>NC_133394.1:30017045-30332954 GCF_047511655.1 Castor canadensis | reverse complement strand
TGTTTTTCTGACTATGTGTATAGAACTTCCTTGAAGTTGAAATTCCAAATTCACTTTTATTATATTTTACTGACTTTTTACTATGGATACTTAATGTAATGACATTCTTGTAGAAAAATACAAGTTACTTCAACATATCATATGTTTATCTTGAATTAAGGCCTAAAACTGATAATGCATATCTTCAGCATTTTTAAAGTAACAAATAGTGCCAGTAATAAAAAAATGAAGTAAGTGATGGGGTGAGCGATGAGATGGGGCTCAGCTGTAGTGTAATAAGTGAAAAAAGCTTCCAGGGAGCTAGTCATCTAAATGACCTGGAGCCCAGGTCACCTGACACCTGAACTAAGTATCTTCCATAAAATCCATGCCTGTATTCTAAAGCACAGAACTTACTCATGCATATATATATATATGCACACATGCATTTTACAGAGGAAAATATTTTTGAACTTATCAAACTCTTTTTGGGAAACGTAATAATTATTATTGATTTTTTCTTATGGTTATAATACAGTGAAGTATTTGAGCTGTGTTGGTTAGTTTTGTTTTAAACATAAATCATCCCAGTTTGTCTTTTTGTTGTCAATGTTTAATCCTGCAGTGTTTGGTTCTGTCTTGATGTCAAGCTGTCAGGAATCATTCTGTGATCAGTACACCTGCCATCGTAGTTACATCTTGTCTTCCCAGGGGAAACAGGGTAGCATATTTAGCGTGTAAACAGAATGAAATTTCACACTGGACAGATCTGAGCTGTTTCCCAGATCTCTTGTGGTGGACAGAATACTCAAACTACATGAGGGTCACTATCTCTACCTATCAAATGAGGAATTCACATACCCAACAGCATCTATCAAATATGTAACCTGATTTCTGATCCATATTAAGCCACCCAGTAAATGCCTTCTCCCTCTACATCCATTCATATTGGTAAAAGTGCCTTTACTGTTTTCGGAGAGAGCTAATCTAGCTTGAAAGAATGCTGCCTGAAAATAGTGAATTGTCCCTGATTGAATGCCTGAGGGACTCTCCAATGGATTTACATTTGTCTATTTTGGCTGCTTCCTTCTAGGTTTTTGGCTATATTCCAGAGAACTGAGAGTATTTGAATATGTGGACTGTCACCTCAGTATTGCAAATTTTAACATTTAATTTTTTATGTTGCTATTTTAAGACAAAAAGCCTATGCACTAAATTCAGAACTTGAGTTTTCCCAGTCACCTATGTATACCATAAGAATACTAGGTGTTTGTCATCTAGACTATAAACTTTCCTAGATCATTTATTGTACTGAACATTTTTCCTAAAACACATTTTAATTAAAACTGGTTTTACATGCATTTGACCAAACAGACTTCAGGTGCTACCAGTTAGCATTTTTAAGGATTATGAAAATAAGTCCTAAATTATATCACTGTTACTGATTCTACATTTTTAATAAATTTGAGAAATTCTGTAAAACAGAATTCCCACACAAATGAAGAGCTTTGTTTTATGAATGAGAACTCCTTTTAGGGCTGCTTGGATTTGAAATGTCCCAAAGTCTCATGTTTTTGAAAGCTTAGTCCCCAGCCTGTGGTGCTACTGGGAGGTCGTGGAATTTTTAGGAGCTGAAACTCAGTGGGATTATGGGGGTGTCTTGAGGAGGACATTGTAAACCTGGTCCATCCTTTCTCCTTCTTTGCCTCCCAGCTGTCATGAAGCAAGAAGTTTCCTCTGCCTTGTATTCCTGCCATCATATTCTACCTTGCCATGAGCCCCAAAGCAATGAAGCTAACTGACCAGGGACTAAAACCTCTGAAACTGTGAGCTAAAAT
Organism: Castor canadensis; assembly: GCF_047511655.1. Taxonomy (NCBI): domain Eukaryota; kingdom Metazoa; phylum Chordata; class Mammalia; order Rodentia; family Castoridae; genus Castor; species Castor canadensis. Next base: position 30,331,137 of record NC_133394.1, on the reverse strand, counting down.
AAATCTTTCTGCAGATTATGCTGGTTATCTTAGGCATCTTGCTGAAGTTATGGTAAACTGACTTACACAAGTATATTAATTAGAATTATAATTTTGTACTTTATAAGCACCACAAGGTGTATCCAATTATAGGGATATATAAACAACAATAATAAAAAAGCATAAAATCTTAAATTCTACCTCTTAAAATACTAACCTCTCCCTTGCTCTATTTTTGTTTGTTGTGGGGCAAATAAATGCTTACTTTTTCCTCCTAGGAGTAAAAAATTATCTTCTTTTAACACACATTTTCTTTACATTTCATCTTTTTTTTCCATTAAGATTTTGGCTATATCTGCTTAATAACAGACAAATTACCATGCATATTTAATTTTATTAAATTATTTCATATATTATAGCAAGAAGACATTCACAGATCATACAACAGAGATAAAATGTTCACAAAAAAACTGAAGAAAGACATCAAATAAAATAGGAAAGTGTTTTGTCTTGATTTTATTTGTACCTAGATTGTATCTTTCTTGTAATGATTTACTTAAGTGAATGACTCTAAGGAAATTTGATTTACTCATTCTTTCAAATGTACAATGTTTATTAACATTTCATATACAAGACTTTTTCCAAGAAATTTTTCCTTTCCCATAAATGGTAAGAGAGAAAATTGGAAAAATAAGAATCAACAGATTCATTTTCAAGCTATAGTTTCTCTTCAGTATTATAGGTCTGAAACCAAGGTTATTGATTAGATTGTTTGAATAACATAGGCAGAGGTATTTTCCAAAAAATAACTACAACAATATCTCCTGTTCTTATTCTCCTCTGACACATGATTTTAACCTTCCTCCATCAAGATGTAAGGTATATGCCTCCTCTCCTTGAATCTAGATGTGATTAAATCTATAGCAGAAGTGAGGAGGCTATGTGACTTCTTACACTATGTCATAAACAATGGACACAACTTCAGATTGACTTTTTTGAATACTTGCTCTTGGAACTCACCACTATGCTGTAAGGAAGCACAAATATCTAATGGTAGAGATCTACAGAGAGAACTAAGACCTTCTGAACCTTTGCCCTTACTGAGCTCCCTGCTGACTGCTTGCATTAACTTGCCAGCGATGCATATAAGCAATCTTGAAAGTAGATTCTCTAGCTTTCAGTTAGGTCATCCATGTTGATGCTATAAGACAGTGATGCTGAATTATCCCTCTGAAACATTTCCAACTGTGGATTTGTGAGCAAAGTAAAAAATTACTACTATTTTAAGCTACTAAGTTCGAAGATAACTGTCACACATCATTTTCTTAAGAAACATTCTATTAATTTTGTATAAGTTAAGAGTGATCACTGGCCACTCTTTCAGTTGTAAGTCAAATAATTTGTCCTTATAAACTTTAACAGAGGATTTTTCATATATAGTTTTCTATTAGTGACATATCATTTATATATGTCAGCGTTAAAAGGCTTATTTTCATTCGTATAAATTTCTAATAAAGTCACAATTACTTATTTGAGTAACAATTTTTTAAAAACTATGAAGCTGATTTCAATATTGTATATCATTTCTCAATGCTGTGGAGTTCTCTTTTAGCTCAATGTGGAAAGTACTGACTTGAGAATTTTCTCTCCTCAAGAGCGTGTCTCTTAACAGCCATTTTCTAAAGCTATGACTCAATATTATCAAATGTAAAGGTAACTTTGGAAGGAAAGGGTGTGGGTCATCACTAAAATAGCCTTTCTCCTTTCTTGCCAAAATAACTTTATTCATAACATAACAGATCAAATACAATCAGTGCCTAATGGGAGAAGTTGTCCCAGATTAATCTAATGGTATTTTCCCAAATGCAGTAGGTTCACCAAACATCAGAATTTTATTCATATTCCATCTTCCCCAGGGAGCTGAAAGACAGAATGGATCCTATAAATCCACAAAATCCTGCATGAATATCTTACTTTTTAGAAGAGGTTTTAAATGGAAATCAGAGAAAGAGAAAGAGATTAAAATAGATCACAAGCAGGCCAAAAGTGTCATGTTTCAATTGTAAGTAAACATATACAACCACCTATAACTAATAAGCTTTAATTAGAAAAATAATGCTAGATAAAGATCATAATCTCAAAAGAGATTTACACCCTCCAAATATAATTGGTTTGAATTCCATAGAAAGTAAAGGATTCATTTTAATAAACAAGAAATTATAGATGAGATTACATAGCAACAACATGGATTGAATTGGCAGAAAATATTTTGGAGCAAAAATAATGAAACTTTTGAATTATTTAGGAAACAGTAAGGAGTTACTAATAATATTTATCTATATAATAATATATAGATAATAATATATAATAATAATATATAGAGAGAGATTTCATAAAAATCTTGAACATATGGAAAAACCTTTATCCTAGATACAGAAAATAAGAAAATATATGAAAAGAGCATTATATATATATAATAATATGTATATAGTTGTATATATATTGAACAACTGAGTTACTGAGTTAGTTACATTAATTAAGGGACAGTCAAACTTTTTGAGGCTTCTAGTTCATTGATTCTTCTAATTCTCCTCATACCCACATTCCTATCCTTCCTAGATTTGGTGGGCTATCTTCACCTCCACCATGCCTTACTTCTGTCTTTTTGTCATATACATTGTTTAAAACTCCAAACCTTAGATGAGTTCAATGTTCTATGTGTGTCTCTGTACCAATGATTCTTAGTCCTTAATCATAATAATTCATAGAATCAATTTTATTGCTTTTATAATGAATTTGGCCTAAAATACATATTGAGATTTTAATATTCCCAAGTAAGTATTCTTGACACTTTTCCTGTTTAACTCTCTTGTTTTCTTCCCTGTGAGTTTCAATTATTCTGTGAATTTTTCTGTATCCTTCCTTTTCATCTTATGGGTAAAAGGAAAAGAAGGATAAGTATTAGTGAACACACTGCGACACGAAGAAGTATCATTGAGACAGGGCTGGTAAGCCAGGGAAGTGACTTGAGACAAGCTTGTCAAGATAAACAGGAATCAGACTGAGCAGGGTCGTGTGGATCTTTTTTGATAAATTTTATTTTCATTCTAGAAGATGAAGAGCTGTTGACACAATTTAAGCATGGATGTGACAAGATTACATTTTTATCACAGAATTATTAGTCTGTCTGTAGTGAGATGAACAGGTTACAGTGGGGCTGAAGTGGATGATTTTGAAAGCTCCATCAGTTGTCCAGAGAAGAAATAATGGTAACTTGAGTGAGAGTGATGTCATTGGGAAATGGAGCAAAGCAGACAGACTTAATGAGTGTTTAGGAAATAAAACTGACAAGATGTATTGAAGATCTACATTTGGTGGGGAAGTTCGGAGAAGAAGGTATTAGGAGTGATCTGGGCTTCAGGGTTTGCAAAACTGGGTACATAGCAAATTGAGCATTTGTATCTCTTTTATTGTCTGTCACTTAGATCTCTACATCAGCTTTCTTACTGGTCTGAAAGACTGTCCATTGCACTCTGACCATTTCTTTAATTCCATTTTTGCCAGTATGCTCTTCATAAACCCAAAATCTCACTTATGTATGCTTCTAGTACTCAGGACAAAATCCAAATTCTTTATCAGACCTTCTGAAGAAGTCCTACTTTAATTTGATTTTTTTTGAACATTCCCAAACTCATTTCTTGCTTTTTTCTACTTTGGTCAGTTGAAGCAGTGCTCATATTGAACTATTGGCATATTCCATATATTTTTTGGCAGTACTGGGGTTTGAACTCAGGGCTCCATGCTTGCTAGGCAGGTGCTTAACCACTTACAAGTCCCATCCTCAGTCCCCATGCTCTTTCTTGATATTAGGATTCACAAGCGCAATTCTAATTAATGAGAACATGCTTTCTATCTTCACTTTCTTGGCTAATTCTGTTCATCTTATAAGGATAAGGCTACACTTAGTATCTCCAGGAAGCCCGCCTACAAAGCTCTTCACTGTGGATATTGTATCTAGTGCCCTAGTCTTCTAGCACCCATGTACCCTGTGTTTACCTTGAATGTAATATTTCCTTATAATTATTTGTTTATTTGTCTTTTGTCTTCCAGGATTACATATACTTTGAATGCAGAAGTCATATTCTGGTCATATTGTTTAGAAAATAGCAGTGTGAGCCCTCAACAAATAATTTTTAAAGAAAAACATTGCAGTCACAAATAAATGGATGAATAAAATTTTAAATTGTATAATAGTGAATTTAAATTAAATTTTTATGCTCCACTGTGTAAAATGTCCAATCAATGCTACACCAGAGAAATTCATTAATAAGAAACAAGTTGACAATATTTTTTAAATCTTTCTTTTTTATAGCCTACATTAGTTGACTTACTGACTAGTCTCTCAGATAACTTTCCATATTTTTTCAACAAATTGTATTTATATAAGTTCACATTTTTGTGGATCTATTATCATTGTCAAGGAAAAAAGGTTTATATTTTATTAATCATAGTTAAAAATAAAATATATGATAATAGTTATGAAAATGATCTGCTAAAAAGATATTATTGTGCAAATATTCTATGTACCACTCCAAGTGTTTTTCGTGTATTAATTGTCAAAACAATGCTACATAGAAGATGTAATTAATACTCCCATTTTGTTTGTGATGAAAATGAGACATTGGGGTTTAAGTAACTCAAACAAGCTCACACATTTAGTAGGGACCAGAGTCAGAATTTGAATCCAGACACACTGTCTCTAGAATCTGGGCTCTTGCCCCCTATCTACATTACCTCAATATTAAATATGACATGGAATAACTAGGAGATTTCTTTTACCATAGTAGGATCAGAAATGAGCCCAGTGATTAAAGTATGAAATAACATTGGTGTACATTTTCCCAAGATAATGCTTGCTATTTTTCCTTTGTAATTATACTTGTTCTGAGCATTTTCGTAGTGTCTAAATACAGTCTGAGCACAAGAAGGAAAAGGAATTTTGTTTGGGCTCTACCATTAGAATAAATAAGTTAACTTCTTATGAAAATGAAATAAAGAAAAACAGAAAAATAAAGTAAGAGAATCTGTAGATGAAATCCAAATTCTTTTTTTCATGAGGTATCAGTAAATTTAGTGAGAGGAGTTATATGTTTCTCGCTTCTATTTGAAGGAGAACGTGATGGAGACATGTTGACACCTTTTGAAGGAGTAATTTTCATCCCCTGAATTTGTCAAGGTCTATGCTTCAGAGCTATTTTTCAGACCATATAAAATGAGTAGATGGAACTTTTGGGTGACATCTTTTTTTTTCCTTTGGAATACAATTGTACCTCTTCACAATTATAAATGTTAATTGTGTGAAAATATTATGTAATAGTAATAACTACTGAATAACTGGAATCCTGGCATTTGCTATAAACTGAGATGGGGAAGAATTGACTGTGGGTTGTAAGGGATTTTATGCATGCAAATAAAGAATATGAGAAGTTGCTCTTGGAATGTGGTATGTCTGAGAAGAGTATTAAACATTTGAGTGCAATTATCAAAAGATTTTGTGTAAAAGTATGAGTTTATGAGAAATGACCTGGCCAAAAATATTTGAAAGTCATTATCATATACATGGTATTTAATACCATGGAACAGGATGAGAAAAGAAGGGAGTGGTGATATAGAACTGCATTGCCTAACATGCTAACTATAACCACATGTTTCTATTGAGCACTTAAAATGAAGTTACCTCCAACTGAAATGTGCTGTTAAGTAGAAATAAATACCAGATTTCAAAGTTTTGGTATGTGAAAAAAGATTGCAAAATATTTTACTAACATGTCCATATTGTAAAATTTTGAAATGATACCTAGATACATTGAATTCAACACATTACTAAAATTGCTTTCAACTATTTCTGTTTAATTTTTAATGTAGCTACTAGAAAATTTTAAATTACACAGGTGGCTCATATTTCAATTGGACAGAGAAAGGATTCAATACTGGGTAGTTCCTAATATAAGATGTTCAGAATCTGAGTGAGAACCAAATAATAAATTAAAATGGGGTAGCTAGTGATGTGGATAGGATATCAATAGATAGTTGCATACAGAAAATCAAATGAGGAAAACATCTCGAGAAGGATTGAGTGACCTTTTAAATTTTTAATTGATTGTGATATATCAAGTAAAATTATGGCTATAGTTTAACAATGGGATTACTAGCATCAAAATCATTGGTATTTGACAAGAGTAGTTTCTGTGGAACTGTAGAGTGAAAACCTAATTGAAATATTTACAAGATAGGAAACAGATTGGAGGAGATTGATGTAAGAATATTCTTTTTAATCATATTGTGGTAAAGAGGAGGATAGAAATAAAATGATAACTAGAGGGGGCAGTACAGTGTAGTTGAGAGATTTCTTTTAGGAAGGGAGCAATAGCAGAATGTGTTTATGCTGATATGAGAGACCCAGTATATGTGGGAGCACATATTTATGGGAGACAGATGCTTTGGTGATTTCCTGGTTGTTCCATAATGGTTAAAATCTAGAGCAAAATGCAAGTGAATATGACCAGCTCATTTACTTGCAGAATACGTAAAATCTAGGAGGGATTGTGACAAAGAAAATCAGCATGGAAAAGATTTGTCATGTAAGAATAAATGAAAGGTAGGGACACGAATTTGAGCTTCTCCCTTTAAAGATGTGGAAGAGATGAGACATTTAAAGGAGATAGTTATAACTAGTCAAAAAAATCAAAGTTTTTATGCAAAAATATGCTTTTAATTAATAAACAATAAAAAGTTTTGTTATTGGGGAATTATAGATTAGTTTGCTCCAAATATTATTTGTTTTATTTGAACAAGTGATGAATTCTAAAGGAAGAAAGGATTAAAAAGAACAATGGGGTTTCATTTCAGCAATGATGGATGATACTTTGGCTTTGCTTTGCTTGTTTAAGCATACTTTGAAGGTTTTGTTTTCACAACTTATTGGAATTACATGAAGTAATTAATAATGAACATATTTTGACATTAAAGTCAACATAAAAACCACAATTTCTTGAAAATGAAAGAAAATTAATAGTTCCATTGAAAAATAAAACTTTTAACTTTTCTATAAAGAAGTAGGGTCTGTGTTCTCCTTCAATGCCTATTAAGTAACTCAAAATTCAAGTTACTATACGTATTTAAGTGCTTGCTTTTAAAATTAGAAGTTATTTAGTACCTATTTTCTATTAAATTCATCATCTGATATTGAATTCAAAATGTCAACTGTTGAGATACAAAAGTTGAATAAGATATTATTTCTGCCTTTAAGACTGATATATAAGAAGAAAAGTTATTACCAAGTAATATAGAACAGTAATAAGGACCATCAATTTTTTTTGTGAGGCAAAGTTCTCACAACATAGGTATCACATTTAATCAGTAAGGAAACTGATGGTATACTGTTTACAAATCCACTGTATTAATGACATGACAGAAGTAGAATTTAACTCAGTTTGGTTCAGTTACAAATCCTACATTTGTTCCTTTAATCCTCATTTCTCTTGATAAGCAAATGACACTATATAATGTACATATTTACATATATTCTATATAGTATTTATTATTAAGAAACAAATAATCTCAAAATTTAGTGGGCTTAAAATAGCAGCATTTATTGTTTGAAGTTTCTGTGGGTCAGGAAACTAGGAAGGGCTTTGCTGTGTCCTCTGACTCTGGTCCCTCACAGACTACAATCAAATGTCAGCTGCAGCTGCAGGTATGTTAAGAATCCTCCAGAAGAGAGGCTATCCTCAGGCTCAATCATGTTGTTGTTGACATGATCCAGTTCTTCCTGGGTTGTTGGACTAAGAGAATCAGTGCTTTATCAGGTAGTAGCCAAGACCATACCTTAGTTCTTTACCCCATGCCCCTCCCTCCATTGAGCATTTCACAGCATTGTGGCTTTCTTCATCAGAATGAATGAGTGAGAGAACACGGAAGGATTAGCATGATAGGTACTAGAATCTTCTGCCACTAATGACCAATGTGACAATCCATTACATTGCATTCTGTTCATTGGAAGAAGTAACTAGGTTCAGTTCATATCAAGGGAGCATATTAAATGGGAGCACAAATGCTGAGGATTAGGCAACCTTTGAAAACATATTAGAAGCAGCTTATCATAAACCATATATGAAATATAGTAATGGCTCAGATGAAAAGTCAATAAAGCTGTTGAAGTGGAGGGAAGAGTTGAACAGAATCAAGTTGTCTCTAAATTGTGGGCTGCAAACTGTATAGTAGTTAAGAGGGTATTTTATTTTTTGTTTTATATGTGGACAGGCATGACAAAAATATAATAGAGAAGCTATTCCTGCTCTGAGAATACAAGCTACATCATTTTATAGATTGAGTTTGTAAATGAAATTGCAGAATCACATACAGGACTTAAATTTTCAAGAGGGTATGAATAAATTTGAATACTCAAAAAAATAATGATACTGCTCTCACCAGAAAATTGTGCATAAATATAACACTTGCTACTTTTCTGAGATTATCTAATATGGTAGTTAAATCTGTAGAAATTTTTGAAAGACACCCTACATAACTGTGGTTACTTCAAAAAAATTCAAGGAGAAGAGTAAGTTGATATTCACTAACAATGGATATGAAGGTACTAATGGGTTACAGGAAAAGGAACAGGTTATGAAGCTATTATGGTAACCATGGAAATATGATAAATCAATCTGAATAGAGGAACGATTGGGTGTAGAGATAGCTAATCTCTAAAAGGTATAAGCAATTGAACTTTCCAAGTTAAAGCTCCAAGTGGTATAGAAAGGAAAATTTCTTCAGATTTCTGGGTTTAGACAGTGGGTGGTATGTTTGGTATGATACTTTAGGGATAAAAAAGACAAAAAAAAAACCACTATGAGTGTATATTATCCAATGTATCAATTTTTAGAAGTAAAATAATAAATATAATATTGATGAGAAAAATATTCTTAGATTAACTATTTGTAAGTCACTGTTTAGGTACATTTGCCTGGAATAAAAAGAGAACCCATACTACATAATGGAACCTGGAAAAAATAAGTCAGGAACTATCTAGAACAGAAATTAGATATAAAAATGCTGAGAATGCATATTGATATTAGAATACGGTAGTCTAAGTTAATTAAATGGAATTGCACTTTTAATTTAATTAATGAAGTTTGAGTGAGGAAACACTTCTCTGTTATTACTCTGATACTCAGTTGACTTATATGGGCTAAAAAGTATTTAAAATCACTCAGGCTCAAGGTCATCCTCCTTATTCCGTTGTTTGCCTCTTGTTCCAAACTTCTTCAACCTCCTTTGGTAACCCTGACTGAGCTATGGTGGCCAAGAAGCAGAGAAAATAATGGAGTTATGAATTGATTGGTTTCTCCTGACAATGACAAACTGGTGATATTTTAAGACTCATGGCCATGGGGAAGGTCTAGACTTTGGAAATCATCCCACTGTCCTTTTGTCCTCTAGTCACCTTCCTTAACCCTGGCAGATACAGAGGTTGTAATTTAAAGAGAAATGCTTTGGTCCTTATAGAAACAAGTCATTATAACAAAATGCCAAGTGAATTCTGATGTTCTTTCATTTGAGCTTTAGCCTGATGATAACTTCAGTTTAATTCACTAAGACTGCCAGGGCCATTTGGCTGAACCATCTACAATAAAACACATGTTTACCGAGTTCTTATATTCTTAGGAATATGGAAATGAATTCAACATACTTATTAGCTATGGCCACTGTCTTAAAGGACTACAAACCTAGTAGAAGTCAGAAGAGTATATAAATAATTACAAAGAAAAGATTACTATAATTAATGCTATTTTTAATATAAAATAATATTTTTACTTTAATATTTTATTATTTTAATATTTACTTTAATATTACTTTTTAATATTTTATTTTATTTTAATATAAAATAATAAAATAGTCTGGCAGATTTTTGTGAAGAGATAAAGCAGAAAAATTAGAACACAATCACAAAACTCAGGAATGTAACTATTTAGTAAAGTTTTTTTTTAAGGAATAATGAAAGATGAATTTCAAAAGGTAGAGTTGAAGTAAAATGAATTCATCCTGGCTAGGCTGTCACTAACAATAGGACAATAAAATATTTATTGATCTCTGTCATCATCTGTAAAATGGGGCAATAGAATCCATAAGAGTTTTCCAAAAACAAAGTGATATATTGTGTTGTATTTTCAGACATTTAGAAGAGTCCCTGGCATCTATGCTTGTCAATTTTTGACAAATCTGAATCTGAGTTTGTTTATGAATGCCATAGTCCCATGCAGCATGATACAGACTATAAGGGGAACCTCTCCTTGTAAATTAGAGTAATCACTATTTCTCCAGGACGGGGACCTTCTTTTAATTAAAAACAAAGATTTATCTTTCCTAATAAAACCCTTTTGACTTAACCACTGTGTTAATCAGCTCAGGCTGCTTAAAGAAAAATGCCATACACCAGATGTATTAAACAATAGACACTGGACGGCATTGACGGCAGCAGCAGCTGCAGCAGCACGAGGCGTGCGCTCGGGGTCCCGGTCGCGAGGAGGAGGAGGATGTAGCGCACGAAGGGGAAATGGCTGCCGAAAACAAGCCGGGAGGACAAGGGGACTCGGGCTACCCCTGTTCCTTCCTCACCCAGTGGACCGTGGCGGCCTGCTCAGCTCTGAAGTCATTTCTAAATAGGAAAGGAGACACTTCTTCCAGATCAGAGCGTTTCCCAAAGTGTATTCTGCGGAACTAGCACCTACTGTGTTCTCAACATTGTGCCACCTATAGAAGGGAAAATCTCTTGGCAAATATCTGCTAAAACAAAGCTTCTTAAAGTTGCTGTAGACCTCATGTTATCTTGTTAAAACCTCCATCATCATTCAGTGGATCTAAGATGGAACAATAATTATGTACTTGCAACCTGCTTTCAGAGATTCTGAAGATGCTGCTGTTTTCAGGACAAATGGTTGTGGTGATTCGCAGCATGAGAAAAATCTGAGCCCTTAAACGTTTGCAGTCAGGTATTGTGATACCTCAAGCTTTGATTTCTCAAACTGTAATTGCATCGATTCTAAGTGAATTAAAGATCTGAATGTAAGAACTAAAACTGAAATTAGTACAGAAAAGAGTAAGGAAAAACACTTGAACATGTAGCTCTAAGCAAAACCATCCTGACTAGAACTTCAGTAGCTCAACAATTAAGAGAATAGTTTGACATATGGGACTACATGAAACAAAAATCTTCTGCACAACAAAAGAATGGTCACCATATTGAGGTGCCAGCCTACTGAAATAAGAGAAAAGTTTTGCTAGTTATACATCTGACAAGGGATTAAAAAGCAGAGTGCTCATAACAGTGATATCCCAAAGATTCAACAACCCAAGTAATAAATTGGCAAATGAGCGGAACAAAAAATTTTCCAAGGAAAATGTATAACTTTCATCAAGGAAAAGTAAATTCCAATGACATTAAGATTCCACCTCACTTCAGTCAGAATATCTATCATCAAGAAAACAAAGAACAAATTCTAGTGAGGATATGAGTAAAAGGAACCCTTATACACTATTGGTAGGATAGTAAATTAGTACAACTGTGGAGAGCAGTTTGGAGAGTCCTCAAAAATCAAAAATAGAAATACCATACAATTCAGCAATACTACCCTTGGGTATATATATCCAAAGAAATGTAAGTTAGGAAACAGTGGAAACGCATGCATACTGCAGCACTGTTCACACTAGCCAAGCTATGGAATCAGCCCAGATGGAACTACAACTGATGAATGGATTAAGACAATGTGAGACAATACGGAGTTTTATTCAACTATAAAGAAAAATGAAATTATGTTGTTTGTAGTTAAATGGATGGAACTGGAGATCACCATGTTTGTATATTTTCCCTCATGTGTGGAAGCTACACCTAAAAGAAAAATTTGTACATAAATGCATACATGATCATATATTTACATATATAAAACATGTAACATGTTTGTAATAATGGATCTTCTTGAGGAGGTGATAAAGGGGATGTGGGGGAGGAAAAATGAGTGACAGAGAAGCCTAATATTGAAATACAGTTTAATACGTTTGTGAGGAGAAAGAGAGTAATTGTGGGGATTGATGTGATTAAAGCACAATATAGGCATGTATGAAGAATTATGATAGGCTAAAAATAAGGATAGGAAAGCAAAACAGGTAGTGTTCTAGGACGGGTATCTGTTCTGGGAGTGAGAGTGAATAGAGAGGGTGAAGGAGAGTATATATGGTTGATGTACTTCCTTTATAGGTATAAAAATAGAACAATTAAACTAGTTTAAATAATTTTAAGACAGGGAGTGTGGACGATGAGGGAGAATGATGGAGGCAGTGAATGTAATTAGGGTAGGGTACATTTTAAGCACAAATGGAAATGTCGCAACGACACTCCCCTGTACAACAAATATATTGTCATAAAATGTTTATGAAAAGTTACAGTATTTTGTGTTTGCATTTTCATTTATTTCATATTTTACAATGTTTTGTATTTCTTCTTTGAAAAAGTTTTTAAAATGAAATATGTATATTAATGGCAGATAATACCAAAGAGCAAAAACAAAAATTAGCATATGAGAATGGAGTGTACAGATTTTCATGTTAGGCCATGATTTAATTATGCATATTTGTGAAGCAGATAACTTCAGTATTTCATACCAGTAAACATTATGCTTAAGCATTTTACGAATCTAAGAAAACATTTTAAATTTTATTTCCTGTCAAATGAAATCCATGCTTATGAAATTTATGGATGTAGTAACTACTTTTTCGTCTATAGTTGAAAGCTTGTGACATTTTCATTTTTCCTTTTCCTGCTGCTTTATAATTTCATCAGAGAAAACAGTTTTGGGCCTTTCAGACTTGCTGAATTTGCTAAAGCTTTTTTTTTTACTAATACTTGTTTACACATACCTAGAGAACATTTTATGTGCACATGAGGAAAATAATATGTATTCTGCAATTGATGGTGTAGTGTTTTATGTCTTTTATGTCTAAATGGTCTACAGTGCTGAAGAAATAAAGCCTTAGTTGTTTTCCTTAAAAAAAAAAAAAAAAAAAAAACAATAGACACTGATTTCTCAAAGCCCTTGAGCTAAGATGTGTACCAGATCAAGGTGTTGGTAGATTTAGTTCTTAGTGAAAGGTCTCTTTCTACTTGTAGGGCTCTCTCTCTCTCTGTGTTCATATGGTCTTTCTTCAATGTGGACTAAGGGTGGAGAGAGAGAGAGAGAGAGCGCATGAGAGTCTCCTAATCCTAATTTAATGTCATCACTCTCAGGATGTCATGGAAACCTAAGTATCCCACAAAGGCTTCACCTCCAAATACCATCATATTTGGAGGTTAGGCTTTCAACAAAGAACTGAAGGGGGTGAGGGGTATAAGCATTCAGTCTGTAATCCTATACCTTGCTCTGACTTTTGACCATAAATACCACTTAGAACTAGTTTCATTTTGTGTAACAAAATGAAATAGAAAAAACTGAAAAGAGGAAAGAAACTATTGGTCTGTTAGCTATACCTAACACCTATCATGTTTGTACCATTAAAAGTTTGCTTTGAGGATTAAATGAAATATTGTTAATAAAACTACATGATTTAAATACGTTGAAAAATAAAAATAATTTTAATATCATAATTTTATTAATAGTATCTTCATTTTCCTAAATTTATTTGTGGAATATTATATTTTTATAGCATGTAAAATGTTCAGAGCAATTTAAAAATAATACTTCTGTATTTTTTAAAAACATACTTAAAGTATTTCAAATGACTGTCTTTATCTTTCACTCCAGTGATAAAAAGATGAATTTGCCAATGGATAATAGGTTGATAGAATGAACTTTTTATTTATGAACCAACTATAATATTGTGAGTTTGGAATGCTGCATCTCTGGTAATAACAGCAATATTCTTATTTTCCTTCATATGCTATTGCAGCTAGAACTTTTATCAATATATTTATTTGAACATTATACTGTTTAATTTTTAGAGAAGCTTGTAAGTGGCCAAACTTTAGTATTCGAAGATACTCTGGTGACTTTATAAATAGTTAAAAAAAAAAAAAGTAAGAAGATCTAAAATAATAGCCAAATTTGTTAGTAAAATGCTCTTTGGTATACATTTGTCTTTCTCTCCAGAAAATGAAAGTCTATGTCCCTTAAATCTATTTTCCTGAAAATATGGAGGTATGCATAATTCAACAAGGTCAATTCTAACTTAAAAAAAATCTGACAGTAGTGGTAAAAAAAGATTGGGGGAATTATATTATCAGATATAAGAAACTTTAAGTCATCACTTATTATTAGAAATTTTTCGTGTTCCACAATTTATCCAGGAACAAGATATGCAAATGAACTGGAAATTGTGTATTTTGAAATTTCTGAATTTACTGTTTTAATTCATAGAGTCATAGATTCTTTTAACTCTCTAAAATCAATGAACTAAAAAATGAATAAATTATCTTTTCTTAACTTGTTCTGTATATCTGATTTAATTGAAAGAAAGAACAAATGAGAAAAAGAGAGAGAGAAGAGGAAAGAAACCGAAAATTAACATTCAACTCTAAGTTGAGTTTTGATTTAGCCTACTAACATCTTGATTGAAGTGAAAATGCCCATCACAAGTATGAATATCTTTTGTTCCCAACAATTTACAGCATTTTATGGCCTATTTCAATGCACCATAAATGTCATAATGACCAAATGTTCCATGAAATGTCATAAAATGACATGAATTACAGCTATCATCTAGGTCTACGTCTGGAAAACCAAGTTTCTGGCCCATGCTCAGGTAACATTGTGATTTTTGTGTTTCAAAAGCTCTGTGTAGTGTGACACGAAGTTAATTAATTTTGCTTCATTATCCAAATGTACTGTGGTTCTCTCTCAAAAAGTAGTTCACCCATCTGAGGAGCACAAACTTAATGGAATTAAGCATTTCCCAACCACAAATGGTTGTTTCTTTCCATTCCACTAAAGATTCATAAAATCCTATCTTAGCAAACCTCTTTACCATGGCAGTGCCTTATAACTACTGTTTCATTTTCAATATTGGAACATGTGCAGCTCTGGAATTATTAAGGTACATGAGGTTTTATCATATTGTTCAAATTCAATAATGAATGCCATGTTCTTTGGTCATCCTGTTGTCCCATTATCCTGTGAATGCTATAATGTAATTTGATGTTTTCCTAAATGTGAGTAAGGAAAAGAGGGAAAGGATTGTAATGATGTTATTCAGGTAATTAGGCTGTCTACACTTGCATTACTAAACCTATTTTCACCAGTTTGTTTTACTATATAGCTTTGATCCATCTGGAATTTTAGCATACTAGTGAAGAAGGCATTTTTAAAATATTAATTTTCAACTTGTGTCAACAATTTAAAGAATTGGCCTCTCTTTTTTCTTTATCCAAATGAGGAAATGACACAGCTCATAGACTAGATTTTGATGTACCTATTCATTTATTCAACAAGCATTTATTGAGCCCATACTGAATACTGGCATTGTGGCTTGGAGGAAGAAATAAACATAGGAATTTCTGTTTCTCTTTCATTATATTTATCCAGAAACTCAGAAAACTATTATGTATTTATAAGTCCAGTTTTCCAAAACCACAGAGGAATAAAAATTTAAATACCTGAGCTAGCATTTTTATTTCTGAAAGATATTCTTACTCTTTTCTACTACTTATTAAATTTCTCTTTACCATTGAATAAATTACAGCAAACTAACTCAAACCTTCTTTCCTGCCAAGGAGCATCTCCAATGGAAAATCAATGTGACTACAATAATAGGCACTTGGTTCTCTTGATTTTCTAGCCTCACTGTATTTCTGCCTGGAAGAGAGAGTAAAGAGTAACTACATCTGCTCTCTGTTCCATCTGTACCTCCATCAACAAAACATTTGTCTTTCATTTCTTTCAACACCCGATCAAATATTCACTCATGATTTCTCACTAATTCTTATACAACACACAATGGTCATTCAATAAATTAATGGGAAAACTCCACTAAATAAGCTATATATAGCTAGAAAAATATTTAAAGAAACATCATTGAAACAATTATTTGCTCTTCACAGGGTTCAGAACATGCTACCTGAAAATATGGAGCCTTGACCTTTGAGAAAACAGCAGAAGCGAGACAGTTTCTCTGATTTTTCTCTCATTGTTCTCCCTTGGAGCAAGCAATAAATGAATTATCCAAGTTTCCTCTAAAGTAGGTCATGAGACTGTCATTCTATTGGGGCCTCCTTTTACATGGAAGGAAAGAATGAAGAAAAGAAACACCAAGAAGACTAAACAGAATTTGCTAAGTTCTCCTTTGTTTATTATACTCACACTATCCTTTTTCCAACAATCATGACTGTCCATAAAAATACAGCTCACCCTGTTTCTTTAGATATTCATTTGAAGGTTCCTGTGTTATATAAAATTTATGTTAAACATATTTGTATGTTTTCTCTTATTATGCTGCTTTTGTTATAGGGCTTTAGTCTATGAAAGAAGTAAAGATATTACTTACACTCTCCTATGTGCTCAGGTAGAAAAATTTTTAAATTATTTTTAAACATATTTTTAGATTTATAAAAATAGCCTTAAAATAAGTAGAGTTATCATATTAAAGGCTTATGTGATTCAACAATGGATTTTCAGACAAATATAGGTGCATACCTTATTATAAAGCCCAAAGTGAAAATGCTAAAGCATTTACTAATGAGACTGAATACTTTATAATGTAGAAAAATACAACAATAAAAGTTGTCAACCCAATATTTCAAAATTAATAAGTACACATACGGATAATTCACTTAACTTCAATGTTAAAATGAATCTAATTACCCAAGAAAAATTGGGGGGAAAATCTATTTAGACATTTTTGTGAGGCTCTGAAACATCTCCTCTGTGTCCATTTTCCTAAACTCTGCCTATTATGTCAATATAATTTATAGTTTTTATTTAAAGAATTTTTTGAAGGTTAGCATATCATGAAAATTTCTAACATTTAGAAAAACTTTGTAAACCAAAGGTTTAACTGCTTGAGTTTTTCTAATTTCCAATTGTAAGAACCTTTCCACTTAATTTGGTCTCTTGATATTTTTTATATTTTTCATTTGCACTGGTATAGTTCTGATAATTTTTAAAAAGAAAATTCACCTACATTTAGAGAATGTTTCATTCATTAGTGATATTTTGCTAAGTTTATTAAAGGATATAAAGGTAAGTGAGACAGTCTTTTCCACAAAAGAACGTAAGTATTCTATGAGAAGAAGTGACCTCAGTACTTTTGTGTCGCTGTGAGGAAACACCTGAGAGAGCAATTTAAAGGAGGAGAGATTTATTTTGACTCATAGTTTCAAAGTGTTCAGTCTGTGGTTTCTTGGTCTAATGCACTTGGTTGAACAACATGGTGGTGACAGTGTGTGGTGGAGGAAATTCTTCACCTCTTTGCAGACAGGAGAGAGAGAGAGAGAAAAAAAGAGACTGAGAGAGGGGGAGAGAGAGAGAGAGAGAGAGAGAGAAAGGAGTGCAGGAGGGAAAGAGGGGGGGAAGGGAGGGAGGATACACAAAATACTCCAAAGTACTCCAGAGATCTACTTCCTTTAGCTAGGCTCCACCTCTTTAAATATCCTGAGAGCACTATCAACTGGGAATAAAGAGTTTAGCACATGAGCCTATGGAGTATATTTCATTTTCAAACCATAATAATACTTAATAAAAGGATAATGTAAAGTGGCATATGGTAGGGAGATGTTCTGAATATTAACTACTCTTCTCATGTTTTTATTTTCAAGAGTATGCTAAACATTTCAATTTTTAATAGTAAAAAAAATTAAGATTTCATCTCCAAAACATGAGTAACTATATATGAGCACTCATTATAGTTTGACTCTTTTCTGGTTCCTTTGTTTTTGAAAGAACAAACCAGAACATAGGCAGAGATTTTTAGCTTGTGAAGACATTTTCACACCTTCATACATCTTCTCTATCTTACTGTTTCCTGGTCAAGCCTGTCATTTCTTAAAAGACAAAATTAACATTTTAATGTTTAATGCATGGTTGAGTCTTATGATATTCAAGACTTGTGAAAACTTAATGAAAGTCAAATTGAAGAGATGATCAGGAATTTGAATTTTAAACTAAAGCATTGTTGTTTGTATGGCACATTTTAACCTCTTTTTGCTAAATCTTTGGCATAAGTACTGTTGTGCTCTACTAGTCCTCATTAATGTGACCAGGTTCTTTACGTTACCTTGCAGTGATGATTGAACTTGAGCTGACAGGACAGCATAGAGGGCTGACTTCTTGTGTGGATTGAGATAAGGCTTCTCTTCTTTCTGAAATACTCAGAAGTATTATTTTGCATGGTAGCAATAATAAACATGACAAATTAAGTGAAACAGAAACAAAAATATATTTCCAAAGAGTTGCATAGCATCCAACTAAAACAATACTGTTATTAAAAAATATTAATGGAAGAGGTAAACTTATTCAAAGTACACTGTGTGCAGGTATAAAATTATCATAATATCCTCATATTATCAATGTATGCTAATTCAAAACTAAAACAAAAAATATTAATTTGATGAACATATAGAGTTGAAAATTGTCAGGAATAAAATCCTAAATTGAGCCATTTCTTATAAGTGTTTCTGACAATTAAAAATGAAACTTAAGTTGCTCTTTAAAATTGGTAAAAAATAATTACTGTTAATCTATTCCCTTATATCTGGAATTCTATTGTAATACCAATCATGAAGGCTAAAAAATCCTTTTCACCCTATAAGGTAGTCAATATCCTAGCTTCCAACCACTTTTGGTTTGAGGGTCTTCTATCACAATCTGTACTTATTCTTTGTATGACAATATAGTTTAACTTTTTTTTTGCTAATTTGATTTAATTTTTATCTTTGACAGTTTAATGAAAACTTTTCATTACTTAAACCTTGTCATTTCCATATAGTTCTCCAACTGTTTTACCATTTACTTATGATATTTGCCACATGCAAAATCTGTGCTAAGCACTCGATGAACCTTGGGTCAAGATCCTAAACTGAAGGAAGTTGCAGATAATGGCAAGCATTAAAGATAAAACATCACTCTCAACAAGGAAGGCAGAATTTATTCAGAGGACTATCATGATAGGTGTGGGAATTTGGGGATTATGTAGTAGTGGGGAGAGACTGAGCTCAACTCCAAATACGACAAAGGAAGGTAAGAATTTATAGCCAAAGAAATAGTAGTCAATTGATGGAAGATTACTGAAGGAAAATATCAGAGGTGAGGTAGATTTATGGCTAACACTAACCTACTATGATTGTGGCCAAAGATTCCATAATGGTCAGACTAAATCTGGGAATGATGGAGAATAAGGAACTAGATCAAGTATCAAAAGTGGTCTAATACTGAGCGTGAGGGACAATGGCTAAACTGACTTGCAGGGTTCTTGGTAAAATCGAGCTCTTTAAGCACATATCAAGCATGGGGCCTAGTTGGACTCACAAGGGCCTTATTAAAGTTGGGTCAAGAAGAAAATTTTTGTTAGGGAAACATACATGAAAAACAGTCAGAGAACAGGAGAGCTAAACAGGTCCTACCTGGGAGGGTAGGTTGGTCCCAGTGGAAGGGGGAAAGAGGTGGGGAAAGGGTATGCGAGGGTGAATATGGTACAAATACTGTATACTCATGTATGTAAATGGAAAAATGAGGCCTGTTAAAACTATTCCAGGAATGGGGGGAGGGGTTAAAGAAAATGGTGGAAGGGGGTGAATTTAAGTATATTTGATATATAGTAAGATCTTTTGTAAATGCCACAATGTACTCCCACTCGATTAAAAAACAATTAAATTTAAAAAAGCAATTGAAATGCAACCTAGAAACTAAATTCCACTAATCCTTTAAGAAAGCTTCCTCCTTTATTTCAAATTTTCCAGATCTTCCAAATAATTGCACAAGGTAAGCAAAACTTTGATACTAAAAATAATGCAAAATTGTAGAGCATGCCACATGGCTAAGAGATTCAACACAAAATCTTAGCAAATACAGCCTAATACAAAAGTGCAAGACAATTATGCTGAGTGCGGTGGTACACACCTGTAATCCCAGCACTCGGGAGGCTAAAGCAGGAGGATCACAAGTTTGATGTCAGCCTGAGCTACAGAATGAGTTCAAAGCCAGCCTGGAATATTTAGCAAGACCTTGCCTCAAAAACCCTAAAAAAGTAAAAAATAAAAGAAAATTACCTCATAAAGTAGTTTGTGACATCAAAGATTAGTTGATGTCGAGAAATTTAATGTCATAATTTATGACATTAACAAGCTAAAGAGGAAATAAAATACTGTCATTAAAATGATATGTATTCAATATTTTACTAGAAAATTTAGTACCCATTACTAATTATTTTTATTAAACAAATGATATATTGAGCACTTATCAGAAAACCCTTGCAGACTCCTGTCTTCTGGTGAAGAGTGAAGAACTCCTCTATAGTTTTCAAGAACAGTACATCTCCTTTGTGATTAGACTATAATATTTTCCAACCAATCCTCTAACAAAAATGTTTGTAATATAAAATATTAATGAGTTCACTGCTTGATATTTGTGTTTCCTCTGGAAAATAATGTATCTAGACTGACACACAAAACCTGGTTGATATTAGGGAATGAACTTGAGATAAAAGAACTATGCTACATTCTGGGTAAATAAACATTAGAAGTAATACTGAAATAGTGAAATAGAATAATTGTGGTACCAAATGTAAGTATGAGTTATTCATTTATATAGAACATATGTGAGCATATATAAAACACATGTACATATGCACATAATGAAAAATTTCAATTTTCCTTGGATTCTTCTTCTTGGAGCAAGTGAAATGAGGTTTCTGGGTCCTCACAGTCATTAAAAGTCAATAGCATTTGGGTTTTTTTCTATATATAAAACTTTACTACAATAGTGAATACTTTTTTAATTACTGAAAAATGACAAATTATTTTTCAATATATCTATATTTATTAATTGTGATTTCAATCAAATAAAAAATGATTGGAGTTGCATAAGCTAGCAAATGTTGAAAAAAACAAACAGGGTATGCATGAAATGAAGTTGTTTCATACAGTAAAGACTGTGTACAAGTATATGTATACCATCACTTTGAGGGAGATAAAAGAACAAGGAGTTGGTTTTTCTGCCAGCCACTAGCTTATCTTGGTTATTATTTAAAATAAATGTGAAGAATCCTGGAGTGGAGAAAGAAAAAGAGAGTCTTATTTGAAACTGCAGAAAATCAACTACAGAAAGATTTGTTGCAAGTTTTGATAACTACCTATATGAATGGAATAGTACCACCCAAAATTTTACTAAAAATAAAATGTGTCGATCAGCATTCTGTTGCCAAATTTATTGTTATGTTCACCAGACTTAAAGTAACTTGCCAGGAAACAAGACAACACGACAGTGTTTGTTATTTTGGAGTAAAAGCTACATTAAATAAAATGCATTTCCTACTTCCTCTAACTAAATTGTACATGACTATATTAAAACTAAAGACTCCAAAAGCTTTTAAATTTTTAAGATAATTTTTTTATTATTATCATTGTACTTGGGGTACATTATGATAATTATGAAAGTTCTTACAATATATCTAAGTTGAATTCACTCCCTCCATCATTCTCCTTTATCCCTCTCCTCCTATTCTTTGGAGAGTTTTTCATTTTTCTACTTTCATTCAGGAGTGCATAATGCCTCCACCATATTCACCCTCCTACATCTTTTCCTTATATCCTCCCCCCTCCCACTGATGCCAACCTCAAAACTTCTAAAATATATTCAACGTACCATTTTTGAGTACTCAACAAAACACACAGAGTTTTAGTTATTTTTTTTTCATTTTTCTTTTATTATTCATATGTGCATACAAGGCTTGGTTCATTTCTCCCCCCTGCCCCCACCCCCTCCCTTACCACCCACTCCACCCCCTCCCGCTCCCCCCCTCAATACCCAGCAGAAACTATTTTGCCCTTATCTCTAATTTTGTTGTGGAGAGAGTATAAGCAATAATAGGAAGGAACAAGGGGTTTTGCTGGTTGAAATAAGGATAGCTATACAGGGCATTGACTCACATTGATTTCCTGTGCGTGGGTGTTACCTTCTAGGTTAATTCTTTTTGATCTAACCTTTTCTCTAGTTCCTGGTCCCCTTTTCCTATTGGTCTCAGTTGCTTTAAGGTATCTGCTTTAGTTTCTCTGCATTAAGGTCAACAAATGCTAGCTAGTTTTTTAGGTGTCTTACCTATCCTCACCCCTCCCTTGTGTGCTCTTGCTTTTATCATGTGCTCATAGTCCAATCCCCTTGTTGTGTTTGCCCTTGATCTAATGTCCACATATGAGGGAGAACATACGATTTTTGGTCTTTTGAGCCAGGCTAACCTCACTCAGAATGATGTTCTCCAATTCCATCCATTTACCAGCGAATGATAACATTTCGTTCTTCTTCATGGCTGCATAGAATTCCATTGTGTATAGATACCACATTTTCTTAATCCATTTGTCAGTGCTGGGGCATCTTGGCTGTTTCCATAACTTGGCTATTGTGAATAGTGCCGCAATAAACATGGATGTGCAGGTGCCTCTGGAGTAACAGTCTTTTGGGTATATCCCCAAGAGTGGTATTGCTGGATCAAATGGTAGATCGATGTCTAGCTTTTTAAGTAGCCTCCAAATTTTTTTCCAGAGTGGTTGTACTAGTCTACAATCCCACCAACAGTGTAAGAGGGTTCCTTTTTCCCCGCATCCTCGCCAACACCTGTTGTTGGTGGTGTTGCTGATGATGGCTATTCTAACAGGGGTGAGGTGGAATCTTAGCGTGGTTTTAATTTGCATTTCCTTTATTGCTAGAGATGGTGAGCATTTTTTCATGTGTTTTCTGGCCATTTGAATTTCTTCTTTTGAGAAAGTTCTGTTTAGTTCACATGCCCATTTCTTTATTGGTTCATTAGTTTTGGGAGAATTTAGTTTTTTAAGTTCCCTGTATATTCTGGTTATCAGTCCTTTGTCTGATGTATAATTGGCAAATATTTTCTCCCACTCTGTGGGTGTTCTCTTCAGTTTAGAGACCATTTCTTTTGATGAACAGAAGCTTTTTAGTTTTATGAGGTCCCATTTATCTATGCTATCTCTTAGTTGCTGTGCTGCTGGGGTTTCATTGAGAAAGTTCTTACCTATACCTACTAACTCCAGAGTATTTCCTACTCTTTCTTGTATCAACTTAAGAGTTTGGGGTCTGATATTAAGATCCTTGATCCATTTTGAGTTAATCTTGGTATAGGGTGATATACATGGATCTAGTTTCAGTTTTTTGCAGACTGCTAACCAGTTTTCCCAGCAGTTTTTGTTGAAGAGGCTGCTATTTCTCCATCGTATATTTTTAGCTCCTTTGTCAAAGATAAGTTGGTTATAGCTGTGTGGCTTCATATCTGGATCCTCTATTCTGTTCCACTGGTCTTCATGTCTGTTTTTGTGCCAGTACCATGCTGTTTTTATTATTATTGCTGAGTTTTAGTTATATTGGGATGAAATTCAGCAAGCAAACAAGGATAAATTCACAGTTGAAATCTGTGAAAAATGCACTGAAGGAAAAGAATAGGATGCAGCAGCAGAAGATAACAAGGAGGTGTTACACAAGGGGTGATGATGGACTGTCTAGTTTAAAATGGCACTTAAGATGTGGTGTGATGGGTCAGTTAGGAATTATTCATGTGGAAAAATAAGTTGTGCATTTTAGGCAGAGCAAATAGCAATTTAACAACAATAGCAATCAACTTCAGTGAAGGAAGGGCTTGTTTTGTAAGGAACTAAAAAATTCCAGTTTGGCTAAAGGCTACGTGAGCAAGGGGAGGGTGAGTTGGTAACAGTATGAACTGAGGGTCAAGCCAAATTTTGAAGTTTTCACATTTTTCTGGGTATAATGAGAATAAGAATATGATAATGTTAGTCATGGCAGACCATTCTTCGTTTCTTTTTGTAGGTTCATGTAATTGAATCATAAATTAGATACAAGGTTGTCTAGTTTACCTCAAGATAAGTCCAAGAAATGGAAGAGGAAAACCATAGGTGCTTAAACCATGTGCTATGTAACTAGAACTATAGAATCTGCCACTGCAAATGACAGAAACACAACCGAGAGAATTTATGGATTAATATAACAGAAAAGGCAGTAACTATTCTAGTTTCAGACACAGCTGGGTACATGTGCTCAGACAATGACTGCAGAAAGCTATTGTTGGGGCTCAGAAAATGAGACTCAAAATGTGCCACTCTGGCCTTCAAACTGAGAGCACCTGGGGAAAATCTGTCTCTGAAGTTCCCTAATCTACCAAAGCTTGGATCTGCCAAAGAAGAACAAAATTGCCTTCAATCTTCTTACTGAAATTTCATTAACCAAGAAAGATTAAACTCATATCACAGAGGAAGAGACTAAAAACTCACACACCATGCTGTTGTTCATTCATCTTCCCTAAAAGTTCATCTCCCCTAAAAATCATTCCCCGCCCCGTGAAAGTGGCTAAAGTTCCACTTCCTTGTCACTTATAAAGAGAGAACTTAAGCCTTCAACATATGACCCTTTTGCAGTTTCATAGTTAGTGTGGTTGTATGCCTTTTCTACTGTCAGTCTGTCTATTAGTTTATTTCAACAGGCAATATAACCAGATCATCAGAAGGTAAGTTTCAGCTTTTCTTCATTATGTTTCACAACCTCAGAGCTCTTTTTTATGTGTGTCATTTTATTTTTCATTGAGAGTGACACAGGTGGCCAATAACATCCCCAAGGTCACTTTCTTCCAGTTAAGTGAATCCAAGGAGATAGTGTTTCTTCCACAATCATTTTTACAATAGAAGCTCTCCTGGAATTCCAGATCAATTTTCCATCCTTGAGTCCATCACTATGGCCTGGAAAATGGAATACCTTACTTGCACAGGCCTGACTCACATTTTCAACTCTCAGCCGAGGTTGCAGAGATGTTCATTAAGGGAAACCCAGTATGATCTTATGGAAAATGTAGAACAGGATTAATGGTAGATGACAGATAAGGATGTGGGAAATTACAGAGACAATCAGAATACTGACAATCTGATAGAGGCCAGAAGAAATTGAAAGGTGAAAGATGGATTCCAATAGGATTTCTAAAAATGAGTTCAAGAATAAAGGAAAAGTACATATTTCAGACCTACACCTTAAGGTCTACGGAATTGATTGCTTTAGGGGTGAGTCCTATTAATGTGCATTTTCAAAGAAGAATACAGAGATTCTTTAGAATTCTAAAGTTTGAGAACAACTATATAAAATTTTGACCATGGGAATATAGGTACAAACTTTTTATTAATTTAATATGCACAGATTTTCTGAGCTGTGAGTTTATGCAATGTTTTCTTTTACTCTCTCTCTTTTTTTTTTTTTTTTGGTACTGGTGTTTGAACTCATCAACTTGTATTTGCTAAGCAGGTACTCTACCACTTAAGCAACACTGCCAGCCCTTTTTTGCTTTAGTTATTTTTCAGATAAAGTTTCATGCTTTTTGCCTGGGACCAACTTTGGACTGATCCTTTTACCTTAACCTCCTGCATAGCTGTAATTACAGTGTGCACCCCCATTCCAATCTTGTTTTGATGGTATGGAGTCTCATTAACATTTTACCCCATTTGGCCTTGAACCACAATCCTCTGTATTTCCATCTGTGAAGTAGCTGGCATGACTGGCGTGCACTATTATGCCTGTTCTAAGATTTTCATATTGTTTGTTACCTGGAGTAAAACAACAGACCAGAAAAATGGACATATATCAGATAATGAGGTAAAAATAAAGTCAGTACTTTTATAAGTCTATTCAAGACCAATTAAGACTTCTTGTGATTTTCCTTCACCCCCTCAACTTTTCAGATTTTCTCTGCATTGTAACTCATTGCAGATGAACTGAGTTCTTACGACTTCATCTTCAAGTTTTCAGGCAGGAAAAATCATTGAACATGAAAATAATTGCAAAGTTTTGCTTCACCTTTGAATTTCTTAACTCATTTAGACTGGAGCAAAACATCCAGTGTTCCCTTAACATCAAATATATTGCAAACCCTGGGTATTTCTTAGGGGGAAAATAAAGCTCATCATTGTTTATTGCAGTCTGTTTGCAGATATTTGGCCACCAGGTGTCACTAGGACTTACAAAACAATAGGGTTTTGCTAAATCAAGTTAAAAATCACTGGAAATTCAAGATCTTGCTTGGAGTCCATGCTTCAGTTTCTAGAAGCAAAGTACTATATTCTTTGATTCTATCTACTTTATTTGTTTCCAGGGAAAGAGACATGACTCATTGACAGACCCATTGAGCATAGACAAAATTTAAATCTTTTTTTTTCCTATACATTATTATGGCTTCATCACACTTACAAAATATGAACTTTTTTTTTTAATTTCCAAGAATTGATACCTCAACATTCAATGAGCTAGCTTAGCACCCCAAAAAGAAAAGGGGCACCTCATGCAGGTAAAGAGCAGGAAGGGCAACTTGCCAACTACATGTGACTGCCACACAATGTCGTTTAAAAAAGGAAAGTAGAAAATGTGTTTTTTGTGTTTGTGTAGTTCTCTGGTGACTGATCTCAGGGTCTCTTCCACTTAACTATACTTCTAGCCTTTATTACTGTTATTTTTTTTTTTTTGACATAAGGTGTCAATAACATTCTCCAGACTGGCCTTGAACTCTCAATCCTCCTGCCTCAGCCTGCAGAGTAGTTGGAATTATAGTCTTGTACCACCATCCCTGACTCCCTATTCAATTTATGACATTACCAAATGCTGGTGACTTTTGAAATTTTAATGGTATGAAGACTTTTTCTTAGTAACCAATGAAGATCTTGCAGTAGTATTCTTACTATTATTGTTCTTTATGTTTTATTCCTTGGCTACTGTTGTTCATATGACTTCAGCATTAGTCCATTTGACCTTGCACCAAGCCACCTATATACCTTGAGTTTATTTTATCTGTTTTCATATAAATCTTGAGTTAAAACTTGAAATGAAATGTCACAGCATATCCATGATATCACCATAAAAAATTATTTTATCATCTATTGTTCTGGATCCCAGAAGAGGTTTTGTGTATTCTGTTCCTTGTTTTAATCCTGCTTCCCTCTAAGTTTCTTCTGAGGCAGATATTTCAAGCCATTGTTGCATAGCCTTTGTAGTCAAAGTCTGAACAAGGTCACAAAGTCTGTTGACTCATATGGTAATTCTTGTGTAGAAACAAAATTCTACATCATCTTTTGAATCAAATCCAAGAGAACAGGATCCCAGCTGTCCCAGTATCTGCTGAAAACATAAGACTGACCTAGTTTAAATTAGTTCTCAGCACTATTTTGGAGAGCATTATTTTTTCAAGGCTGTAAAGATAATAGAAGTTTATTTCAGCAAATTTGAAAAACATAGTAAAAGAGAGACAGCAGCTATTAATATGCTGCCCTATAATCGTCAAGATTTTTATTTTGTTATTTTTACTTCTGCATTCACAATTTTTAAAAAGAAGCAACAATAGCAACTGCTAATTTCTAATTAGAAATTATGTTTTTAAATAAACTGAAAGACTCTATGCTTCTCTTCCCATGATAATAAATGGTAAGCTACAATGTTCAGATTACATTATTCCCATGACTCGGCAAGGCTTGGTCCCTTACAACTATTACCAGACTAAAAGCACTAACATGCAGGTTTTTTTCCCCTTCAAATTCAATGTTTGTAGAAGTTGAAGTAGAAAAGAGTTATTTTATAAGAGAGCTATGAGGCAGGGAGAAGGATTAAAACAGTTTTGGATGCTAATATTGGAGATGAGGTCTTGTATTATAGGTGAGTGACTTTTTCCCCTCTGTAACAAAGGTGTTTGAGTTTGTGTGGGCAGGGGGGATTGAATGATGGTAGATTGGTGAATGAACTGAAAGATATTGTTATGTTTCTTTGTGTGCACCTGCTGTTTTGCCTCAAAGCTTCATCAGAATTTTGGTTAGTGACATTTTATTGGTACTTGTAATGTATTTTTTAGTAGTTGTAATTTTCATTGCTATTTCTATATCATGTTTGATTTGTATTGTTTTGTTGGAATTATGAAGAGGAGTCAATCATAAATTCCTCTGTGCCTTTTGACTCAGAAGGTCTTCACCATCATTGCTATGGACACTATAATTCTGGATCATTATTGGGTACATTACATTCAGGACTTTTCTGTACAAGTCAGTCAGATGCAATTCCAATGTCTAGCTTAGTGCCTAGAACAAAGAAAGCGCTGAAAACTTATGAACACTGTCAATAAATTAAATTTTTAGGAGTTGGAAATCTATTGGTAGACATTAATGGTATAAAACAAAATCTATTTTTCCTTTTGTCTCAAGTAATCAACTTATTTGGGCTGTCTGATAGGTATAGTACAGAGCAGATACTATTAATACATGGGTGGTAGAGGGCTTGCACACATTTGAATGATAAATATTAGAGAGAATTATTAAAAAACTGAGCAGAAAGACATATAGATTATATACAACACAAATATAGTTTTGTTTTTGTAATGAATCATAAAAAGTTGGTGGAGTTCAATGTTTTATAGGAATGAGTGAGTGAATCCTCAGTTAACAAAAGTGATCCTGTCAAGAAGGAAAGCACATTTTGGTAGTGGTAGGAGAGAAATTGGATCACAAATTGAACTTTGGTTACACTCAAACTGTGAAGTTGGAAGATGACCTGAGAATATCACTAGATTTATCACTTTTGATGGTTTTCAGATTGCTTAGGCAGCCAGGATGCCCTTTTAAACTCTCCATCTGACTGACTGTCTGCATCCTTTCCTGCAGAGCACAGGACTCTGCGACAGTGATCCCTGCATTTATCATGCTCAGATGTGTCTACTGCAATGTGTTTTCCTGAAACTAGAGCAGAAAACCATGTGGAGATTGCAGCTGGTACCAAATGCAGTGCCTTACCTCATGGCATAGACAATTTTCAAGAGAACATTACTCAGACTCCAAGGGACCCAGAGAGAAAGCATCCCCCAGGAAGCATTACTCATCTCACTGCATGAATGATCTAGCTGAAGATTTTTCCAAAGTGATAGGAACTTCCACAAAGCCCTTCAAATATCTTAAAATATTATACACAATTCACAGGTGCTTTCAAGAGCACTGGTATTGTACCAGTTCATATCACTATTAAAAATATCCAGATTTGAAATATTTAGGAGGGAATCATTCTTATGTCAACATCTCCCTTGAGTGCAGGCACAAGTCCTTTCTATCCTAATGTATTTTGGCTCTAATATGCGTTTGTAATTTTGACTTCATACAATAAGGACATACATAATTTGACTCACTCTTTTTTGTTTGCTCAATAAATGTTTACTGAGCACCTCTGGCTCTGAACAAGTTCACTATACCCAATAGGACACATAAAAATGTTTAACACATAAAAATAAATAGATACTGCAGGAACTTACAGGCCAGGGTAGAAAATAAGAAAAGCACACAAATCTCTATACTAGAAGAAAGAAAGCAGTAAGCTCCCTGAGAAAAGTATAAATCAGTCATTTTCATTTGGGCCAAAGAGGATAGTGGAACTTTTCTAAAGATTTGTCTTATGAAATCACACATTGAATTCCTTAAAATGTGATGAATTTGAAATAAAGCCAAGAATTAATTGAAGTTGAAACCAATAAGCATAACAGTCTCAGGTAGTGAGGTTTACGTGTTTATATATAACTGGCAAAAGTTACCTGATTGAAAACCTGTCAATCATGCCATGTGAATGGCTGACTCAATCACCTGAGTGATTGATGCAGAGTTCCATGGAGTGTATTGTTGTTAAAGTAACCAGAGAACGTGTCTATTATAAATACATCAGTCAATTGGCCAGGACTGCTCTGTCTCTAACTTATATAGCAGATTGGAGCCTCTGTTTAACAAGAACTTGTTTATTTTCTATAGTTCAATTAAACTGTTGGAATGACAGAAATATGGTTATATTCAGCATATAGCCAACTTCTCCCTTTATCCTGAGATAGTACCAAGTTTTGGGAAATTTTACATAAGCCAAGAGGTTGGAAGAATTCAGCAGGTCTTCAATGTCTTCTTTTTATGTGGACAAGATCCATGTACCACTACAGTGCCACAGCAGCACGTCTCGTTCTTCTCTACCTCATCTAGTGACTCTCTTTTCTCTCCTCCCATGCAATACTCATAGGCATAGCAATCAGGTTGCTATTTCCACATTAAGCAAGTGCACAGAAATCCCAAGAAGGATAAGAGTCTGTCTGTGCCCTTAAATGGGCAACGGAACTAAACAGAACTTTTTCAAAAGGAGAAATCCAACATGAAAAAAAGCTCATCATTTCTGTCCATAAAGGAAATGCAAATCAAAACCACACTAAGATTCCACCTCACCCCTGTTAGAATAGCTATCATCAAAAACACCACCAACAACAGGTGTTGGTGAGGATGTGGGGAAAAAGCAACCCTCGTACACTGCTGGTGGGAATGCAAGCTAGTGCAACCACTCTGGAAAACAATAGATAGAGGGTTCTTTAAAAATTAAGCATAGATCTGCCATATGATCCAGCAATCCCACACCTAGGGATATACCTAAAAGAATTTGACTCAGGTTACTCCACAGGCACCTATACACCCATGTTTATTGCAGCACTATTCACAATAGCCAAGTTATGGAAATAGCGAAGATGCCCCACTACTGATGAATGGATTAAGAAAATGTGGTATTTATACACAATGGAATTTTACTTAGCCATGAAGAAGAATGAAATCTTATCATTCACAAGTAAATGGATGGAATTGGAGAACATCATCTTAAGTGAAGTTAGTCAGGCTTAGAAGGCCAAAAATTGTATGTTCTCCCTCATATGTGGATTATAGACCTAAAACAAATGCAGTAATATTATTGGACATGGGTCATATGCTAAGGGGAGAACACATACATGAGGAATAGGGAAAGGCAAGAAACCCAAGACTTAAAAGTGTTTGATGTGCCCACTGGAGAGGAGCTAATACAGTAATCTTAAAATGACAGAGGTCAATATGGGAAGGTGACCGGGAAGTAGTGAAAAGGTTTGATAGAGATGAATCAGTTTGGGTTGTAATACACGTGTGCCTGGAAGCAATGCTAGGAATCTCTCTGTATAGCTATCCTTATGTCAAACTAGCAAAAACATTATGTCTTTATCATTATTGCTTATGTCTTCTCTTCAATAAAATTGGAGAAAAGTGTAGAACAGGTTCTTCCTGGAAGCGAGGGGGGTGGGGAGGGGAAGGAGGGGGCAGGGGGCAAGGGGAAGAAATGGCCCAAACAATGTATCCACTTATGAATAAATTAAAAAAAAGAAAGTGATGTAAAAAAAAAAAGAAATAAGTCTGTCTGTGCCCTTTCATGAAGCTTCCTGGGAAGAAAAGTCTGGGCCCCATCTGGGAGGGAACAACTAATTTTAATACCTATCCTCTTCCTGTCCCATCTCTCACTTGCCTACTTTTCAATGGAAAATTTTAATTTTGGAATAAAAGTGGAAAATCTCCCTCCTTACTCTAGTCCTCCTAAATATTCATTGTATATACAATATTTATTTATTGAAGGAACTAGGCTCTTGGAAGACAAGAGGCAGAAAAAGTCTGTTTTGCTTTGTTCCATCTCTCCATAAGGTACTGAGTATCAAAAGATGTACCTGCTTGAAATGGAGAAAGCAAAAACAAAGTAAAAGAAAGAATATCCATGAGAAAAATTATAGTGGGTATTATGAATATGACTATCCCTGCATTTGTGCATATTATGATCACCTTATAATTTTTGATCAAATACAAACCAAATATACAATAAGTGAAACTGCATAACTGGAATGACCTTTATCAGAACATGTGTTCACTAATTATTTCAAAATAAATCTTTGAATGAGTACTTAGGGCACTATTTCTAGGTGTTCAGAATGCAAAAACAAAACAAAACACTTTTTAGATACTTAAAATCTCTTTGGGGTGATAGCACATAAAAATTTGCATGAAAAATTATAGATGATAATGAAAATATATAAAAGTGCCTTAATAAATGTCTTGAGCAGTCAGTTCTATTTTGATGGGGAGTGGTTAGGAAGTCTTCAGAGAAGTGAAAAATTTTGAGTTGAGTGTTGAAAGATAGCCAGATTGTCTCAGGTGGTCAGAGCACTGAAGATCTGCCAGGAAGAACAGGCAGACATAGAAAAGACATAGTGGCCACATAACATGTAAGATGCAGACAGGCATGAGGAAATCTGATATTTACAGGAAACATAACCCATTTGATAAAGCAATAGGTCAAGATGGGTTATGTTAAGAGAATAATTCTGAAGGACATTAGGTGCCATTCCTCAGGAGCATGTATGTCACTTTAAAAGGCTGGGACTTTGATCAAAAGGTATTGAGAAACTATGGATGACTTTAAAGGAAGTGGGTGGATAAACTCAACTTGATCTTAGGATCAGGGTGTGTAGGCAAGTCATATGTAAAAGGTTGTCTCTGGAGTCATGATGGCCAAGCAGTGGATTCACAGTGCTGTTAAGGAGACTGAATCAACAAGACCTGAGATCCAGTGCATGTAGGGCCTGCGGGAGAAGACAAACCCCAAAACGTTACTGGATCTTGCCTTGGGTTTCTGGTATATGGTGGTATTTTTCAAAGACAGAAAATTAAAAAAAGAAGAAGTCTATTTTGGAGATAAATAATTCCGTGTTTAAATAAAATTGAGATTAATCATGTGATGTTGACCTTTTTAATGCTGAGAAAGACTTTTTTCATAACCTTCTAATACATGAAGGTTTTGAAATGAGAACTTGGGAGCACAGAATCCGAAATTGACCATATATATTTTTCTCAGTGATCCATTGTGGATAATTTCAGTGTTTTATGTTGAGTTTTAGCTGCCACTTGGAGGTTATAGATCTGGTCAGACCTTAACATCTAGACTTCTTATTCTGCTCTTAACTTGTAGGATAACAAGCCAGTGACTCTTTGTGTAAGCTGGAAGACAAGATTTCAAATTTACTGAAATTCACCTTCGTTTAAAGGCCCAGTGAAATCACATATTGAATTCCTTAAAATGTGATGAATTTGAAATCAAGCCAAGAATTAATTGAAGTTGAAACCAGTAAGCATAGCAGACCCAGGTATCTTTACAAAAGACTATTTCAGCTGATGAATTGGCCTGTGTCATGGTCTGGACTGTGTTCTTTACATAATTCTCTGTTAATATTAAATCAAAGCTGCTAAAAACACTTTATAAGAGAAGGCAGTAAAATCTTTGAGGGATGTTATTGCTGTTTATGCATATAATCGTGTGGTGCCCTTTATGATATTTAATTAACAGAATTTAATATTAACCTATCCACTTAAAAAGATAGTATTGATCAGTGAAATCTTTTTAAGTAAATGGAATACTTCTAAAAAATTTAGTTACAAAAAAGTTTGACATAGCACGGACAGATGTTTTGACTCTAGGCTTGTTCAAGTAGGGAGCAGGTGATGCTAGCATGCAGAGTTCGTGTCAGCTTGCTTTAGCTGTCACTATACATGTTAGGGCAGAGTTTATTTTGGGGTAAGGAAATAAAAGGACTGTGCTGCGTTTTGCTTTCTCTCAAGCTCTTTAACCTTACCATTCTCTCCTGAGTTTTTCTTTTGATGCTTGTTACTGTCCAGCAACTGCTACTCCAAAGGAAATCAATCAATCGACTTTTTTTACTCGTTTATTAAATACGCATTCATTGAGTCAGTGAGTAAAGAGTAAGAAAGCAAATATAAATTGGTATATAAATTCTAAGGACTGACAGCAGAACAAAAAGTAACCACCTCGCATTAGCCATTGTCTTTTGATGACTAGATTGGCTTTTCATCTTTGTGGAAGTTTTGTGTGTGTGTGTGTGTGTGTGTATGTGTGTGTGAAGTTGACCTTTTTAATGCTGAGAAAGACTTTTTGCATTACCTTCTAATACATGAAGGTTTTGAAATGTGAACTTTTGAGCACATAATCCCAAACTGACCATATATATTTTTCTCAGAAATCCGTTACAGATAATAGCAGTATTTTATGTTAAACACTAAGTGCCAGTTGGAGATTATAGATCTGATCAGACCTTAACATCCATACTTCTTGTTCTGCTCTTAACCTGTGGAATAATATGTATGTGTGTGCATGTGTGTGTGTGTGTGTGTGTGTGTATGTGTGCTTAATTAATCAAAACAAATGAAAACACCTTAAGAACAATGAAATTAGGTAGCCCTGAATGGCTACTTTTCATGGTGTATCAGGTAGTGAGTGAATAAAGGAGCTTAAAGCAACTTCTTACTGCTTCTAGTGGACAGTCTTGGAAGAATTGATACAGTGAGGAACAGGGTATGGTAAAGCTTGTAAGGAATGATACTTACCTACAGAGTGGGACTATTCCATTGTGGATCTACAGATTTCAGAAAGGAAGCCTTCTGAACTTCCTCCTTTAGGAAGAATCAGTCATGGTTCTAGAAAGGGCATGATATACCTAATTCTAAAATGAATACTGAGACTGTGGAAGTATCACAACCTTGAATCAGAGATAAGTTTTTTGGTGCCAATAAATCACTATTTCACTGCCATTGCTTATACCAATTATCTATTGCTGCAGAGCAAATCACCATAAATTGAAGGAATAAAAATAGCACATATTTGTTATGTCATAATTCTTATGTGTCAGGAATCCAGATACGGTTAGGTGGTTTTCCTATTTTAGGGCCTCTTATAAGGATGTAATCCAATAATTGGTAAAGGAATGGAACTCTTGTGAGTCTCAGTTGGGATAGGGTTCACCTTCAAGATCCAATGGGTTTTAATAGGCTTCAATTCCTTGTTGGATATCTGTTGAGGGCCTCAGCCTTTATCTGATTATTGGCTAGTGGCCATTATCAGTACTTTGTTATATGTGCCTTTGAATAGCTACCTTACTTCTTCAGAAGCAGCAAAAGCTAGTCAGTATAGTGTCTCCTAGCAAGATCATAGATATAGTCTTATGTTCTATAATCATGAGGTGATATTTTAGGTTACTATTGTGTTTTAATGATTAGAAGCAATTCATTCCTTCAACTGGGGGTGAGGGATTACATAAGAGCATAAATGCAAAGAAGTAGAATTAATTTGGGGTCATCTTAGAGTCTGTTTGCCACATTACTTATATTTATGTTATTCATTGCACATTTCATTATAAATACAATACTGAATTGAAGAGACATCAATGGTGTTTCTAGAAGCGTAAACTTTAGAGACAGACAACCTGAGTTAAAAATCCCAGCTTTGGTATTAACTGGCTATGTACTTGACATTGACTTAGCAACTTCTTTGTCCCCCAGTTTTCCTACCTATAAAATATGAAAAATAACCATACTCATTTCTTAAGATTGTATGGAGGATTCAATGAATTCATATGCTTAAGCAGCAAACTAGTTTTACCAAGTGTCTGTTGCCATCATTTTATATAATATGGCAAAAACAGATGTACCCATCACCTGGCCAGACCTTGGAACATGCAAACTCAAAAGCACATGGAAATTTTCCCAGAGGATCCATACATCAACAATCATTGTTTCACAAAGTGAAGCCAATTTACAGATCTGCTTCTAGAAAGCAGGCTTGGAACCTGGCTTTCTTCATGGAAGTTATGGTATGGAGAGAATTGCACCCACCCTCAGCGTTCTTAGGTCAAAATGATGCTGGAGGCACTGAGTTCAATGAAATTCTTTATGTCTTTTCAGATAAAGGGACCTGAGCCCTTGTAGTATACTTTTATTCTGAGAAGTGGAAATTCCCACATTTCTGCAGAACCAAGAGGAGCTAGTATCACGTGTCCTCTACCCCTCATCTCATCACTAAGCCTGACAAGAAGGCACTGCATAGGTCTGGTTCTAGTCATTCTCCATCTTCATGACAATATCTGCTATCTTACCCACTGTCTCCTGCAATTGACCTTCTTATTCTCCAGAGAATCCAGGATCTTTGCTGATCCAGGTATTATTTTTCTGTGACTAAAATACATTGTCCACACCTCAGTCAGCTGATTTCACCTCCAGTGTTACCTCTTCAGGGAAATCTGCTCAGAGAAGAGAGCAGTTTTGTTTCTCTCAGAAAGCTGTCTAGCATATGTCTCTTGCTTCCGTAATTTCTCTATTTTCTTTCTTTATTAGAATGCAATCTATATACATGCCAAACTCCTTTCTATTTTTTTTTTTTGCAGTCTTAGCAACACCTACCAGAGTGGTAAATAATATTTGTTAAATGAATGAATGCATGAATGGACTCAACTACATCATTACAAAGGGGGAGAAAAACCACGTTACATGTACAATACACTCTTTGATTGCATTAAAGTAAAATTCATTCGTTAACTGTAATAATGACCTAATGCTTTATCTTATTCTTCATAGAGAGAGCGTTTTAATAGGTGATAAGATAGTAGAATTAGTAATTCTATTCAAGAGTTAAGAGGCAATGATTTATCAATTCTCACAACTAGTTCACATGTTAAACAGGAAGCAGAAATGAATAATTAGCTACTAATCATATGCTTATTGGTTTTGAAATAACTAGCTGTTTGATATGATTATTTGCACCTGGATGTGGGATACCACATCCTACATGCTCAACAATTTCCTGCCAATAAGAAATCATGTTTCTGATACCATGGGAAAATCCTCTCTATTTTATTAAATAAAAAGGGTAATAAACAAATTCTATACTCTGCATGAGCTCAACTTTTTAGAACCATTCCTTAGTAATATAAACAACTTTTAAAATGAATATATCTAGGGGATATTTGGCTTTTGGGTGATATTAGTTTTATTTATTCTATTTTTATGTTTTTTGCAATCTTCAAATACTTTCTTAATAAAAGAGTTTTCTTTTTGTTTATTATTTGCACTGGGACTACATTGTAACATTTACACAAGTTCTTATAGTACGTCATAGCTAAATTCACCCTCTCCATCATTCTTTATCCCTTCTCCCCCATTCCTGGAATAATTTCAACAGGTCTCATTTTCCATTTACACACATACAATATTTGCACCATGTGCATCCTCCTACATACCCTCCCCACATTCTCTCCCCTCCCACTGGTACCAAACCCCCAGACAGGACCTGTTCTGCTCTCCTGATCTCCTTTTTTGCAAAAACAAGAAAAGAAAAAAAATTGACATTTTTGTTTATTTAAGTAGCTGTACCGGGAGTTTCCTTGTGAAATTTCCAAACTCGAAATGGTTCATCCCCTTTATTTTTCTAGTAAGAGAATTTTCTAATGCAAGTATAAAAATTTTCTGTTATATGAACATCTTCATAGTTGAAAAAGTCAACGAACAGTTCAGAACAATATGGATTTAAGTATTAAAGTCCTCTTAAAATGAGAGAGATGTTCTCCGGAGAAGCCAGGATCTTTGCTGCTTCAGGTACTCTTTTTCTGTGACTAAAATATATTCTCCACACCTCAATCACCTGGTTTCACCTTCAGCTGCATTCATGAAGCACCTAGGGCAGCAGCAGACTAACAATGGTTAATCAAAGTTTGGAAAGGAACCTCAAAGAAATGTTTCAAGCTGTGGGTGGCGTCTGTGTAAAAACTCCCTGCCAAGAGATGCAGTGGAGCAGTCTCCTGGTGCCACTTCAGGAGAGCAGAAAGAACACTTAGCAGGAGAGACCCCTGAGGACTGTCGTTACAGTAATGGCTACATTCACCACAGAAGCCAGGTAGGAAGTTTTGAGGACTCTACCACGTGTTGGTGCTTGATGTAGGTATGTTTAGAAGAAAAAGACACATACTCTAGAAAATAGGCATGCCAAGTTTGCAATTTGGTCAATATTTATCTTAAAGATTTGTCCTTTCCAAAGACTGAGTCCCACACGTCCTTTCAAAATTACTTCTGAGACTTCTATTTGCTAATTAGTTTTTGAACATTTAGCACAAAGGAGGAAAAAACTCTTCTTTTTTATAGCCCAGTTTTACATTTCTTTCTCTGCTTTACCCCTTCTCTATTAACACAAAGATTCCTTCTATTTTATATAGCTGTAAAAACCAGCAGGCTTCTTTCTTAATCAGTGTTGTCTAGGTTCATCGCCTGAGGGCTAGGTCGTTAGTAATAAAGGTCATTAGTTGATGTTTCCAACATAACAGACAATGTCAAATGAGCCCTTCATTTAATCTCTCCATGATTAGAAACAGGCCCATACTTGTACTATTTAGTAATTTTATTTTCTTGTTGTGGGAAAGCTAAAAAGCTACCTCTTGGAAGCAAAGGTTTTTAAAAACTAATAGCTGCTTCATACTAGACTTGAAGGAATAACAAAATGTATAAAAGCATTCAAAGCCAAGAAAGGAAGGAATGCAAGGAACTTGTATCTATTGCACCCCAGGCTTCTTCAAGGAGTGGAATTAAATGTGAAAAGAATAGTCTTAGGGAGCCAGAGGCAGCTCTAACTTGCCGCTGCCCTCTCTACCTTACATCTTCCCACTGTCTGATTTTCAGCATCCTAATTGAAAAGGTACTTTGTAGTAGAAAGCTCTGTTTGAGTTACTTTGAAACCATGATCCTCTCAGGTTCTCTTTACACCAAGTTTTTCTTAGAGATCACTGAGCTTATTAAGTGCGTCTATGTTCAGAAGCTTCTACTGTTGAAGCAACCTAATCTAGAGACCTTGGTGTAGGAAATACATAAGTCAATGCCTCTGGGTTCTTTGGAAGGGGCTATGTGCTGGTCTTTCTCCTTGGTCATGTTTCCTTCGAACCTCAATCATATGAATACAGTAAGCAGCTGGTAAATGTCTAAGGAATTAGATTATAAATTACACCAACCAATCTCTCTTGTGCAGTGGGAGTCATCGGACTTCCTCCAAAAGCCTTTAGTAAGCAGGGGAATTTCCAGAGTATTTAAAACTTTGTAAGAGAGGAAAAAATGATTGTATTTGTCTGGAATTTAAATAATCTTTAGGGAAATAAAGCATTTATAAAGTTTGGACCTAACAAATTTTTGTAATTTATTTTCAAATGTTGAAAATAAGATTAATGAATGTAATTATATTTTTACTTCTCTGTTCTTTTAATTCTTTCCTTAGCATTATGTTATGCAATGATTTTTTTCATATAATAACTGTCCCAAAAAATGATTTTTAATGAAAAGTCTTTGTTTACATAATTCTTTTTCAATACAGGAAAATTGCCTGTTTTATTTTTTTAAGTTTCTTGAGACAAGAAAATATGCAATCTAATTAAAAAGAAAATTCCAAACGTAAGAGAATTTAAAGCTAAATGTAATGAAGCATAGTTGGTTTGTCATAAGTGATCTCCTTTGAACAAATAGCTGAATAACCAGTCTTGGAAATCAGTTCTCCTCTGCATGGTTAGTGTACATATGAGCACTCTGGATTTCACTAACTTAAAACTGAGGAAGAGAATTACAGTTGCCTGTTTGTTGATATACATCCTTTGTGATAGTTTATTTTATGTGTCAATGATAAGGGATGCTAGATAGCTAGTAAATATTACCTCTAGGTGTGTCTTTGAAGGTGTTTCTGGAAGAGATTAGGATTTAAATCAGTAACTGAGTAAAAAAAAATAGATCTGTCCTCACTAAAAATCATGCAATCTACTGAAGACCCAAATAGGACAAAATGGTAGAGGAGAGGCCTATTCACACTCTCTGGCTAACTCAGACAGCCATCTTTTCCTCTACTGGGACATCAGTACTCTTGGTTCTTGGATTTGGAGGCTTAGATTTAGATTTAAACTACCAGACATAAAAGAATTTGGGCTTAGACTGACTGTACCCCTGGCTCTTTTAGCTCTCTAGCTTACAGACAGAAGGCAAATCTTGGTATTCCTTGGCCTCTATGAGCTCATGATAATTTCTGTCTCTCT
This sequence comes from Castor canadensis, assembly GCF_047511655.1. Classification (NCBI taxonomy): domain Eukaryota; kingdom Metazoa; phylum Chordata; class Mammalia; order Rodentia; family Castoridae; genus Castor; species Castor canadensis. The sequence goes on along the minus strand of NC_133394.1, from coordinate 30,291,117 downwards.
TCTATACATATGCATAGAGAGACACACATAGATAAAATACTACTAATTCACTACCTTTAAGTGAAAGTAGTTTGTGGAAAGGAAATGAAGGAAAATAACACATTGATCTTCTATGTGACAAGTGCTTTTTAAACATTGCCTCTCTTAATGTTAATAAGTGTCACATACTGGGATATCCATTATTATGTCCATTTTTCAGGGAAAAATAATGAGACTTAGTGAATTTTAACTTCCCAGGGAAATAATGTTGGATGGAAGAGGAAACAGCTTTCAAAGCTATTTTTATCTGACTCCAAATCATATGCTTCTTTCTTCCATATTAGTGAAAGTGTTTTGACAACATACATTTATTGCATTTATCCTCCCCCATTTAGAAATTTGTGCTACATGCTTCCTTTCTAAAATATTTATATACTACTTTCTTAAATATATGCATTTTTTTCTTTCAATACAAATTGTCTTTGTGCCTTACTTTATTTATTTTCTTTTTTTTTCTTCTTCCTTTGCACTATTTCCTCTGATGAAGTTAAGGACACACTACCCCAATATGTCACCTCAACATTTGAGAAAACAGCAGAGCAGGAATGTCTCTCTGACCTTTTTCCATTGCTCTCCTTTGAAGCAAGTCATAAAAGAATTCTCTGACCTTCCTCTGAAGTAGGTGATAGGACCCTCCCACTAGAAGTTCCCACCTCACATCAAGAGGAAAGCAATGTCCTTACCTCTGAAGACACAGAAATACAGAGAAGAATTTGAACAAACAGCCCTTGATAAGACCCCCACCTAGTTTATTGCCATTGGATAATGACCCACTGTCTCATCTTCTGTCCTCATGAACAGCCATTGCTTCATCAAAATGACCATAGAAATGCACAGGTTTCCTTTTTCTTCGGGTCTTTATTTCTGAAGGCCCCATGATATGTAAAGCTTATTAAATAAATTCATGTACTTCTCCATCTTCTGTTGTAGTTTCCTGAGTCTGAACCTAGTAATAGGTATTGTCTTTCTATCACACTTCTTTTCTCCTTCTTATCTTTTTTCTTTAGGAAAACAATTGGTGGAAATGAAGGTGCATATAGTACTCAGGAAGTCACATTGGGAGATTAACCAATAGAATGGAATATGAATCCAGACCAATGAGAATTCTAATCTGTGATCATTTATTCAACTCATATGCCCAACGCTTAATGCATGCATTCCATTGTGCTGGGCACAGCTCTTAATATGGAGAAATACAGACTGTAATGAGACATGATTTAGAAATGAAGAAGAGAAAGCAAAGAGGGTGACGTGGTTAAAGTGCACAGTGCTGAGGAAAGACATTGGCAAGGCCTTTACTCAAATTGAGCACAAAAGATAGTGAGAAAACTACAGCTCCAAAAAGAGTTGAAACTTAAGGTGCATACTGGACTCTTGAACCATATGGAAGTCTAGGTTCTACTATCTGAGCAAGAAGACTTATCTGTGTTTCTAGCTAAAGTGCTGGCAGTAGCTAAAGATTGTGATTCATGAAAGTAAGGACTTAGAGAAGGATATAAGCTTTAAACATAATGGATCTCCCTTTGGATATTTCATCCTTTATCAGAAGGGTGGGTTTAGAGTAAAAAGCTGAGAAACATTCATTCTGCTAACTACCCTAGTCACCACAAGGCTACACTCTTAAGCTGTGGTTGTGCTTTGGCATTCATGAACAGAGCAAAACTGTTTCATTCTCTTGAATGTACCTAGTTTTTAAATACTGATTCTTCACTTTTTTTTGGATATGTTGCTGAGTGACAACTATGTAACAGTTGAGGATGTTGTTTATCAATGATGACTACTTTGTCTGACTTACAGCTAGAAAACTATAAAATAGATATATTCCCTTTTCAAATAGACCTTATTAGGCAAATTTTCCAATATATATTTAAAAGTAGATGGCAGAAGACACAGCACAGAGGTAGAGCAATTGCCCTGCATGCATAAGGCTGTAGGTTTGATTCCTAAGAGCATCAAAAACAATCTTACTTTATTTCTAGGTAATCAGGATATTACTTATATGGATATAATAATCAGATTTCTGTTATCTAGAACTGTTTAAAATAACAAATTTCATGAGTCTGTTAAATTACCATTAGATAATAACCCTTTGTCTAGTTATCAGCCACTGCTTCTTCAAAATTGCCATAGAAATACACAGGTTTCCTTTTCCTTTGGGTTTTCATTTCTTGAAGGCCCCAGTGAGATATAAAATTCATTAAATAAATTCGTAAGGGAGTCCTTGATTCCTCTATATGATAGCTAATGTGGATCTCAGAATCAGCATGTTTAAACTTATGTTCTTGATTATCTCCTCAAAATGTGGTTGTGTCTATCTAGGATAAGACAACTGCATCCATCCAGCTTTTTGGAAAGACATTTGAAGTGATTCTTGACACTCACAAATCTTTGCAGTAATACCTTTCAATAAATTCAGAATCTGATCACTTCTTTTAACCACTTCTAAGGCTTCTAATTTTGATATTAGGTATCAAAAGGAATGAGGCAGCTCTATTAGCAAGAGTCTTTAAAGACAAGTACTATATATTAAATAGAGTAGTCATCAACTTGCATTTTATTTTTCTGAAGCTATAATTTGTGTTTATAATTTCTTACTAAGCAAAATAGATGATATTTTGTCATTTATAAATGCATTTGGTTTGCTTATTCTGATAGTAGCTAAGAAACAGTCTTGGAAAGACTGATAGAGAAATTGGTTGGAATAATGAGTTGCTTGAGGATGAAGGGTATGAGAAACTTTTCTTTTGCTTGCATAACTTTTTGTACTTCTCAAATTTTACACCAAGCAAATGTTTTACCAACTTTTAAAAATGAAACTTTGAAGACTACAATTATGCAAAAAATGTTACGTTTATTTTGCTCCCAGAAGTTATATAGTACTTTTGAAAGATAAATAACTTAAGATATAATTCCATCTTTATAATAAAATTGCTTGGAAAAACCAATTTCGTGTTCTGGAATATAGATAAAAATACATTATAATCATTTTGTGTCAATCTTATGTAGAGAATGTAGTTGTTGGAAAAGGGAGAGAAATTACTTAGGCCATTATGAGGGCTCATATCTAGTGAAAATGAGATCAGATTAAGGAAATGGAATGTATAGTTTGTGTATAAAAGGAAAAAATCATAAAGTCCATTAAATTAATCATGGGTCAAATGATGTCTCAAGGAAAATTATGGAAATCATGTCTCTGGAGACGACTGTAACTGAAATGGACAATGTGCTAGATGTATTCTTTGGGGAATAATCCTGCTATTAGCAGGGAAAACACATGACTTTTGAAAATGGTTTCTTTCTTCTTTCTCAATGATCCAGTACTTTGATTATGAACAGTAATTAACTTTAAAACAACAGGGAAGTTGGATGGAAACAACCATATCTAAAACGCTGGGTAATTAAAGTGAATGAAACAGGAAGCATCCATTGGGGACATAAAATGTGCTAGTCTAGCAGAGCTATTAACGATTGCATTAGAGCCTCTAAATCATGTGCACTTTTTACCTGCAATGACTTAGGTCAAGCTGGGTCTTTCCACTAAAAGAAGCCAAAAGAGCTTAATGTTTCAGGTTGATGCCAATGGCAAAGAGAGCTTAAGATTCACTTCAAGGAAGTGATAAAGAAGGTATGTACTTTTCTTTATTAGTGTAGCAGGTCAAAATATCATTTATTTCTCAAAGTGCTTTTTATTGTAGTACATACTGCTCATCCTTTAACTCAGTTCACTATACATCACACACTAGCATTTATTATTATAGTTTTTGGAAGAGAAAAAGGGAGAACTTCTAGGAATGAGTCCCAGACATTTTTGAAGAAGGTATCATTGTTTCACAATTCATAAAATGCTAAATATAGGTTTGAATGTAGAATACGTGAATGTTGTATTGCTATTTTAAGTTTATATTGTACCATAAATAGTTACAGAACCCACCTAAACATATTTAGAAATTCAGAACAGAACAAATATAAAAATATAATCAACACTATCATTGACTGTCAAAGGCTGACAATGAAAATGGAACCAAATGCTAAGAATAAAGCAATTACTAATATAATGCTACTGTTGATTTTTGAGTGATGTGTATATTAAGGGTTTTCTTGTGCCACAGATTATTACATGGATTAATCATGATCTAGACGTAACACTTGGTTTCATACAGAAGAAAAAACTGATTATGTGCCCATTTTGTTGTATGTCTTATATTTAATCCACAAAATAATATGGATAGTATAGAATTTTTTGTCAGGAGCAAGAAGTTTTGGGACACATATGAAACAGCAACATAATTTAGAATGAAACAGAAGGAATGAGTAGTTACAAAGTGAACCTAGAAGATACAATGGGATTTATATGCAATGATAGGATAATGTGAAAACATGGCAATTGTCAGATAATAAGGCAGTATTGGGAGAGTCAATTTTCTGTAGAAATAGGGGCATCTGGTATTTGAATCAGAAAATCTTTGGTTCACATCTTGCTATGTCATTGTCTTACTGTGGAAATTGAGCAAGTTATTAAATACCTCTGCACCTCTATTTACTTGTGAGGAAATTAGAGTAATAATAGTAATTTCTACATGATAGGGACATTATGGATGTTAAACTAACTCATCAGCAACATTAGGCTTAAAATAAGAGCACAATGGCCATTGTCCAGTGTGAATTTTTCTGTGTTAAGCATCTCTTAAAATGTAATTGTTAATGCATTTTATTTCATTTGATCATTAAGGACCTAAGGATAACTTTTATTCAGGTTTTAGCCTGGCAATGTATATGTATGCAATAAGCTTGCCTCCAAGAGCATGAATGGTCATTAGACTGCATAAGGAAGAGTTTGGATCTGGCTTCAAGTGAGTTTGGCCAACTCTTACCCAGCATTCTATTTGCAGGGCTTTGCAGTTCCTTGTTGTAGGTGTACTTTACCAGTGACCTAGGGCCTCTTAGATGTTCCCCTATTGCAGTGACACACAAAGATTGCAGTGTCACAATGGCCATGAATCACACCATCTCTGTTTTCCATCTTTAAGCAAAAGATTTTTCTGAAGCTCAGTTTCATTGCATTGAGGCTGACAAGAGTACCAAACTCAAAGTTTTATTTGACAATTCAATGAGTTATTGCATGTAAAAGTAATTCAGAAAGGGCCCATCACATCTAAAAACTGTAAATATTAGCTATCATTCTTAGTGATTGTTAGACATCTGATTTTCTCAATTATTGAAAATAAAATTCAGTATCTTAATGCTTTTCTAGATATGGGTGTAGCTCAGTGGTAGAGTCGGTGTTTAGCATGCCTTTGCTTCAGTCCTTAGCACAAAAAAACAAAGCAACAAAACAAAAACAAAATAAAGCAAAGCATGTTGTAGGATGGCTCAGAGAGAGAAAGATTTATTACCAAAGCTTTCAGGAAGCAGGTTTATTAAGAAAGCCAGCAGCAACTCAGCAGACTCAAGTCCAAAGGCTGAGATCCAAGAACAAAGGGGGGTTTCCTTATATAACATTTAGAGCAGGTTATAGAAATGTTGGGCGGAGGAGGGGGAGTTATAGCTTATCCTATACATGGCCACATATTATTTCATTGCCCTTCTGGGGCAAGGTGACCTCTCTCTGGTCTTGCCCTGATGCTGCTTGACATTCCTCAAATCTGTTTTTTGTTTGTTTCACTGTTGCACTCGTTATCTCTCACTATCTCCCTCATTGTCTTTAATTACCTCCCTTCCCCCTCCCTGCCTTCCTGCCACAAGCATGATAAAGAATCTCCCTTTTCCTGAAACCTATGGTCAAATTCTTATGAAGTTGCATTTGTGTGAATTTTATTTTTTTAATATAATTAAGTACACTATTTTAAAAATTATTAGTAACAATATTACCTTAACTATGTATGCATATTCTATTTGGCTTAGTGTTTTACAAAGTTTGTTTTCCATCAATCTATTAACCCAAGTTTTGCACTCACTACCTTCCAGCAATTGGTTGTTTGCAAAATACCTGGTGAACCAAATTATAATTTATTTTTTAAAAAACAAATTGAATATATAGATATACCTTTCCACCCTATGGAAATATCAATATTAGAATTGTTGATATTTAAGATGTAAAAATTATTTAGTTTAATTACCTTTTTGAATTGGTGTGATCAATTCATTGAACATACTTATAATTTCATTACACACTTTCTTAATTGGAAAAAATGGAAAATTATCCATTTAATAATAGATTAGTAAATGGCATATTTTAAACTAATTTTGATTAACCTTTTTTTATACCCTTGTTTGTATGATAGTTACATAATTACTATCTTCACTTTGCTTGTGTATAAATAATTCCCAAATTCTGGAGACATTTAAATGTTTTCCTCTATCTTGCTTTTTTTTTTTTTTTGGTGTTGGTACTGGGGTTTGAAATCAGGGTCTCCTGCTTGGCAAGCACTCTATCACTTGAGCCACTTCACCAGCCCTTTTCCTCCATATTACATGGTGATAAGATCATTGTATTTAAAATCAAACTAAAATAAAATAGTACTAGTTTAATAGAAAATGATTCCACGCAAAAATAATGTTCTATGAAAAATGACGTATAGCTTTTGTAAGGTACTGGTGAATAAAGACCATGCCATGTGGAAAGGAAAGATTTATTGGAACCAGACCGCAGGCTGTCACTCTCAGGTTCAGAGTGAAGCAGCTTGGCTGAAAATGGGTAGTGGGCTTTATAGGAAGGGCCAAGCCATGGGGGAGGGAGAGAGTTTCTGGTCTTGATTATCTGTGATCACGACATGCCTGGCTAGTCGAATAATTGGAAGTTCCTGAGGTGTTTTTCAAGCAGAGAAATACGCAGGGAAACGATCAGGGGAGTTTAGCATTTGGTCATAAATCAAGGGGTCTGTTTTCTGTGCTGGCCTCAGGACCTTCTGCCCATCCCAAGAATGCCAGGGACCTAACATTCCAGCCTTTTGTTGGTATTATGGGTGCCGAATTGATCTAGCTGCTTGTGCTGAGCAGGGGCATTGTTAAGGGGGGTTTGGCTGGAATTTGGAAATTTGTGAGATCCCCAGGAGCAGAGGCTGGTTGTTTCTCCCAGGCTTCATTTGCAGACAAGACCAATTGTTGGTAAGTTCACCTATGGCAGACAATTGAGAGCCAGATGAGGACCAAGAACTTATGTAGGAGAGGAAAAGGGAGAGCGTTTGCAGGAGAGGCATAGCCGCATGGGGCCCAGCAGTACGCAAGAGTACTCATCCTTTGCTGTAGTGGAAGAGTCTGAAGTTGGTGGGCAATGTTTTATCCTTGAAAGGTGCTGCCACTGTGGGATCCCATTGAGCTTGCCATTGGTGGCATTGTAAGGACGACCAGATGTCCCAGCGGAGAGGGTCGAAGATCCTTGAGGAGAACCAGATCCCCTGGTTTAATAGAAGTTGTTATGGGGCCCTCTGAGGGGTGGGGTAGGATCTGGTCTGCATGCTCTCTGAGAAGTTACCTGAGAAGGTTAAGGTAAGGCAGGTAGTCAGCCAAAGGAGCAGGGTCTATTGGAGGCAAGTTTCCTAAGAGAAATGGGTGGCCATACATTATTTCAAAGGGGCTCAAGAAGGAAGGGCTTCAGGAGGTGGCTCTGATGCAAGCCAAAGCTAAAGGGCAAGAGCTGAGTCCAGGGCAAGTGGAGCTCAATGGAGAGCTTTTTTAGATGTTTTTTTATTATTCCATTTATTCTTTCCACTTTTCCTGATGATTGAGGGTGATAAGGGATATATAGGTTCCAGGCCGCTCCCAGAGAAGAGGAGACAATTTGGGTCACCTTTGAAATGAAGGCTGGACCATTATCAGATTGTAAAATCTGAGGCAATCCAAAGTGGGGGATAATGTCATTGATTAAGTGGGTAGACACTATGTCTGCTGACTTGCCTATAGTAGGAAAAGCCTCAACCCATCTAGAAAAGGTGTCAACCACGGTTAATAAATACTTAAGTTTTTTATGAGCTGGCATATGGGTAAAATCAATCTGCCAGTCTTCCCCTGTTATGGAACCCCGGAGCTGGTGAGCAGAGAAGGAAGAGGGTAGTCTCAGGCCACCCTCAGGGGAAACCTGGGCACAGGTGGGGCACTCTTGGGTAAATGAGAGAAGGGAGAGAAGGATAAAAGAATAAGGGCTGAAGAAAGTGAAGAAGGGGTTTAGTGCCAATATGAAGGGTTTTGTGAATGGCCCTGAGAACCCCCTCTGCTTGTGTGTTGGGGAGAACATGTTTTCCATTTAAAAGGAACCATCTTTGTGAGCCTGGTATGGCTTCTAGATTTATAAGTCTATTTTTTTCTTCTGATGTATAAGTAGGGTTTATCTTAGGGGTAGTTATGAAAAGTGCTGTGGGGGAGGGGTCTGAGCACTAGCCCTTTTTGCCTCTTTGTCAGCAAAGGCGTTGCCCTGGACAGTCTCTGTAATTTCTGGTTGGTGTCCCTTGCAATGGATTACTGCTACTTTTGTGGGAAGGTAAGAGGCTTTTAGCAGTTTAAGAGTTAGAGACCCATTGGTGATGGGTGTGCCCTTTGTGGTGAGAAAGCCCCTTTCCTCCCTGAGAGCAGCACGATGGTGTGTAATGTGGTGAGCATATTTAGAGTCAGTAAAGATGTTGGCTGTCTTACCCTCAGCTAAGGTAAGGGCTCTGGTTAGAGCAATCAGTTCTGCCTTTTGAGAGGTGGTACCCTATGGGAGAGGACTGGATTCAATAACATCTGTGAGGGACACTATGGCACAGCCTGCTCATCTCCTGCCTGTGGAATCCAGTGAGGAACTGCCATCTATAAACCAAAAAGTATCTGGGTTGGGCAGAGGTGAGCTTGACAGATGGGGTTGACATTAAGTTAGAGTCTCCAAGGATTCCAGGCAAGAGTGTTCCAGGGGTGTGACATCAGGAAGTAGGGTGGCAGGATTAAGGGGAGGGCAGGCTTGTAAAGTAACATCGGGGTTTTCTATAAAAGTAAGGTGGAAGAGTTGTAGTCTTGAGGGAGACAGGTTGGAAAGGCAGTGGTGAGACAAGAGGTCAGTCAGCCGGTGGGGGGACAGGACAGTGGTGGGCTTCCCAAAAGTGAGTTTGGAAGGATTCCTGAGTTAATAGGGCTGCTGCAGCCAAAGCACACAGGAAAGGCTGCCAGCCCTTGACGACAGGGTCAAGCTGCTTGGATAAGTAGGCTACATGGGTGAAGGTGGGACCCTTCATCTGTCCTAACACTCCCAATGCCATTCCTCTTCTCTCAGTGGCATATAACTCGAAAGGGTCATCTAAGTTTAGGAGAGAGAGAGCAGGGGCTTGGAGGAGGGCTTGTTGAAGCTTGAGAAAGGGAGTTTTGATAGGTTTGGCTGGGTCGAGAGGCTCAGTTAGAGGGCTCCTTGCAGCTTCATAGAGAGGCTGGGCCAAGAGGGCAAAGTTGGGAACCCATGTCCTGAGGTAACCAGCCAGTCTCAGAAAGGAAAGTCCTTCCCTTTAGTAGAGGGGACCATTAACGACCTGATGTGGGTCTTCCAGTCTACTGTAATCTGTCTGGAGGTTGGTGTTAGAAGGACCCCCAGGTATTTAACCTGTGGTAGGGAAAGTTGAGCCTTGGAGGGTGAAACTCAATAGCCCTTTTATGTTAGGAAGCTAAGTAGTAAGGCAGCGTGGTCCTGAGAGTAGGTAAGGGTGGGGCTACAGAGAAGGAGATCATAAACATATTGGAGCAGGGTACTGGGTTGAAGGTTAAGTGAAGATAAGTCCTGTGCCAGAGCCTGGCCAAAGAATTGGAGGCTATTCCTGAAGCCCTGGGGAAGGACTGTCCAGGTGAGTTGTTGTGCTAGCCCCGAGGCTGGGTCCTCCCATGTAAATGCAAACAGATTGTGGCAATCAGGGTGAAGGAAGATAGTGAAAAAAGTATCCTTATGATCGAGGACAGAAAAATAGGAGGTGTCTGAAGAGAAATGAGATAATAGTGTGCATGGGTTTGGTACCACAGGATAGGTAGGAAGTACAGCCAAGTTAACAACTCTCAGATCCAGAACCAGTCTGTATGAGCCGTCAGGTTTTAGACAGGTAGGATTGGGGTGTTACATGGGGATTAGGTGGGTTTAAGTGTCTTCTTGGCTATAAGTTTGTCAATGAGGGGCTTTAGTCCCCACCTATGTTTTAGGAGATGGGATATTGTGGCCTGTTTGGGTGAGATTTAGGGTCTTTTAGATATATTTTAATTGGTGAGTGGTGGGAAGCAGCAGAGGGGGAGGAGATATCCTAGACTAGTGGATTTACTATATCAGGAGGCAGAGGGAGAGAGTTTGGAGCTGACAAGGGAGGGCAATTAGTAAGTACCATTAGGAAAAGGACATGGGACTGGTCTTGAGTAGTGAATAGGGGTGTAAAGGAGAAGGTGAAATTAAGTTTGGAGAGAAGATCCCTTCCCAACAGTGGAGTGGGGCAAGAAGCCAGGATAAGGAATGAGTGTGTAAAGGGGACACCTGATAAGTAGCAAGAAAGCAGCCCAGTAGTTTTTGGCTGGTAAAGGACACCATTTACTCCCACCATGGAGATCTATGAGAGATAAAGCTTACCTGGAAAGTTAGGTATCACCGAATTACTGGCCCCTGTGTCCAGCAAGAATGAGATTGGCCTACCTGCTACTTGGATGGTTACCCTTGGCTCCTCCAAAGTGATTTTGAAGGGGGCCAAGGTCCCAGGGCCACATCAGTCTTCTGCCACCAGTCCCAAGAGGTCCGTGAGACCTTCACTCTGTTGAGAGTTTGAATGGGAGACTGACCTACTTTGCATAGACAAAGCAAGGCAGTTGTCCTTCCAGTGTCCATTCTGGCCACATCATGGACAGGGTCCTGGAGGTGGGCAAGGTGAAGGGCAGTGTTTTGCCCAGTGTCCCAACCGGTTCCACTTGAAGCAGGCCCCTGGAGGTGTGTGTTGTTGTCCGGCCCATCTAGAAGTTGGAGGAGGTGGCCTCAGGGCAGCCTCCAAGAGCTGGGCCTTTCGCTGGTATTGGGCCTCATCTCAGCTGTTCAAAACCTTAAATGCCATTTTCACAAGATCTCCCTGGGGGGGAGGGGGTGTTGAGGGCCATACTCTGCCTGTCTAAGTTTTCTTTGAATACCAGGGAAAGATTGGGAAATAAAATGAGAGTTGAGAATTATTATTCCATCCTTGGAAGATGAGTCTAGCTTAGTATAGAGGGTTAAAACTTCAGTAACGTGCCCTAAGAAGTCAGTGGGGTTTTCAGTTGGGCATTGGATAATTTCTCTGAGTTTGTCAAAATTGACTGCCCTATAGGAAGCATTCTGTAGCCCCGCAAGGAGGCAGGTGAGCATATAATTTCAGATGGCTATTATGTCAGGGTCCTGGTAGTCCCAATGTGGGTCGTTACATGGCACAGTCATAGATCCCACCAGGAGAGAGAGATCTGTGCCTGGGCTGCTAACCAAACTCTTTCCTTTTCATCTGGAGTTGAAGTGGAGGAAAGAATAACATATATATCATGCCAAGTCATATCATATGCTTGGGTTAGGTATTTAAATTTTTTGATATAGGAGGCTGAGTCATTAGAGAAGGAGCCAAGTCTCTTTTCAATTTGGAAAAGGTCAATCATGGAAAAGGGCACATGAACTCTGATAATGCTGTCAGCTCATGCCATCTCCCAGAGTCGGTAGAGATGGGCTGGGTGTGCTTGGGAGGAGGTATAGGTGCGGGTATGGGATGTGGGTGTGGAGGATAGGGTGAGGGTGTAGCAGGGACTGAGGGCAAGGCTGGTGGTGTTGGCACCTGAGGAGCCAATGGCTCAGGGTCAATTGTGACCACTGTAGAAAGGGAATAGGGTGGCGGATGTTTGGGAGAGCCAGCAGGGTGGAAGAATGGGAGTCTGAGTCATGGGTGGATAGGGTGGGAGAAGAGATTGAAGTAGAGGACTGGTGGGAGGAGTTGGGAAGTGGGCAAACAGGACTTGTGAGGTCACAAGTAAGAGAAGAGTTGTCAGGAGAGGGGTCAGGGGGAGTTTTGGACTTTGAGGGGGGTTTGTCACTGGCAAGGAGGATTTGAACAGCATTGCAAGATTGGAGAAGGGAGGGTCGAGAGTGGAGAGAAAGAAAAGCTTGGACATGTGGAATCTCGGACCACTTGCCATTGTGATGGCAGAAATTGTCAAGATCTAGAAGTGTGTGAAAATCAAAAGTACAGTTTTCAGGCCATTGTAATTGATTGTCTAGCTTGTACTGAGGCCAAACGGTGTTACAGTAATAGATCAGTCACTTAAGTTTTATATTGTCTTGGAGACCAAGGTTCCTGAGGGAGCCAAGAAGGCATCCCAGGGGTGTGGACTCATCTAATTTAGAGTGTGTGGTCCCCACAATGTAGAAGGAGAGAGAGAGATAGAGCATCCCTGTGTTAATCAGGGTGCAGGTGGAGAGAGGCGTACCTGGCATAGCACTATGATTTCCAGACCAGGCAGAGCAGGCAGTCCCAGCAGGAGGGTGACACTTACCAAGCCTAAGGAGTAGGTCAGGTGGAGAGCAGTGGAAAAAAACAGCTAATGATGGATGGGAAAGCTGGTAAGGCAGTAAGGTCTGAGATCCACAGTCTGGAGGCACGTGGGGTCAATTCAGCAGTCTGGGTTCAGGAGAGGGCAGGACACGAAGGCCAAGGGAGAAGCCCTGGGCTGGAGTGTCCTGTTAACCTCTCCTAGATTTTGGCACCAGATGTAAGGTACTGATGACTAAAGACCATGCTACATGTGGAAAGGAAAGATTTATTGCAACCAGACCACAGGGCTGTCACTCTTGGGTTCAGAGTGAAGCAGCCTGGCTGAAAATGGGTAGTGGGCTTTATAGGAGGGGCCAAGCCATGGGGGAGGGAGAGAGTCTCTGGTCTCGATTATCTGTGATCACCCCAGATGGAACAGGTCAACATGCCTGGCTAGTTGAGGAACTGGAAGTTACTGAGGTGTTTTTCAAGCAGAGAAATAAGCAGGGAAACAATCAGGGGAGTTTAGTAATTGGTCATAAATCAAGGGGTCTGGTTTCTGTGCTGGCCTCGGGACCTTCCGCCTGCCCCAAGAATGCCAAGGACCTAACAGTTTTATAAAGGACTTGAAATCCAAAGTGAAACAACAATTCTTTCAATATCTTGAGTCCAAATTATGTAAATTCTTCTAAATGCATTAGAGCAAACTCATTGACAAACAACTTCTTGGACATCATGGTTAAACAACTAAGCTACTTGCTTCTGTATGAACTGGATCAAGGCCACTGACCTTACAGGACTGGAAATAATGAGACGGACTCACTTGTGCCTTTTGAATCTTGACCCTGTATTTACATACTTTCATTATCCTTTCTACATATTTGTCTCTCTTTAAAACAAATTCCATTTTCAGAATATGGAAATATGTTTTGATAGAACAAACGAAAATAAGCTTGTAGATCAAGGCTCACATTTACAGAGCATATGAACAACTACTTATACATTTTGAAGCCAGATATAATATTAAAATCTGGGTATTTGTAGAATTGGAAGTGATTAATTTATTTGTTTTATTTATTTATTGTGGTGCTGCTGATCAACCCACAGTGCTAGTCAAGCACTCTACCATTGAACTGTACCTCCAACCCTATAAGCTAATTTTTATTTTCCTGTTCTTTTGGTTTAGTTTCATGTTTTATACTGAATAAAAATATATGTTTTTATAATGCAGTAATTTTTCAAGCCATGTAAACATAAAAGTGTTTGTTATACTCATCTATATATATGATACATTCTATTATGTGCTAAATTCTATATACGAGGTAGATATTAACTAAATTTTAATTCCCATAACTTAGTGATATCTTCACTAAAAAGTAGTGAAAACTTTTTATGTACTAAAAAGTTTTAGTACATAAAACTTTTTAACAACTCTCTGTTAGAATGGACATCAGCAAACAATAATTTATATCAAAATAGACACATTGGTTTTAAGAAGAAAACACCTTGTTTTTCTGAATGTTTCATTTTTCGTATAGATCACATGAATGTGTAATCAAATTATTTATTTAATCATGATTTTAAAAAGTTACATCCTTTACACAGTCTTTAAAAAGATGACCACATATTCGCCATCAACCCCAATTAACAACGTCAAAGGACAAAATCACAGCACATTTAGTTTAACAATGTAATTTGCAAGGTAAGAACAAAAGGAAAAACAAAGCAGACTAATAGTAGTAATAAAATGTAGATGGATTAACAACGGGTTGCTATATGTTACTTTTCTTGTTAAGGTTAAATCTCAGAGTTCTTTATTACCTGAGTCAGACTGGGCTCTGGCTGATTTGTTGCTGAGAATTGCCTATTTTCATTAAAATAGGTCTGTTTTGGGATCTATCTGCTTCCATACTTTCAGTTTGATCCTATTTTGATCAAATTATTCCCCTATTTACCCTCTTTTCACCCTCTGACTGGTTCCCATCTTCAAAGATTTGTTTCTTTATCTTTTAGACTGATGTCAATCTTTTCTTTTTTCGGCCTAGTAAACCAATTAAAAACTGTTTTACAAAGGTGAGAGTGGAATAAAAAAGTAATAGAAAAGGTGAATTTTATCTATGTACATTATATACATTTATAGAAATATCACAAAGAAACTCCTTTGAACAATTAATATATGCTACTAAAGACAGAGTAAAAAAGATTATGTGGCACTTGATGGGTGTGAATTCAGTTTGGTTGGGTTTGCTGGGGCCTAGTACAAAAGAGCTTAGTCCAAAACAAGACTTCCCATGATTTTGTCTAAGGAACACAAATGTAAAATCTACTCAAAATCAACTTCCCTTTGTGTCCCAGATACCATTTTGCAGTGGACTATTTAGGAGCACTTAAGTATTTGAAGAATAATGCTTGCTAGGAAGAAGCTTCAAGCTTTCAGAGATAGGATATGAGAGGTAACTCATAGATTCATATTACTATTAGACTGTAAATCAGGGTTAACTTACATCTAATCTGTTACTATTGGAGGTTCCTTCCCTGAGTCTGGATCTTAGAGGAAGATTTGGATGGAGAATTCTGAGGCCCAGAAGACTTGGAGTATTCTAAGATCACATCATCTAAGTCAATGGTAAAGGGATCATATGTTTCTTTAATAGCCTCTGACATATCATACCTTCAAGGAATCTGTCATCATTGAGTCTGATTATGGTGCATTGTCGAGATGCCTGAATTACAAAAATGACTGTAATTTTCAGTAAACCTCTTTTGTAGAAAAGCCATTTGGAGTTAGTCTTGATTTAATCTTCGAACTTATATTTTGTTTCTACATCATTTGCTACCTTAGGGGAAGAAAAAAATATTTTTCTTTACCTTTCCTAGATCTTGACAGAATTCCGTTGCAAATGACAGACTAAGAAGAAATAGTTTAACATGTGCATCTCGTATACATGAGAGATACAGGTGAATGTCAAAAAAGATGGCTTTAGAGACCTGGATTGGCCTCAGTTGCTTTTAAGTTATCTGCTTTAGTTTCTCTGCATTGAGGGCAACAAATGCTAGCTAATTTTTTAGGTGTCTTATCTGTCCTCGTATCTCCCTTGTGTGCACTCACTTTTATCTTGTGATCAAAGTTCAATCCCCTTGTTGTGTTTGCCCTTGATCTGATGTCCGCATATGAGGGAGAACAGATGATTTTTGGTCTTTTGGGCCAGGCTAACCTCACTCAGAATGATGTTCTCCAATTCCATCCATTTACCAGGGAATGATAACATTTCATTCTTCTTCATGGCTGCATGAAATTCCATTGTGCATAGATACCACATTTTCTTGATCCATTCATCAGTAGTGGGGCATCTTGACTGTTTCCATAACTTGACTATTGTGAATAGTGCTGCAATAAACATGGGTGTGCAGGTGCCTCTGGAGTAACCTGTGTCACAGTCTTTTGGGTATATCCCTAGGAATGGGGACCACGAACTAGAGAAAAGGTTAGATCAAAAAGAAATAACCTAGAAGGTAACACACATGCACAGGAAATCAATGTGAGTCAACTTCCTGTATAGCTATCTTAACTAGCAAAAACCCTTGTTCCTTCCTATTATTGCTTATACTCTCTCTTCAACAAAATTAGAGATAAGGGCAAAATAGTTTCTGCTGGGTATGGAGGGGGTGGGAGGCAGAGGGAGAGGGTGGAGTGGGTGATAAGGGAGGGAGTGGGGGCAGGGGGGAGAAATGACCCAAGCATTGTATGCACATATGAATAATAAAAAAATTTAAAAAAAAAGAAACCACAAAAAAAAAAGAGAGATCTGGATTATGGAGTATCTTAAACAATGAATAGTAAGTTTTAGAAAAATAAAAAGACAAAGGCAAAGGACTTGGAAGATAGCAAATGAATTGAAATTTATTAGGTAAATTTTTCTGATACTACCTCCAGGCCGATAAGGGTCTACTTTTGCCCTTTCTGGTAAGGGATGAGAGATTTTTTGTAAGTATGTCCAGTTTTTAGGCAATGGGCAAAGAAAGGCACAGAGTTTTCTCTTTCCTGTTTCTCAATTACCTTAGGCACAAAATAAATCTTATGTTAAAGTGGTATATTTTGGAGTAGAGTATTCTTCTCTCCTATCCTAGTATACTTCTTCCATCAAAAGCTTAATGTTTCTTTCTCCTATTTTTTTTTCTGAATTATTCTTATAACCATAATTTAGCTCCTCAAGTTGAAGAATTTGAAGATCCAAACACAGGAATGGTATCCTGAGGTAATGATTGCATCTAGTTCCCTGCTCTGACTATACAAAGGATATAACTTATCCTTTGTAAGCCTCCTCTGTCCGATACACTAGAGGTACCAAACTTAGATCCCAGTTTCTGATATAGCTACCATTATATCTGGGTAATAAAAGCAGCTGTTTCTTACAAACAAAAGTAGCCATAGTTTTGAGAAATGTTCTCTCAGAACAATTACCAGTTACATGTGGTTATCCAATTCCCCACCCCATATTATTAAACTGTTACATTATTTTCTAAAATGTTTGTTTACTACATTGCAAATACTAGTTTAATGAACTTTCATAAACAAAATATTTCCTTCAGGCCAGTAAACCCTGTGTATTTTGCATATAATTAGCTATGTGCATTTTCTGAATACTATTACATTCTAAGAAAGAACTCATTTCTCTCTCTCAACAAATGAACAGTGATATTTCATGAATATACATTTATCTTAAAGATTCTCAAGTCAGTTTTTTCAATTTTTTTTTATTATTGTGCTGGGTTGGAGTACATTGTGACACTTATGAAAGTTCTTACAATATATGAAATGTACTTTTGTGTTTTGGTTTGTTTTCTTACAGTGTTGGGGCTGAAACCATGGACCTCTCTAGTGCATGCTAGGCAACCACTCCTTTCCTGAGCTACATCCCCAGACCATCTTTTTTCCTTAATGAAATTCAGGGTGGTTTGGTCCATTATTTTTTTGCACATTTTTTTTTCTGCTCAATATCCTTCTTTATCCCTTTTGTACCTTCCAAGGACCTGGATATTAGACCTTTGGATACTATCTTACAGGTGTATTAGAATTAGATTATTTTTCCAACTATTTTCTCTGTCTTCTTTGGGTTTTTGTTGTTGTTGTTGTTGGTTTGTAACTACATACTTTTTTTTTGGCTTACCACTTTATTTATTTGTTATTGTGCTGGGTGGGAGTACTACATTATAGCATTTACAAAGGTTCTTACAATGTGCCAAATATATCATACTTGAATTCACCCTCTCCACTGCTCTCTTCTTTCACCCCATTCCTGGAACAGTTTCAACAGGTACCATTTTTATATTAGGAACCAGTGAAGTGGCTCATTTGGTAGAATGCCTGCCTAGCAAGAACCTAATAAGCATGAGATCCTGAGATCAAGTCCTAGTACTGCCAAAAAACAAAACAAAAAAAGAACTTAGCTATTTTATTTTTGTAGGTGCCATGATGTAGCTCACATTCTATTAAATACAAGATGAAATGATTTTCTGTCTTCCCACATCTGCTTGCAAGACAGAACAATGAGATGTTTATAACAAATAATGATGCATAATGAAGCATTTCAGATATATGAAAAGTGAGTCTCCAAAGAGATTAGAGCTATAATTTGTATTCAGTTCTGAAGATGAACACCTGTAATAGTCACTTTTCCCTATGGTAGCTATCTTCATAAAATTAAAGTGATTCTGATTTACATTTGAACATTAATCCATATTAAATTTTAGTACTAAGGGATTTTCAAGTAAGTAAGAATGCTGTTTCTCTAGGTTATAAACAAGTATTGTAAGAATCCAAGGCAGCCACTAGAAATTAAAAGTCAAGTGGTAGGAAAGTGACATCAACCTCTGACCTTCATGTTTCTTTTTGGATATGTAAATGCCTGTAATTAAAGGAAGCACATGCTGCATGCTTGTGGTTATTTGCTACTAGCATTTTGTTAAATCTTAGTCTAATCTGGTTCTTTCCTTTGAACTTTCAGTTGAGATAATGTGGAATGATGTTGGTGAAATATTGCTTTTGTTTTTTTAAAAAAGATATTTTCTTTAAGATGATACTCAGTGTGTAAATATAAGTTAATTCCCTCCTTGTATTTAAACATACTTAGCCTTGATTACTGAGAAAAATGAATATTCAGACTGTTCCTAAATGAAGATTAGGTAAATAAAAATCAGAATGATATCTGATGTATTTGATAAAGTAAAATAACTAAAAAAAAAATCTAGTTCATGATGGAGACTGGGAATTCATGCAACCTTGTTATGATCACTTACAAGCAACTTAGCATGGTGACTAGAAGCATTGGGTCTACAACATGCTTGCCAGAATTTAAATCCGGTGTCTTCTCATTATTAGCTCTGTGACCCAGTGTCTAGGTTCTTCATTTCTGAAAGAGAGATAAGAATAGTTCTTATTTAATGGGGCCCCATTAAATTACTTACTTAATTAAATTTATTCAATGTATTAGCACTCACAAAGTCTTCAGAGTAATGGCCAGCACATGATAGCAATTACTAAATAGTAGCTATTATGATTGTTTTCAGGGCTCATATGCACAATCCTCCCAATGTGGCACATTGACATATTATCTTATGCTGAGAGAAATGGGACAACCTTAGAAGGAGGAAGGTCTCTGTTCTCTGGCTGCCTCTATCTTTGAAGGAGGCCATAAAACCAAGGGAAGTCACTTTGATCTCTCTCCTTTCTTCCCAGAAGAGGCTCATGTGATAAGTAATCTGCCTATACTCAGAGGGAACAAATGTCACACCGGGACACCAAAAATAATTCAAATAAAAAGGCCTTGCTGAATTTCTCCAGTTTATTACTATTAGATCCTACCTTCTTGTCCTCCTATGACACTTCTGCCTGATTGTCTAAAAATACAGTTTTCCCCGAGTCTTTCTGTAACAAAATGCAATGAATTCAGCCTGGTGAGTGGAAAGCCACCAAGCACAATCAGTGGATAAGAGAGTGAATAAAGGGGACCAGGAACTAGAGAAAAGGTTAGTTCAAGAAGAATTAACTTAGAAGGTAACACACATGCACAGGAAATCAATGTGAGTCAGCTCCCTGTATAGCTATCCTTATCTCAACTAGCAAAAACCCTATGTTTTTCTTATTATTGCTTATACTCTCTCTTCAACAAAATTAGAGATAGGGGCAAAATAGTTTCTGCCCAGTAGTGAGGGGGTAGGCGGGAAGAGGGGGAGGGAGCGGGGAGGTAAGGGAGAGGGTGGGGGAAAGG
This sequence comes from Castor canadensis, assembly GCF_047511655.1. Classification (NCBI taxonomy): domain Eukaryota; kingdom Metazoa; phylum Chordata; class Mammalia; order Rodentia; family Castoridae; genus Castor; species Castor canadensis. Next base: position 30,271,349 of record NC_133394.1, on the reverse strand, counting down.
GGGAGAAATGACCCAAACATTGTATGCACATATGAATAAAATAAAAATTAAAAAAAAAAAAAAAGAGAGTGAGTAAAGGTTTGTTACCTGAAGCAAGAGAGGAAAGGATGGGGGTGTTTCCCAAAGCTGTCTCTCAGAACAAAGAAAGCCAGGGTGCTTTTCTTGGGGAAATTTGTACATGGTTATATATGAAAAACTTGATATCGCATGTAGTGACAGGAACATTCCTGAACAGACTCAGTTTGAGGTCCAAATACATTTAAAAACTGTGGGTGGGAACATATCTGTGCTGAGCATTTAGTATTTTAAATGAGCAAAGTTTACTCTAGTCACTTACAACGTGTGAGTGAATGGCTCAGTGATTTTAGATGGTTCCTTGTAAGTTCCTCTAGAGGGCCTTATCTGAAACAAAAGAATGAATTTAGAGGAGCATTAACAGTTATTTAAGGAGCCCTTCTCACAACAAGCATAAATAATTGTCTAAGAGTAGTTACCTATCAGCTATCATTCGTTTCTTCATTTCTGAAGACTACCATGTCACACAAACCTTATTAAATTAAATAAATTTGTGTGCCTTTCTCTTGTTAATCTGTCTTTTGTTATAATAGTGTCAACCATGAATTTTTCAGCAGGTGAGGAAAAATATAATTTTTTTCTTTCCTATATTATCTTCTCAAATGCCAGCATATGGAAAAAATATAGCAAAATGCCAAATTAATCTATAAGTAAGGAAAATCAGGACTTAATCTTTAAGGTGTTATGAAATATTTAAAGTTCCACATCCAGTCAATGACATAAGGTTAAACACAAATGTCTGCTTTGTAAATTAGAAAACACTAATATAAGCACTATATATTTCTAAAAATTTTTTTGTTTTGGATGTATTGGGATTTTAACTAAGGACTATGTGTTTGTGAGGCAGATTCTTGACTGCTTTAGCCATACTTCTAGCTATTTTTGCTCTGGTTATTTTGGAGATCGGGGCTCATTTTTCCCAGGCAGGCACGGACTGCAATCCTCCTATTTCAAGCTTCCCGAAATAAATAGGATGACAGGTATGTGCCACCACACTCAGCTTTTTACCCATTGAGATGGAGTCTAGCGAATTTTTTTTCTGGGCTGGCCTGGAATGCGATCCTCTCAATCTCAGCCTCCCCTATAGTTTGGGATGACACTTTCCCTGTGCCCAACTGTTGTTGAGATGGGTTATGAGCTCCCTGCCCAGGCTCTTCTAAAACACGATCTTCCTGATCCAAGCTTCCCATGTAATTTTGTTTGTTGCTGAGGTTTTATTACAATAATCCATCATTTGAAGCAGGCAAGGAGGTACAATGCCTGTAATAGCAGCATTGGCAAAGCTGAGACCCTGGGACCCCAGGCTCAAGGCCAGCCTAGGTTACACAGTGAGACCCTATCTCAACACAAATGATCCATCACTTATAGAAAATAACAATAATTGTATTGTTGTCTATAACAATAATAATAATTACTATTAACCAAAATAATTAATATAATTAGTTTAGAAGTTAGTTAATCAATACCAAAGAAACTAACTACAATGATAGGCAAATAGTAAATTTACCCTAGCTTCTTAGATTGATACTGGGCATATAAACAAATTTGCATCAAATTTGGACTTTAGGACAACTGGTCTCAAAACTTCAAGCCTGTATAGTCATGATCTAAGAGCTGGATACTCTCAAAGGAGATGGCCTAGAAAGAAAGTGAAGTAATACACAAAGCAAATTCTTAAAGTACAATTAAAAAAAATTGCAAAGATCAGAAATATGATAGTATACATATGTACTTTACATTAAAAATATGTACAGTCATAAAAATTTAGATTTTGATGCTTCATTTAACCTCTGCTGGCTAAATTGCCTGGTGCTAGGGTTTAAGTTATTATATATTTCTTAACAAGTGATGTTTATAATGCCAAATTTTGAACTAATGAAAGAATTGAATACTCTAAACAAGTAGTGTAGTACACACTGGTGAGAGGTGTTGATCAATTCAAATTCAAAAGTAAAACAATGTTATTTGGGGTCTTATGAATTGCAAATTGTGAGAAGGCAGTTCAGATAGCTCTGAATTAGTGTTCTCAGGAAGGCAAGAATATCGGGAGCTTATATAGGCTATTGAATGTTGAGAAGGAACAGGCATATATGGCATATAGAAAATACAGGAGACAGTATATAAACAGAATGAAAATACATGTAAAATGAGATTCCTACTACTAGATCTGCCTCATGTTTTGAGTTTCAGGTCATTTCAGATGCTGTACTCGAAGGGAGGAAGTGACAAGAGTTCACATTCTAGGCAGCAGGAGGTGCATGACCCCTGCTCCTAACGGCCATGACTTTATCTTGGAAGGTTCTTGAAATGTTGACTTTGTAACTTAATGCAATAGGGTCACATCTTGGGGAGAGGGAAGGCAAAAGCACAAACAGAAGATAAAAGAGTGGAGAAAAAGATATTACCTGTTGTGGGTAACGAGAACACTGGGATTATTACCAAGAAACAGAAGCATGGGGGGATTTTATTTGGTAAGCCTATAGATACTTATACAGGAAAGCATTTTAATGATGAGTAGATTTCTGAGCACGTCCAGTTTTAGGTACACTTTTATCAGCATGCTCAGTATAAAGGCCATAGAGCACATGTTCAAAAGGTTAAGAAAGTACATAGGAACACTTTTGGGCCATAAAGATGGTGGAAACAAATGCTTTGATCTATGCTAACTTATAAACATCCAAGTTTATTCTAGGTTGCCTAAAAGAATGAATCAGAGTGGCTTGGTGACCTTGACTTGTTCTCTGAAAGTTTTTCTGAAGAGTCTCAGCTGAAAGAATCTTTGGCAAAGAGAACAACTCTGAAGATAGGTTAATACAGGAGTATCTACCAAAGATTCTTGCCTAACCTAGTGGCTAACACTTTCATTGTTAATTTTCCTTTTCAGACAAATGATCTTCAAGGTAAAATGATAAATAAAATTGAATTAAGACAGATCTTGAAGTTCATCAGTAAGGTATTAGTTATTAACGAGTTAACTAAATTCATTCACACTTTTTGCCCAGATTTGTTAAATTCAGAAAACAAGAAAAAACTTGGTGTTCATTCTGGATCAACTATCAGTGATAAACTGGAGAATTATGTACAATTTGATGAATTAAAAGAAAGTTGTCTTTCTCTCCTTTCCTCCCTCTCTCTCCTCCCTCTCCTCCCTCTCCCTTCCCTCCCTCCTTTCTTCCTTTCCTTCCTTCCTTCCTTCTATTTTTTTCCTCCTGTAGAAACTTTACCTTGAAAACATACCCAAATGAGTTTGCCAACAACTTAATAGAATTACAAAAAATCATGATAGGATTTGGGGAAGAAATTATTGGTACTTAGGACTGGGTCCCTCTTCATTAAGAATAAAAATTATTTATTGCTCCTGATTTTCTCCTGTTTTGACAGGATTATTTAACTGGGGCAGTGAGTGCCATAGACATCTGTATTTTAATATGGATTCTGAATATGTCTCTCATTATCTTTTTGAAAGAACTAGCCTAATTGAATATCAAGTAAGAATCACCTAGTGATTTAATTAACTGTAGGATCTCACTAATTTATGGTACAACAGATAAATTATTTTACTCTTCATTAGTATACATGCCATATTTCAAACAAGGGAAGTTGAAATTACTCTGTGTAAGGAATTAGGCCAGATGTTGATTTTTATGTTTGTTAGGGCATACTTTGAAAAGAGAATCCAAAAATTTTCATAGATCTTTGTGGTTTACTCAAATTAAATAATGACCTACTGAAAGGCATTCAGAGGTAATTTCTTCACTGGGTGGTAATTTTGACTAAATAATCTATTTCGAACTGTAAGCTTTCATGATGATCTCTCTCTAGTTTAGCTGAAAGATAGGTGAAACTTGAATCCTTGGTAGTGTTATCTATTCTAGTCTAAGGGTGTTGTCTAATCATGGTTTGAAAAGATTTTCATATTATTTTAGACACTGATAAGCTGAAGTTAACAGTGGCATGTCTTAAAGTGTTTGGGTTTGAAACTGACTTTTCTAAATATTGGGATTATGCAATATTTTAAAAAGGAATAAGTGTTTTCTCACTAATTTTAGATGGAAGCATAGTTTTTGCTCATGAGATGATAAGGGTTAGACATATTCTGTATTTCATTTGCTTTTTTTTCTAAATTTAAAATGATAATCATTTTACTCAATATGCATATACTTATAGTATTGCACATAACTTTCAACTGTGTTGTGGAAAATGTTCCAGGGTGAAAATAATAAAAATTTTTCAGAGACATACCACATTTTCAGATATAAAATCTTTTGAGACCATGATATGTGTCAAAATGATTACAAATAAATGAAGAGAAAAATAAAAGCTGCTCTAATGCAATCACCTAAGTAGCCTAGTGCCTATCTTACTGAACTAGTGCTTCAGTTATATCTTAATAGCTATGAAGACTAATTGTTAAACACACAAAACAAACCCAGCAGGACATTTTGAAGACCTCACACTTTTTATGATATTAGTGATTCTCTCACTAACATTGAACTCTGTTACATAGGATTGACCAATTTCTTGAATACATAGAGGTGCAAATTATTACAAATTAATCTACAGATACCACTTAATTTTTAAATGATCTTGTAGTTCACCAAATAATTTATTACTCTGTGGCTTTCATCTGAAATGCCAACATTTACACTTTTCTTTATTTTTATTTTTATTGAATTAAAACAAAATAAAATATAAAATCACTTTTTCTTATTCAAGGAAGAATCACAGAAGTCTAGTAGATGTCCCATTTTTCATCACTGAAATGAACTGAAACATAATTGTTTTCTCAATTATTCACAATATTATTTTCAGATCTTTAATGTTATGCTATCAATCTCTTCATAATCTGAATCATTACTATTTCCTCAAGAAGGCTTTTTGCCTGTATCACTTGGCTTTGAGAAGTTTTCAAAATTTATAGCATTGCTCTTATAAATTATTTTAATATAGTGAATTAATTAAACTTGCCTCACTTCATTTAAAAAATCTAGCTACACTTTTCTAAACATTACTGAACCTGTATTTGGCATTCTACAAACTGTGCTCTCTGTGAGAACACACAGGAAATAACATAACTCAGGTACTATAGTCAATCAAAATATGAACCATAAAATTAATATTTTAAAAGATACCTGGGAAATTGTGGGCCTCTTTAGCAAAACTTACTAGTTACGACTTAATATCCTTTCTCTCTTTCATAGAAAGAAATATATACCTTCATTTTATTCAATTGCCCATGTGCACAGCTAAAAGACTAAATTTACAGCCCTTTTCTCTATTAATTATTGGCATGTGAGTAAATTCTGGCTAATAAGATACACACACAAGCTAATGGTGGGACTTCTGATAAAATTTCTTTTTTTTTCTATGAAGTTTTTTTATTCTTATTGTTTGTGTTTGCTTTTTAAAAAAAATACAATTTTTTTTTCTTGTATTCATATGTGCATACAATGTTTGGGTCATTTCTCCCCCCTTCCCCTTGCCCCCCTACCCCCTTGCTACCTGGCAGAAACTATTTTGCCCTTATCTCTGATTTTCTTGAAGAGAAAGTAAAAGCAATAATAGGAAGGACCAAGGGGTTTTGCTAGTTGAGATAAGGATAGCTGTACAGGGAGATTGCTCACATTGCTTTCCTGTATATGTGTGTTACCTTCTAAATTAATTCTTCTTGAACTAACCTTTTCTCTAGCTCCTGGTCCCCTTCTCCTATTGGCCTCTGTTGCTTTAAAGTATCTGCATTAGTTTCTCTGCATTGAGGGAAACAAATGCTATCTAGTTTTTTAGGTGACTTACCTATCCTCATATATATAAAACTTGTGATAGAATAACTATTTTTCTTAGGTAAAATATCTGCTATATGTCAAAGCAAAAACAGAAAATGAGTAGTTTTCTATAGTACTCACTTATAATCAGGACTTAAAATACTTCTGCCAAGAAAAATATGCAAGGAGGGACTTTCCATAGGGTAGAGATGACCATGGATTATTACACAGAAACATGAGCCCAGCATTGGAAAACCAGACCACATGCTTCTCAAAGCAGGATCCAACAGATAGTGCTGTCCCTAATAGATTCTCTGTTGCTTTGTGGCATGAGAATTAATTAGACTTGGAGAGTAATAGTAAATATCCAACAAAAAGTAAGGTCATTAGAGAACAACTGTGTCTAATTCAATTTTTGGCACAGCAAAAACACCTTATGATGCTGAATTAAAGATAAAATGCTAATAATTCAGCAATCTCCATTACTACACACAATGTCTCCCCCATTTCCACTCTTCTCTGGAGGAAAAAAACAAAACCGCATGAAAAGAAATATGATTAAAAAATTATCCATCCTTTTTAAACAGTAATTCTTGAACATATAATTTTGATGCCTCAATATACATTTGGGCTTTATCTCTTTAATTTTTAATACCACTTCTGGGTGTTTTTCCCATAAAAGACATGAAGCTAGAAAAGATTGCATCCTGATACCTGTTGTCATTGATGATAGAGACAGAAGAATGTAAACAGTGAGCCTCCCAATGCTTCTGATCTGGATATACCTGTCCAGAGCCAACAAGTTCCTTTGATGTGGACATCAGGCCCCTACTGCCTTGCCTGGAAAGAGCTCTGTGGTGTAGGCCTTTTCCTGGATAGTGTATAGGCTGTGAAACTCTGTGCAGAAGCTTGGGGATATGACAAACAAAAACAGGAAGACCATTCTTTTAACTCCTCAGAAGTCATGAAAGACAATCTTTCAATTAAGTATTCAAACATCATTTCATTCAGTGGATTAAAAAAATGACAGCAAATCTTTTTATAGGAAAGCATATGACAGAATTCCAATATCTAAAACTGGTAATAACCAATAAAAATGGAGATTCTCTGGTTGATGTTTGAAGGGAACAACAAATCCCACCCTACTCAATCTTTCACTTTGACCACAGCAACTAGGTTAGTTTGTCTCAGAAGCTCTGAGTTCACAGGACCTTTAGAATGGATAGAACAAAAGCTTGGATGCCTCTTGCCTATTTCTCCTTCTTCTAGCTCCTTCTACCATTTTACTATTTGAGACTTGATGAAGACATGAAGACCAGAATGTTTCAGCAGTTTCCTCAAAGTTATACTACTAGAAAAAGGGATAAAATTAGACTACTAGTCTATATCTTTTTTCATTATACAACACTATCTTATACAAGGGGATTATTCTTAATACCATTTGAACTGATTTTCAAGTCATTTCCCATATGAACATGTTCAACTGCAAAAAGAGTGGAATCTGTCACATATATTTGAATTACTTCAGAAACTGAAAACAATCTTGACTAATCATTGAGGGAAACTTTAAGGAAATGGTCTTAGACTACATGAAATTCAAGACAACAATGGAAAGTTTAATCAATCAGAATATTATTTTTTTCATAATCAACCATGTGTTGGATTCTGGAGCATACAATAAGAGAAGCATGAAACAGGGTACCTGGCCTTAAGGAAATAACTATTTTTAGGCAAACACATACACAAGTGTATATGTGTTTAGAGAAATAAATACCAGTTGATCTCTTAGAATTTCATCAACACTTTATTGTAGTTCATGAAGTAGAGGAAAACAATTAGCTTCTCTTAAAGATCAAAACAGGGAGCAAGAAAGAAGAGGAGCAAGAAAATGATGTTCAGGAATTTGAATTTGTTCTTTGAAGCTGTCATCTGGTTGATGGGTTTATGGCTGTTCAAATTCTCTAGGTCAGTCAAACTCCTTTAAAGGAGCAGTTAAGAACTTGATAAGAAAGTTGGATAGCATGGGATAAAATAGATTTGATATGAAAAGAGAAATAGAAAGGGGGAATGCAGAAATGGAACCAGGAACTTACAATGTTCTCATGACTCTTTCCTGAAATTAAACTCTGAAAAATGTCCCTAGAAACTTTAGATTCATGAGTCATTTAAGTTGTTTTCAATCAAACTTCTTAAATACATCAGAATAAATAGATATCAATTACCCATTACTGCAGAATACACAGAAAGTGAGGTGATAGATACAATTATGATGTTGAAACATTATAAATTCTGGTATCTGGGACTCACAAGGTTAAAGTTACAAAAAAAAGAAAAACTCAGAGCTGCACACTTTTCAGTATGTTATGAAAATGAAAAGACACTGAGAAGAATTTAGGAGCTGAAAACTTTGGTCCCATTTCTATTAGCAAATGTCCTATTGCCTCTGGATAAGGTAAGGGCATGGAAACCTCAGTTTTCTTTTCTGATATCTAGAGAGCAAATGAAGGATTTAAAATATGGCACCTGTCTTGAAATTTAGGTAATTCTAGGGTTGAATCAAAGATGTGGTTTTATGTGCAAATATCATTAATATTTGTCCTATGAAATCCTTCATGTATTAAACTGTGTGACTCTGAAATAAGGAAAAAAAAGAATTTTCTCTATGCAATTCTTTTTAAAAAAATTTCAGTTTTCTAGCCTTGTACTGCATGTGTAAGTGCATTTCAGAGACTTCCAAATAATTATCACTGACTAGGGGATAGGGGAAATTTAGTTTGTAAATCATAACATGGGGGAAGAGTATGCTTGCTTTCTCTGACATTACTGGAATCTTAATTCCATCTGAAAAGCTAACTTAACACAGGTTTAATCTTGTATATGTGTTATTACTGAGAATGAGTCTGCCTTTACATTTGATAGAAAATATGACAGTTCTCTGATGAAAGTGACATTTAAAATTGGTTTCCTAGACCCGATGTGCCCACAGAAACCTCACAGATGGAAAAGGAGAAAAATGTCAGAGAATTTTATACACTTGGATTTGTTCTTGATGCCTATACTTTCCTCCTGATACCTGCTTCCTTGGCACTGCTTGTAGTGTCTCAAAAGAACATGTTGCAAAATGATATATTAAAACATTTTACAATATGTTAATACATTTTTAAAGGGCCAACTTTCATCTTGTTCCCTTTCCTTGATTCTTCAGGATAGCATTTTGTTTTCCTAAGGGACAAAAGCAAAGGAAATCCTGGTGTTTTGGTACTTCTAACGAGGCTTAGATAGTGCAGGGAATTCCCATTCCTCAACATGTCCCTTTCCATAGCAGTTCAAGGACTCGCTGTTGCAAAGACTGATGTATATATTTTGAACAAAAACAAAGACAAAAATCATGAAGCTGAAGTCTTTTCCATACGTCACAGTATTTTTTAAATTGTCCCTTACTTGATGATCATGTTTTCCTCTCTAAAGCAAAACTTTAGAGCTTCATTTTCTAGAACAAATGTATGACAAGTGACCTCTGTGATTTAGTGGTTAGAAATGCTATAATCTGTAAGTCACATGACATTAGGAAAAAATCTGGTCCAGATTTAAAAGGTTATTCTACTTATTAGATAGCCTACATTTGGAAGACATAAATTCAAAATGAAACAAATTGATTTAATCTGGCAAAATTACTGTTCATTTTGGATTCATGTATTCCTCAGTAATGACTTTATGCTTCCTTTCTTATTCCTTATCATTCTCTTTTCTGGGTCTTGGATATAAAATCCATACGTATTTATCCATTTTCAATGACACTGCTCTAAAAAGTCTTTCATGTTACATTTCTGGGGGATATTAATCTTCATTAAAGACACAATGGTCAATATTAAAATTCCAGTCTTTTTGTGCAATAGATGAAAATGTTCTAAGTGTTGTTTACTAAAAATGTAAATATACACTTCCTAATCAATTTTGCAACAGCAGCATCCTTAAAATTTTGTCTTAGCCAAGCAGCTCTCTTGGTTTTAATGACAGTTTCTGAGTGAAGAGCCTTGGGTAACAGAAATCAGAATGATAGAGTTGTGACACTGTTGCTTAAAACAACAATGGAACACAAGAAAACTAGTCTGACCACTGAGACTGAAGAAAAATCACCATTTTTGATTGTGAAGCAGGGGAAACAAGGGATTACAAGTTAAATGAGGTTTTTCTTTCAATATCTGTAAAGCAAGTTAATCCAAATGACAAGTTGGATGGACATTCTTACAAAGTTGTGGCTTCCCATTATTGGAAGTGCTCAGACAACAGATGGACACTAATCTATGGGAATCCTACACTGGTGGAAGTTGCACCAGGTGAGCTCTAAGCCTTGTCTAATGCTGAGATTCTGTGGGTCTAGGAACCATATGGTAAGGGTATTAAAAATGTGACTGAGAGAAAAGAGACACTTTAATCCCCCAGTTTTCTTCCAATTTTTCTCCATTTAATGGGTCTTGCAAAGGCAGTCTGATTTACAACAGAGATGATAAATTTAACAAGTACTTCTATAATGTGCTAGCCTATTTTTCTAAGTTTGTTTACATACTATTACAGTAATAATTTTAAAGGAAACATTGGTAATTGTGTCCATTAACAACATTTTCAAATATTGAAAGTACAGTTTTAGAGAAGAGGCAATTGAGATAGCTGTTTTGAAGAAGAATATGAATGACACTCAGTTTGTGGCAGAAGGGAGAACATAGGACATTATTCCCCAGTTCACTTGATTTTTACCTGATGATTTACAAGGTATGTAAATTAGGAGACAACCACAGAAGGTACATTTAATGACATCTTAATGCATCATGGAATTTACGACAAGGCATGAATAGCTTGTGCACTCAACCATTGGAAGCAGATGCTGCAATAATTCTACTTAATACTTAGAAGCAAACTAAAGCATATTTTTTTGTACAAATGTTTATGAAACATTAATAAGAAAACTATGCACCATTCAATGCTAAAGATATAATCTGAACCTTTTTCCTATAAATATTTATAAAGAAGACATTTTTGTTCTCAACATAAATTGATTTCAAGCCCAGATTCTAAGATGCTCCATGATTTTCTTTCTCTTGGTATATATTTAACTAGAATAAGACTGACTGACTCATAGGGCAGCATCACTTTTTTACTGTACCTACTTAGTGAGAGCCTAAAGGGATTGCACTGAATCAATTCATAAAATATACTCTCCATGACAATAGCTCAGTTAGTGGCTTGGAAATGGAACTTTTACTGTAGCGTTAGCTAGTAACTGCTGTGTTTGAAAGAAATAATGAGCTTCATTAAGTTCCAGGAAATACACAGTTTCTAAATTATATGGTAAGACTTGATATTTATAACATCAATAATTTTAAAAATACCTTTTCCATCAATTCCTGAAGTGGTGGCTTGGTTTTTCATAATGACCAATTATGGGCATGGAAGTAAGCAGAATATATTTGAGGAAAAAAAATCTCTACATTCCAACATTACAGAAAATTTGATTTACTGTTCAAAATGCTACAGTTCTTCACTACTTACTACAGTGGCAAGGCTCTTAGTCATACCATTTTCTTTTTGGCAGTATCTTTTCTATTTGCAGTTGTATTAAGTTTCTTTTAATGACTATTACTAGACAATGTTAGCTCTTTCCCCCTTAATGGAGGAACTGTTTCAGAGAAATAGGATACTCTAACTGTGATTTTTCTTCTAGTTAAAATGATCCTAATTGCTAATTGGTCCTAAACATTTCAGTACAGTCTATCCTTAGCTTCCTGAGTTTGGTCAAAAGTGTCAAAATTATGAAATAAATCATTTTTATAATTGTATTTGTGTAAGTAGTCAAACATGGAGTAACTTTAAAATGACATACTTAGCCTTCTCAAGCAATACCGCAAACTTATTGAAAAGCATCAGGCAAAACGTGAGCCTTGGGAAAAGTGAAAAGGGATTGTGGTCATAAGAACATCCCACTACAACTAAGTTGAAAATGGACAAATTGAAAGTGGATAGGAATGATTTTAAAGCCAGTGGTGAATTTGCCTTATTGGTGCCACTTAATTCCACTCAACCCATTTGAACACAATGTGATTGGTTATTTAAATCAGCCTTGAGACATTTGATCATACCATAATGATGTCTGTGACCCTCTAACCTATACCCTGTCTTGTCATTTAAAAAAAGTCAAGATTTGTGAAGACTTCTTTGAACTTTGTGTTTGTTTTAAATTTTCAAAGTTTGCTAATACACATGAAATGTCCAAATCTAAAGGGATTTCTATCATGTGTTAAAAACATTATTTTACATATGGAATACTTCAAAAGCTATTTTTTACCCAGGCTTTTTCTACTAAGTGCCAGAAATTGAGAAATTGTAAGGTAATTGGTGAAAAATTTCTTCTTTTTCTATTCTTGTGTATATTATGGACTTCTTTAGTATATAGAGAACTTTTAACAAATTTGATCTCTGTAGTATCTAGAATAGCCTGGTGAAATAAATTTTATCCCTAAAGTAAATGTTTATAAGAATATAGTACTAAAATACTATAGTCATGGAGCTTAGGCAGATATTTATTTTAACTGATATAAACTAGGACAAATGGAACTCATATTAGAAAATGCCAATGGTTATTGTAAAGCACAATTGTTATTGTAAAATAAAGTCTTCATAAGTGTTTGAATTTTCTCAGTATCACAAACTTTGTTTTGCACTGGGAAGAGAAAGTATGGAAACAATGACGATATTCTATAGCCCATTGAAGTGGAGAGGGACAGAGATTATAGTTCACATGGTAGTAATAATATTCCAGGGAGAAATTGTTGTCTAGTTCTACTTCAGTGTCTTTCTTTTAAGGCTGTGTTTTTATTCATTCATTAGACTCCAGTAACATTCTTACCAGGAGACGGGCTTATTGTCTAAGCTTAAAGCCCCTATCCACCCCTGTTTATTTGCCCATACTGGATCATGTGACTCAAACAGTCACTAAAATGCTATCCTTTTCTTTGCTACTATATTTATCATCATTTTTTGAATGAAGTGGGCGAGCCTCTTGTTCCATAACCCTGTCCCCAACCATTCCTGAAACTAACCTGCCTACTATCTATGTCTCAGTTGGAGTATGAGAACAGAATGGCACTGTAATGGGGAGGTTAACTTCAAAGTCACAACTATGACATGATAAAGTTGGTATCAGAACAAGTTTCTGGTACTGAAACTTCTGCTTACTCAAAGAATCATGGTGGTGGCAGCATGAAGATATCCTTGCACATATAAACCCCTGAAAGCATTCCCATGGTCATTGTCAATACTTAACCATGAGTTCTCATTCCATCTAGAATGGGTCAAATATAAATGGGACATTAAAACACTTAATTTGGTAAGAAATTATAAACAAAGTCTAAAGTCTTTAATTAGTCTGGGAAATGACCTATAGAATAGGAAATGTAAACACTCTTCAAAGATAGTTCCAACTGGATAATTTTAAAGCATGAAACCTAATAATTGGGATTCTGTGAGCAAAAGTTTCTGATCAATGACATCTCTAAGAGTTTATCTTCTGTGAAAACTTCCCTTTATATTTGACATTTGGCCTATGAATCAGAGTTTGAAAAACTGAGTGAGCTGAGGGTAAAAGAGGAATAAATGACTCAGTAAAAGGCTGGAGGAAATGTCAAACTGACACAGATTGCTATTCTTATAGTTTATTTTCCTGGGTATAGCTTTTGAATGTTTTCATAAATATTTTCTATGTCTCTCCAAATGAAGCTTATAGTTCTGAAGCTTTGAGTGTCAAGAAAGTGTTTTGTTAACATTATATCTCTACTATCTAATGTAAAATATTTAAAAATATTTAAAATATTTAACAATAAATGAAACGAATAGAACAGTAAACTGTGATACCTGCATGTTGTATGCTACAGCTCATTTCTTTAATGAAGAACTGTCCTTTGAATCATGAGTACAAGAAACAATCATAAAATTTAGGGACTGGACATATTAATTGGAACAAAGTCTTTAAAAATATGTTTGCAAGCTTGTGTGCATGTATTCAAGAATATCCATGTTCCAACATACAATGTGTAAGTTTAAGGTTTATAGGTATATCTCCTACATAGTGGGTTTTCTGATGCTCATTTTTTGTGTTATTTGATTGGCTAACATTCACTTTATGTATTTATTATCAGCAACAATACATAGGCAATCTAGACCTATCTCTTTACCTTAGGGACTTGAGAAGAAAGCTCCCAAATTCAGTTCCATCATAGGAATGCCTGATAACAGTTCCTAGCTCTGAAAAACAACCAATGGCCAATACCAGTGATAAATGTGATAAAGAGGTGTCAGGTACTGCTGCTGCTGATAGAAGTAAGGTCATTAGTCTTGAGCAGGAGCTATAAGCCTTAAATGCTGGATTTGGCCAAAATGTTTAAGTCTTACTCTACACTTGTATCAAAATTAAACAACTCATATTATAAAAAATTCTAAACACTGATTATTGTTTTACATTGAAACACTATTTAAAAATTGGTATAATATTATTTATTAGAAATGTATTTTTTTTAGAGCTAAGAAGCTAGGGACTTTTGATTGTGAACAAATTTGCAATAGATTCACTTATCCTTATTGCTTCTGATAAGCACAGCTAAACCTCTGAAGACTCTATGTAAGTCAAACACAAGGAAACTCTACAAGATAGAAGAGGACAATCCAGCTATGGACATTGGGACCAAAGGAATGGTCCAGTGAATATTTACTGGATTTTTGTTTAGCAAGACCAGTAACAGAAGAAGCCAGCAACCTAAATATCATAATGAACCAAAAACCAACAATAGAAAACAAATTCTAAAAAGAAAGTCTGATGTTCATGGTAGCCCAAAGACAAGAATAGGGTCCAATTCCAAGAATGAAAATTTCTGGTCAGTAACTGTCCTAGCCAAGCCCCAACCTATGTCTGTCAGCAAAAGCCAAATAGGGAGAACAAACTACCCAGCCCCCATTAACACAACACCAGAGAAAACTCCGTAGGAAGCTGGGATGTCCATTCTTACCTACTGGTAAGTCACATAAAGCACGTAGACTTTTACTCCCTCAGTAGATGTTTGTCTCTTTCCCCTCCTGACACAGTGCTGAACAATCTTGGTAAATAATATCTAGGGTCTAACAACATAATATA
The DNA here is from genome assembly GCF_047511655.1 of Castor canadensis. NCBI lineage: Eukaryota > Metazoa > Chordata > Mammalia > Rodentia > Castoridae > Castor > Castor canadensis. The sequence continues at coordinate 30,256,334 of NC_133394.1, read as the reverse complement.
CAAAATATCCATGATACAACCAAGACTTATTTGTGTTACCAAAGACCAAGGAAATATCAACAGGAATGAGAAAAAATACCAGGTTCAAGGTGATGCAAATGCTGAAATTATCAGAAAAAAATTTCAAGCAGCCATTATAGAAAGGAACAACTATGAATGTTAACATGGCTAAACATAGAAAATCTCACCCAGAAAATAAAAAAAAACATAAAATAAAGCACATGTAAATTTTATTTTAAAAATTACAATAATTAAAAGACAATAACAAAAATCCCTCAGTAAATGAGATAACAACATAAGGTAGACAGGAAAGAATCAGTGAACTTAGATAAGTTAATAAAAGTTATCCATGGTAAAGAAGAGAGAAGGGACTGATAAACAACATGAAAATCACCTCACAGATTTACAGGAGTAAAAGAAAAGATCTGACTTTCATGTCACTGGATTTCTAGAAGAAGAAGAAAAAACAGAGTGTGGGTGAAAAATTATTCAAAGAAGTAATTAGCCAGAGACTTCACAAGTTTGGCTGAGGGCATTCACCTATGTATTCAAGCAGCTGAGTGAAACTGTAAACAGCAAACCTGAAGAAAGCCACATCAAAAAAAATCACAATTAAATTTCTGGAAAATAAAGACAAAGAAAAAAATCTTAGATGAACCAAAATGGAAAGGATGTCTTTCTTTCAGGAGAAAAGCAATTCAAATGACCCAGACTTCTTTCTGCAAAGAAATATTTTTCAGCAAGTAAATAGAGGGCCAGGTGTGGTGGTTCATACCTGTAATCCCAGAAACATGGGAGATAGAGATGGGGAGCATGATAGCTTGAGGTCAGCCCAGGCAAAAAGTGAGACCCCCCCGTCTCAACAAACAAATCAGGTGTGTCCATAATCCCAACTACATGAGAGGCTAGGTGGGAGGATCAAGGTCTGAGACTGGCCACAGGTAAGAAGTGAAACCCTGCCTGAAAAATAACCTAAAGTGAACAGGGCTGGAGGCAAGGTTCAAGTGGTAGAGCACCTGCGCAGCAAGTACTAGGCCCTAAGTTTAAACCCTAATTCCTTCCCCCAGCCCCACCAAAAAAGAAAATGAAAAGGAGATCAAGAAATTGTAAAGAAAAGGAAAAGTATGAAATTTGTCAATGACACATCTGCTCTAACATAACAGTTAACAAAAACTTTTGAAAGAAAATAAGCATGATAAAAAGAAAGACTCTTGGAACGTTAAGAGAAAATAACTGAAGAAAGTAAAAAAATATGGAAAATTTAGAAACTTCTGGGAGCACAATAAACTTTAATTCTCAGAAGTTTCAAAATTGTGCTTGATGTTTAATAATATTTGATGCAATTCTGCATACATGAAGAATATTTAAGACCAGTCTATATAAACTCAAAAGGGAAAAGTAACTTAATGAAAGTAAAAAGGGTGTGTGTGTGTGTGTATATAAGACAGTTGATTTTTGGCATTGGGGGGCTACAGAAATGTGATCTAATGGCTTGGTACCATTTTTCCAGTGTTCATTTCCTGGTTTTGACATTGTGCTATAGTTATGTAAAATGTAAACACTGGGGGAAATTGGATGACAGGTAATGCCAGATCTCTCTGTAATATTTTTTACAACTTCCTCTAACTCTCTTAACAATTAGAAAATGGTTTAAAAAAAACAAATCTTGTGTTATATATGATTGCTATATGTTTTCTTCTTTGGAAATTAAGTATATCTGACATGCTATACTCAAAGACCTGCTCCCAAAGGTTCATTCCAACCCACATCCAGATTTGGTACTGACGGATCACTCCATCTTTGGTAATCACAGCCTGACCTGTTGCAGGATATTTTTAAACATCTATTCCACCTGATCTTTACAAATATAAGAAACTGAGATGAACTGCGATCACCTAATAAAATTTCAAAATGAGAGTGACAATTTCCAAGATAGTATTTAATCATCTGAACTACTTCTTTGTTGCTTGATATAAAGATTAATATAGTTAACGTTACTATTTTACATATAGAATCAATATATTAGATATAAAAGAAAATGCTATGGAAATACCTATCATTAAGATACCTTCTAATAATAAAAAAGTGTGAATGCTATTATATACCTTGAGTATATAATGCCATATTTAAATTAATAACAGTTCCTACAATGTGGATATTATTGTTTCTTTCTTGTTATCAGAGATAAAGAGAAACCTGAGAAAATTTACATATCATACCAGGATTATCTGTCTACTTAGTGATCAAAGGCAATTTTTAAAAATTTCTTTCTTTTTTTTAATTGTTGCACTGGGGGGTACATTGTGGCATTGACAAAAGTTCTTACAAAATATCAAATATAGCTTAGTTGAATTCACCCCTTCCATCATTTTCCTTTATCACATCTTCCCCCACTCCTGGAGTAGTTTCAACAGATATCATTTTTGTATTTATTACATGTGTACACAGTATTTGTATTATATTCATCCTCCCATGCCCTTTCCCCATGTCTTTCCCCCTCCCACTGGTACTAACCCCCCCCCTCAAATAGGACCTATTCCATCTTCTTCTGATTTTGTAAAAGAAAAAAAAATGACACTTTTGTTTGTTTAAGACAGCTATACAGGGCATTTCTTTGTGACATTTCCTTGTATATATGTATTATAACCCTAAGTCTATTAGTCACCTGACAATTAGGAAAACAGAAACCTCAGTAGTGATGTCAAATAGAAAGATTTAACACAGGGGTTTATTCTTGTGGACTTTTGAAAATGGATAAAAGCAAAATGTAATGCGTCAACTCAGAAATTAGAAACTGTGAGAATCAAGTATTATCTGGAGGACCGGAGAACAGAGTGAAGTAGTGTCAGTATAAAAACTTTGGAGCATGGAGGGGAGGCCTGGATTTTTAGTCAATAGAAGGAGAATGGACATAAGTGAGAGTGAGAGCAAGAATTAGAAAAAGAGCAATGACTGTGTATGTTCTTCTCCTCTGAATTTGTCTCTCATCTCCCAGAAGTGGCACTTACTGATCATACTCAGAGTTAGGTGGCTATAAAAATAGTCTGGGAAACTGCATCGCCTTCCCCAACCCTTCTTCAGTGTAGACAGGGTGGGTTAACAACAAAAAATACAAAATAAAAAATGGATGCATATTGGTTTCTTAAGCCATAATATTTATACCATAACATGGTACTTTAAAATTAGGTACAGTCACTAATTCCTTAAACCTTAAATCCCATAGGCTAAATTCCTTCATTGTATTTTCTTATTCTTAAGAGTTACCAAGCTGTGTAACATATACTCCAGTCTTCTTCTTTTTTATTGTTGTGCTGGGTGGGGGTACATTACAGCATTTACAAAAGTTCTTACAAAGTATCCACTGCTGTCTTTCATACCCCCACCCTGATTCCTGGAACAGTTTCAACAGGTATCATTTTTGCATTTACATACATTATTTGCACAATATTCATCCCCCTATCCCTTCCCCTGCTACCTCCTCCCTCCTACCAGTGTCAAACTCCCCCTTCCCCACCCAGGGAAAAACCTGTTCAGTCTTTTTTTCTTACTTTCTCATTAGCTTTCCAGAAATGCAAAATATATGCATATCTCATATTTTAAATAATTTTGTATTTAAGCAATTATATAAAAATCTTTAGCACTAAGAAACAGTTCTAACCTTTGGCATGATCCAAAAAAAAACTAAATAATGCTGAACTGCTTCACTTCTTTAGCATAGGTCACTGATTAGCATTAAAGGTGTTAATGAGGCCACATTCTCAGGTGCATATCCTTAATGGGCCAGTTAGCATCACAGCCCTCTAGGTCCACAGATGACTTTCCTAAACTCTGCTATATCATTGAAAAATGCTATTGTTCGCCTGAAATACCTCAGTGGTTGAGGTATTTCAACCACCACTATGGGCCAGTACAAAATTCACTGGTAGAATTATTGGTAAAGGTTTTTGTGCCTGCAAATCAATAAATACATAAATATCTAGGAAGTACACATGTCTGTAGTATAGTAGAATTTAATTGGAATGAAGTAATTCTAGTCACCATTTGGGAAAAACATTCTTTTAAAAATCTGACCAACAGGGATGTCAATCTATTTGATTCAATGAACTCTTGTTTAATCTTTCTCCATATATTTTGTTATCATTGAACAAAAATTGATTGAGTTAAAGTATATTTTCTGATTTCATGGACTTCTTGTAAAAAGAGTAAATACTGTCAGTTTCTAGTTTGGATTCTGCAGAAATGAGTAAGGTATTAAAAATTAGGACTTGCTGTATTTTATGTCTGAGAACAATTTATATGGGTCAGTAAGAAGCAGAAATTAAATGGACAAAAATGTAGTTGAATCTTTGGATTTTGAAAGGAAAGAGAAAGGGTTGAGATGTCCACTTTGGTATCATGTAGCGGAGTTATCATTTATAATGCTAAAGTATGGTATGTAATAAATGAAGATAATTTGGTGGAAGTAAAAGCTTTTATCTCACTTGAGCTTTTAAAACCATCTTGCCTAGAAATCCATGAGAGCAGCATGTAATGGGAGATTGTTTCTAACTGTGTCTCTAGACTCTGACTCAATCTTGTGGATATTATTATTTATGCGAGAGAACTTGAGCAACTTGGAGTGGGTGAGTGGTCTCAAAACAGATAGTCAATACCAATTAGTGGCATATGAAATCAATTTAATGATTCACTAGATCTTGACCATTACTTTTGAAAATGAAATAGAGTATAATAAGATAAAATGAGATAGAAGGCTAGACTACATAGGAATAGAATCAGAATAGATTGGGAGGTGCATAATACCTCGCAAAATATTTATTTAAATTCTTTGTCTCTCTGTCTCCCTCTCCATCCTCCACCTCCCCTGTTTCTCTCCCTGTCCTCCTACCCCCTCTCTGTATGTGTGTGTGTGTGTGTGTGTGTGTGTGTGTGTGTGTGTGTGTGTGTGTTCTTAGCCATGATATAAAAGTTTGAATTTGAAAAACGCAGTGAAAGAGACCCACTGAGACAACACCTGTGAACTACCTTGATGTTTATCCAAGTCAAACCACTCTGGCTAATTTTCTTCTGTGAGCTGAAGAGAAAAGAGGAGTGGATCTGAGGCCTTAAAATGTTAATTCCTCACAAAAATAGTTATTTTGGCATAGCTGCATTCTTTTATCCTTAATTTAGTCTAGATGAAAGAGTATGAGCCTGTTTCAAAATCAGCATTTTTCATCACCCTTTAGGGCTAACTTCACTCTGAATTATTTAGATGTATCTTGTTAATTTGAAACTTCTTTTTCTTGGTGGTTAATACTTCATAATATGTTCATATCCTAATTGTACAGTATATACATTGCTGGTTCTGTAGCATGGGGTAGATCAGGCGGCTCTTGCTAATGTTCCCAAATCCAGAAGACTACATAGTGCTAACAATCCATGAGCTATTAGGTTTGCCAACTTGATTGTGGTAGGCAGACTCTAAAATCACCCCAAATATATCCCACCTCCCAGTATTCATGGATAAGTAATACCCTCTGTTGAGTAACTAGATTCTTAGTCTTTGAATAAAACAAGAATGAGACAGTCACTTTGATTAGATTAGAAAAGACTTCTAATCTAATGACTTCTGCATTGCTAGTATATTCACAGTATGCATTCTCAGTTTGCATAATTTGATGAAAGCTTAGATGTGGGAGAGGTTCACAGGTCTAGTCAACAGCTAGCAGAGCTCGAGGACCTCATTCCTTCCAGGAATATTTCTACAGGGACTGAATGCTACCAATAACTGGATGATCTCAGAAGCAGATCCTTCTCCAGTTGAACCTTCAGATGAGATCCTATGTCTGGTCAACAACTTGATTGGGCTTTTTGAGAGAATCTTAAATCCACCAATTCCATAAGCCAAATTCTTGATTCACAGAAACTGTGGCATAATTAGTATGCCTTATTTTAATCAACAGATTTTGGGGAAATTTGTTACATAACTATTTATAACTAATGCATTCTCAGAGAACACTTTCAATTTTGAAATATTTGAAAATATTTTTTGATTTCAGAAGGGCCAGAAATGTTACTAAACTTTCCACAATGCACATGAAATCTTCCCAACAACAAAGAATTCTCTAGCCCAACAATGTCAATCAGGCTAAAGCTGAGAAACCATGGTCTGTATTCCAAAGTAGATTCTAGTAGCTTTAGAGAACAGATCGTGGATACCATAGTCCACACAATATTTTTAGTATCTACTAATGAAAGGAAATTATTTGTAAATACATTTCTGAGAATCTTGTGGTAAGAATCAATGCTATTTCATTCATTTTTAAAGGAATCTCAGTATTTTTTCTTTTGATATGTACCAGAAATAAAGGCATGAAATGTATGTCCATTAAACTACCTTGCTTATTAGCTCCAGAGATCTGCCCATTCTAAAAATGTATGGGTAAGCTAGAAGTTGATAATAAAACACCCAAATATGCCAGAGAAATTTTACATATTAATCTCTCCATGGTAATACCTGAGCAGCCAAATTTATCTTTTCTCTATATTTGGCAAGCTCTTCTGCCCCTCAGGCTAAGTCTCATTAAGCAAAGTTATATCCTACACTGAAATGGTTGACATACAAGGAAAGGAGCTCCAAAAATCCTGGTGGGTGTGTCTGTAACTTTTTGCACTCAAGCTAAAGTGCTTCATGAATAAATCAATGAAATTGTCACAGAGAGAAGGCACACAGTTTTCCACAAACGAAACTGTAAGCAACCAGTGCACATCATGAACAGCCAGGATATTTCATTTATGATCTGTCCTGTCAGAGAAACAACACAATTTGTATCACTCACAAATTGATATATTTCCAGTACATAAAAACAATCTGAATGGTGAGGAAATAAATACTGATATGTTTTTGCCTTCTGTCTTCTTCAGAACACAATACAATCACCAGTTATGTTTTTCTTAAGGAAAGAAGAGTAGATATTCCATAGAAAAAGTTGCTACTCAAGTTAAAAGCAAAATTGTCATCCTCAAGTTACTATTAGCACAGAGTCAGCAGCATTGCTACACCCCAATCACCTTAACTAAATAAGCCAGATAGCTTTGAGACTTAACTGCACATGTAGAACTTCACTTTTGCCCCACATAAACTAGGAAGTACTGGTTAAGAAAATAGTTGCCAGGGTCTGCTATCTTCCCTGCAATTTCTGTTGTAAATGTATTATTTAGACTAGAGGCAGTGGAAAGGCTGAGTCCACATTGTGACTCTGCTTTGACCATAATCATGAGTAATTGTATATGAGCATCATAGATCTGAAAAGAGGTTAAAGTACACAATGTGAAACATTAAAATACTAGTTTAATATCTTCCCCTTATTTACTACCAAAAACTCCAATGGCTCTTTACTCAGTAGAAAAATGTTAATATTGACCTGTTTTTTGGCTTTACTTTAATAGCTTATTTAAAAATACTTAGTATTTCTTATCATGAAACTTATACTCAAAGTCAGACTTTTCTTATGCTTGTGTTTCAGTGCATGGGGTTCCTTACATGTGAACTATCCTTTTTGCTTCCTCCAAAAATCTTAACCATCTTCCAAAAGTCTATTTCTTGTCTTCATTGATTGCATTCTAAATCTCCAGTAAGAAAATCACAAGATGTTGTTTATTTGTAGGTCTTTTGTATTGTGTTCCATATCCAGACTGTTTTTGCATTTCTCCAATGTATCATGTCCATTAAATGCTAATAAAATACAGAGCAGTCAACTAAATTTTCAAATGTGTATCTTTGTTGCCCAGTCATCAAATCTATATTTTTAGTTTGACTGGTTTAACTTGACTATTAGTGAATATATCATTTACTCTGTTGAATAAAATCAGATAAGGCTGATAGACAGCAGCAGTTAAAATTAACTAATTAATAGTTGCCTATAGAAGTACCATATTAAAATGTATCAACTTTTACTCTAACATCATCTAAACAACATACTTGTTTTCCTTGATGATAAAAAATGAACTAAGTCATCTCAAAAATATTTTTGGTTTCAAAGGCTAAATTGTTGAATAAAGATTCCTTTTGTAGTATGGGAAAGGCACTGTGGTGAGTGTGCAATTTATATAATGTGGGGGAAAGCACAAATAAATTTAATTAAGCAGGTTTAATGACCAAAATGTTAATATGGTTCTAGTTTATAATATCCAGCCTTAATGTGTGTTTTGTCTGATGAATTCATAATGCCTCTCCACCTTCATTTGGCTTGGCTCTGCTGCCTGTCACAGAAGGAAGTTGAATGGTTCAGAGGAAAGAATAAATAATTCTCCTTCTTGTATAGCATGTTTATTTATGACATATTTGGTTTATAATGAAATAGAAGAGTTAAGCAGAATAGCATCTGTCCTGAAAAATAAGACAAGAAGCTAAAAATGAAAGTGAATGGAAGAGAATAAAAATGTAAACCAGATGATTATGTCTTCTCATTAACCCTCATTACAGTCTTGTAAATGGAACTAACTATCCTGGCATGTTTAGAGAATTGAATGTATTCCATTACTAGGATTTACCTGCTCATAAAATGAAATAGTCTGTTTTATAGATAGAAATTCACGTTAATTTCTACTGTCTTATTACTATATCTTAATGATACCAAACAACTAATACTTACTAATAACATTAAAGTTGTCTTCTGAGAATAAGTACAAAATCATGAAAGGTTTATAAATTTCAGTGCCAAGTGTTTGTTCTGTACTTGTTTCATGCATTTGCGCCTTGTAATTATGAGTTTAAATATGTGAGTCTGTAAAGATCATTCCACAGTAAGTTTCCTTTTGTTTCAGGAGAAATACCTAACAAAGATGATGAAAAAGGAAGTTTATCTGATTTTTCTCTTTGAAGGAAAACAGTTATTGAAAAACGCATCCCTTCACTTAAATGAGTATCTCCAATTTAAATACAATCTATTCTAGTACTACTTTCTGTTTTGTAAATTTTGATATATGGTTGATAGGTGACTAGATAGAGGAGAATCACAGGAAGAATTATGAGTTTCATTCACATAATGTCATATGTGGTAAGTGTACATAGGCTATAGGAAGATTTGGTTTTGAGGAAGTGGTTACATGATGTTGATGAATTGGGCAAGAACCCTGGAAGAAAGGAGCCCAGATGAAGAACTACAGAGGAATGTGACACAGGCAGTGGTCCTAAAACATCTGCACTATAATCATCTTGATGCTTAAGAAATATGTAAATTCCTGGGTCCACTCAAAACACACTGGGTCAATATTTCAGGGTTGGTCAGAAATGTCTGAACAGTTCATATGCATTTTTGATAATTCTGAGGCACATTAAAATTGAGACTGATAGTAAGAAGAATGTATTTCTGTATTTTTAGATAAAATACAAATGTGTTTTAAAAACACCAGAGAACTCATCTTCAGGAATTTCTCTATCTCATCTTACCTTTTAAATTCATCATGTCTGCTTCATGGTTCTCTACACACTGGTTTTGTCTTCTAGAATCTTCCAGTAGAAAAGGAGCACATCACAATGTCCATGTCTTTACATCTCTGTTCAAGAAGCAAGCCAACACTGAGACTACATGCACTTGGATTTGATTCCAAATTCCTAGGAAAGAGATTCACAGTGGCTCAGATTGCACTGTGTGCACATCCTTTATCTAATAAGTTATGGCCAGCAAGAGAGTTTGTAAAATAAAATATGGTTAAGCTTTCTAAGAATTTTCTAAAAAATAATTGAACATGTACTATTTGGTATAAACGGGACACTATGTTAGAAATAAAGTAGTAAGTAGTTCGGAGTGAGGGAGGAATGTTCCCAAATGTGGGTAAATCATTGCAGTCTTGACAGATAACTTACATCATGTCAGCCAAAAGCCTGTGGTTAGACTCATGCTCACATGGTCTGAGGCTTAGTTAAACAGTGAGATACAGCCATGAAATAGATGACCAAAAAAATCCTGCTTTGGAAAAATCTATAGAGAATGAAAGAAAACTGTTTAAGAAGGCCATGAGGGGTGATACATGTCTTAATCTCAGCTACTTGGGAGCATAGGTAGGAGGACTGCAATTTGAGGCCAGTCCTATTTGAAAAACAAAGTAAAAGGACTGGGGGTGTGGCTCAAGTGGTAGAGCACTTACCTTTTAAGCATGAGGCTCTGAGTATAAATTCCTAGTGACAGACACACACACACACAGATGCACACTCAGACACACACTCAGACACACACACACTCACACATACACACAGACACACTCATGCACACACTCACACACACAGACACATACACACACACACTCACACATACACACAGACACACAGACTCACACATACACAGATATATTGCTTTGCTAAACACATATACAAGTTACAAAATGTGTATAATATGACACTTTTTAAAAATAAAAAAAGGAACTGATTGTGTTGGCTCATGCCTATCATCCCAGCTACTTGGGAGGCAGAGAGAAGAGCATTGCAGTTTGAGGGCAAACAGGGCAAAAGTTAGGGAGAACCTATCTTAAAAACAAACCAGCCATGCTGGAGCACTCCTGCAGTGACAAATACTTGAGAGCTGGAGTTTGGAGGTTTGCATTCCAAGGCTGCCTAGGCAAAAGCTCCAGACTCTATTTGAAAAACAAACTAAAAGAGCTGGGGGCATGGCTCGTATGGTAGAGCATTTGTCTAACATGCAACAGTCATGATGACCTGAATTCAATACCCAGTATTGTCAAAATAAATGAAAAAAAAAATAAACAAACAGAATCATGCTCAAAAACTGAAAAAGCAGAGGGAGATATACCAAAGTGTCATGGTGAATGTTGCTGGATATCCAGAGTTCCTTTGTTTTCTTTGTCAAAGATTTCTAATTTTTATAAATTTAGACTATTGAAAATAAAAAAGGGGGAAATGACATTTAGCAAGCAGCCTGCTGCTCATCAGGCAGTTGGGATGTCACATGTGCCACTACTGTTAAGTTCAACAGCAGCCATGGAAGTACAATTTGCTTTCAGTGTTTATTTATGAACCCACACGTTAACCTATTGAATACATCTCTTCCTGAAGCCGACCATGTGCATAGCTTGCACTTTCTGCTGAGTGTAGGGTAACCATTGAGACTGTAATAGAATAAATACTGTCTTTTCCCAATATCAACAAAGTGTGTAAGTTGACATCAATACAAAACTTACATTTGCTTAACTGAGCACACAAAAAATATCAACTAGATTCTTGTGAATATTAATTTTTTGCCATTTATAATTTACATATTCTTATCATTTGGAAGAAGTTCCAAGATAGGTGGACAGTATTATCCTATCTGTTTTCCCCCTATAAAAATAAGATGAAATAAATATTTTCCATCTGAGTCCAGAATGTGGACTTAAATCCTTAATGTATATAACTGCCTGTTCTATCCAGAATTTTGTCTTTTGTAATAATTGTACAAAGATGCAAAGAAAGTAAGGAATAAAATAAGCAAACACACTTATAGCTACTCCTTCTCCAGCTTATAACTTGGGCTTTCCAGCCTCTGAAAAAGGATGCTTTTCTATAGATTAACATATGATTTTTATGCCCTCCCATAAAACACACATTAGGTTTCCCAAACACGGCTTTGTTCCCATTTGCAGTTCCTACTCCAGGTACTGTCTAATGTACTTTGTTTCAGAGAAAATTCAGTCTAAACTTTTCTTTTGCCATTTCCTAGGTCCAGATATTTGTTTGTTTTCCATCATAATTCTGTTCAATTCTGGCCATAACTACCTGGAGTTTGTGCAGCCCTCCACAATTCAAGGGCTTCAGTCCCATATATTGTTACTAATTCACACACAAGCCTGAGGTTGAGATCTCTGGCTCTCAACACTTCTTGGCTGACTATAAATTTGGGGGAGTTACTACAACCTCTCTTCAGATTCAGTGGTTCACTAGAATAACTCACAGAACTCAGACAAGTGCTTTACTTATTACTGGTTGTATTGTATAAGTCAGAAGACAAATGGAAGCTCAGCAAGGAGAGGATGTGGCAGGGCTATTCCATGCCCTCTTTAAGAGCAGCACCATCCCAGGATCTCACTGTGTTCACAGTAGAGAGTCATCCCACCCAAAAGATCTTCACTCAAAGTTTTTTTAACGTATTTTGTTACAGAAGTGTGATTTGTTAAATCATTGACCATTGGTGAAGGAGCTCCGTCTCCACTTTCCTAGATTATGAGGTGGTGGGACTGGAATTTCCAATCTTTAATCAAATAATTGAATTCTATGGTGACCATCCTGAAACTATCTAGGTTCCTACTATGAGTCAACTCTTTATCATAAACCCAGGCAAGGTCTAACAAAAGACATTCTAACCACCCAGGAAATTCTGAAGGTTTTATAGGCTCTGTACCAGAAACTTGGAACAAAGAACATGTATATTTTTTACTCTGCTACAGGATCTTTACTGAAGTTTTAGAGGTGACATGCAGACCAATCAGAACTTCTATATCACCCTCATGAACACTTGTTTTTGCTTGGATCTTCATTATTTTCTGGAGAGATCAAAACACTGTCTCTAAAAATTATTTACTATTGCCTGAGCTGCTTAGTAATTTTAGATGAAAACAAATGTGTTCAGATAGATATTGTGAAATTAAAATGTAAAATTCTTCATGGTGCCCACAATCATTCTTTTATGTTCTAACTAATCATCATAGTCAGAAATGCTATAAATAAGCCTGAAAGATTGCATCAGTCTCTTCACTTTGGCTGCAGTTGTTTTTGCTTCTTCTCTTTGTGTATTATTTGCCTTGTTCAGTTTAAGTTTCCATAGTTACTTCTGTAACACATAACACCTTCAATTCCAAAAGTTGATTGTTGACTTGTATTATTCAAGATGTTAGATGATAATAAACAACCACAAAACTCAGCAGCTTAATATAGGTAAATGCTGCCTCTACATCTGGCTTTAGACCTGCAACACCATCAGGGAGTTCTCTTCACTACAGACCCCAGGCACCTCAGCCTTCAGTGTGTCATCCTGACACCTGTTTCTCAGACTGCCATGGAAGAGGGAAGACAACTTGTGCATTGGCTGTAGGAGCTCTGCCTAGAATACTGTATCTCATGTGCTCATATTTTATTGAGTAAAGCCCCATGAATCTTGTTCTTGACTTAATTGCAGGTATCATGACTCTAACAGATTTGGGTAGGAAATTCAAGCATTTAATGTATTTTCCTGGAGAGATTTTTGACTAATTAAGAGGATTTTTCCATACAGCCACAAATATTCTGAGGTTTTAATACTGAGATCAATGGGCATACTCTTGGTTTGATGCAATACAAGAGTCTGAGTTTTAATGGGCCTTAATAATACAAAGCATTTTCTTTTTTGATTTTTATTTGGAGTTGAGAAGTAGTTTTGCTTCCAACCCAACAAATTCTTGAATTTATGGAGTGTTCCTACTTTCTTTAAAAATCATTTTCCTAAACTCATCTTTTTTCCTCAGATAATTGCCAGATGCAGTTAACAATAATCATTAAATACTTTCAACATTCTACTTTTCTACTGCATCTCCTAGGATTGCATGAACTGGCTTTCAAGCAAAGATGGAAATATCACCAAATGTTTGACTCTATTTAACATAGGCCATCTCCCTATTTGCTACATATCCCTTACCCCAACTCTATGTATTTCAATTCAGTTGTTACAGAACTACCTCATACCAATTTTTGTATCAATCAGGATGGTTTTATTCATGGATTATCTCTATTTATTTGCCCATCTATGCCTGTACTATGCACAGGCCTTTGCTATTTTGTGCTTTGGAGGAGGGAGTAGAGGGCTCGATGTTAATAACTACATCAGTGGATTCCATTGTCTAAAAGCTTCCATGAGTGTTTATCAGTAGAAACCACTGGAAGGAGACTGGAGGATAAAAAGAAAGTAGGGTCAGTTTATTTCTTTTTTCTCAAGGTCACTAAAGGTTGTCTGGGATCCTCTTCTTAAGGCTACAGCATCTGCCAGGCTCTCTTGCATAACTGTACCATCTAGATTTTAACAATAAATTTCCTTCTTTCTTTTTCAGTTCTAGTGGTCATAGTACCTCTCCAATGTTAGAAACCCAGCATCATTTCTCATCAGATTCCCTAATCTGTGATGTCTGCAACTTTATAAACACTTCTTCATTTAAATATCATTACTCGCTTTGAGGGGCTCCATTTGATTAGGGTACTTATCAGTGTTACACAATCTCCATATCTTTGTGTCTTGGCATAATTAAAGTTTATTTTCTTCTTAGGCCACCTATCCCACATGTGTGGGAGGAAGCTACACTCAACTTCATCATACAACATCACAGGCTTCAGCTCAGGTGCTACTTCTGTAAATAGTCAAGCTGTAGGAAGGTCTAAGACTACTCTTATGTGGTCCTCTCTCTGCCTGGATGTGACACATGCCACTTTTGTTTATAATTTCTAACCTTTAATTAGATTAAAGCAAACATTAACATCCATGTTAACTTCATGTATATAAATAGTGAGAATAATATGAGACAAAGCAGCCCTAACTCTTTAATGTGAACCAAACTGAACCAACTGAATTTATAAAAGTGCTATCTTCTCTAGAATCTACTTAAAAGAGGAAGTTAACAAAATGTAGTTAGTGGGAGAGGAAACACAAACACCCTATTATAACAATTGGTCAAAGAAAGACAAGACACTGAGCAGAGTACACTGATAGATTCCTTTCCCTTCCTAATCTCCTAATCTCTACCATCTCCTATTTGGAGAGGTGGTATCACATAGTTTCCATGATCCCATGTGTTTTTGACTTAAGGGAGCCAACTGTGTTTCCTGGGCACCTAGAATAGTTCAATAACATACAACTTGCTTTTCCTTCTTTATGGTATTATTTCCTATTATCCTCACTCCTATTTCCTTAGGATTATACAACCTATCTTAATGCATTTCCACATAGGCTCAAGAATTGTTTTCTCAGGATCCTAGGCTCAGAAAACCAGTATTAGGAATGACCATAAATGACTTTTGGAAGGAAGGTATGTATGACTTGCTCATATTTTTTAAAATGACAGACATATTCTGTTTATTAAATGCCACAAGAAAGGGAAATACTGGGAAATCTATTGATAAGATCCATTTTATCACATTGCTAGAGAGAATGTCAGTTGTTAACAGGTCTATTCCAAAAAAACCGTTGAATCTTATTTAAAAATTTTTAAATTGATCATTTTCTTAATGTTGCTTTTATAGCTGCCAAATGAATTTTCTGGTTCAAATCGGGTGGTTTATCTCAGGAGGAAAGACAAGTAGCATATTGATCTAGGATTTGGTGATAGGATACTTCTCATGCCTTTATTTTGAGTCAGGTTAGACTCATTTGGGAGTCAAAGAAATAGTTAAGAGGTGCTAATTGAAATTCACAAAAACTCTAACTTCGAATGTCTCAAACAAGTAGGATTACATACTACACATGAAAAGTCCAGGGATAAGCAGTTAGTAGTGTTGGTTTTCCCACCCAAGCGCTTTATGTTTCCCTGTTGTGTCAACTTTAGCATCTTGAGTTTGCTAGGGTATCATGGCAAAGCACCACAGATTTGTGGCTTAAACAGAAATTTATTTCTCACCTTCCTGAAATCTAGAAGCCTAAGGCCAATGTACCAAAAGATCAGATGTTTTATTTCCTCTAAGGCCTCTCCCCTCACCTTATAGATGGTCATCTTCTCTCTATGCATATTTATGTTGTAATCTCTTATAAGAACAGTGGCTATGTCAGACTAGGGCCAGTGACCTAATATGGATTTCATTACCTCTGTAAACATTTTTTCTTCAAATAAATTCATACTCTGAGAGATTAAAACATAAATTTTAGGAGGCATAATTTAGCACACAAACTGGTGGTTATCATTTTATGATCTTACGGTGGATGATGGACACAGAATCCCAACCCAAATCTGCTATAAATACACAAAGAAAAGAGAGAGAAGTAGAACCTATAATCTTTATGCTTCTTTAGAAGAAAAAGCACAAGCTTCCCACATCAACGTCCCTCCCTACTGTAACTAATATATTCATAATGATTAATCAGCTGCACCTGTGTCAGTCTCACAAGAGAGGCTAGACAAGGGACAGGACTTTTCATAGACCCTACCTTTACAGAATGTACAGTATTTGGTGATAGGCAGACAATTAAATAAGCAATAGCAGTGCTGCCAGGAGATAGAGAAGATGGGAGCCAGAGTATATACTACAGAAACTCATGAAGAGCAGCAAACCTAGTCCTGGGAAATCATTAAATGGTCCACAAAATGTGATACCCACAATCTTGCATCTTAAAAATGCAAGTAATTTAATATATAAAGTACGGAGGTATTTTAAGCAGTAAGTAAATTGATATCCCAGAAATCATTAAGCACAGGGAGCCATGGCACGAAATAATTAAAATGCATGTGTCCATTCATTCATAATTAAAATTTTTATTTGTTTGTTATATTATGATAATAAATCCCTTTGTATTTATTTAAAGAGTTTTCTTTTATTCATGTTTTTCTTCACAAGAATTAAAAGAGACAGAGACTATTGTACTTGTTAAAATCCAGACATTGAAAAATTAAGTGATTTTCTCAAGGTCATGTAGTTATTAAAAGACAAAAGCTGAGATTTGAGTCCAGTTCCAAAGTTCACACTCTTAACCACCTTGTCATCAGGACTCTGCTTATTGTACTCTGTCTCTGATATGTGTATCAAGTAATGTTAAGAGCATGTTCAGACAAAAACTATAGTCTTTCCTCATGTCTGAGGTTCTACCTCCGGCAATTACCTGCTACTGCACTGCTTTAAGAAAACGTAAATACTTTCAAGTAAGAACAAGGAGTAACCATTTTCTACTGAAATAGCAAAAAACAAAAACAAAAACAAAAATGGAGAAAGCTCTACAAATTCCATTAGTACCTAAAACGACTTAGTTTTCCTAACTCTGGTCATTTTCTTCATTCATGCATTCTCTTCCTCTGAGATAAGCTATAAATGGAATTCTGTTAATTTAGCTCTTAGAGGACTTAGATACTATATTTTAGACATTGTTTTTTGTTTTTCCTGGGAAATGAAATATGGAGATTTTGTTTTAATTTAGCAACTACCTTTTTTCTTTTTTTTGTCTGTTTGTTTATGATTGTTTGTATTTTGTTTTATTTTTAGCCAAGCTTGACATAGTTTCTACCTATTCTTTTGTTATAAAATATAATTGAAGGGAATATATTCACTAACTGTAATGTGGCTTTTACCTCCATTTTTCAATGACACACATTTTAAAGGTAGTCAAACATCCATTTCACTTTACTTTATTCTAGTTGGGAGAAGAACCTGCCAAGGTGTCATGAGCAAAAATAGAATTTGAATAATACATTGGAAAAAAAAGGAAAAGAGAAATTGGCTTTCTTTTTCATGTCTAGCATCAACTACTGACTGTGTAGTACTGACAATTATACAGAATCAAATTCTATGCTTTGCAAAGTCAGTGAATCCACAAACCTGAAAATATCAATTATTTTTATGTAGATGCATAGTGTGTATAAACAATCATAATTCAAACAACCACAGCCATGGATTTCTCTTGTAAGTCAAAGATAAAGTATTAACAAGCTTTTAACTCAAGGTTTCAGAGCTTGCTGGCACATACTCCTCTTTTTTTTCACAATTCTTTCATCTGGGCACTTTGCAAAACTGTATTTTTTGACATTTCTAATTGATACACAGAGCTTTCACGGTTCTCTCACTACTTACACTGACATTTTATGGAATTAATGAAATACAAATATTGTGTTAAGAATTATCAAGGTCCCTGATAATTCCAAGGATTGGCTCTTTTATTGTATTTATTATAATGGTATTATTTCCATTTTTCCTTCAGTCAGGAGCATGTAGTTCTTATGGTGCCTGTAATAAAATATGATTTCTATTAAAATTGCAATTGATTTTGTGTAATAACTACATGTTGAAATAGACCATCTTAGCTTTCTCTTAGCAATGCCTATTTACATTTTAGAGTCTATATGGACTTAGAATTTGAAGTCAATTGAGTTTTACTGCATTTTAATTTACCCAATACTGTGATGGTATAAATTAACTAACCTCTGATGTTATGTGTTTCAACCTTGCTTTTAAGACTTGACAAACAAAACTTTACTGTGTTTAAAATTGTTGTAAAATTCTGACTCTACTCATGTCCATCAGTGCAACACTGGGCATCTCATGGTCACTCTAAGACTTACCTTTCTCATTGCTGAAATGGAAATGTCTGTCCCCAGCAGGGCTTTCACTGGCTTGCTGTCATGAGATAAGTTTAAGACTTGGATTATTAAAATGTAAAGCCAGGAGCCCCAGAAAAGATAAGTGGCAATATAGAGATCCAGAATTCTTAGGTAAAGAAAGTGCATTTTCCAACAGGAAGAATTTTATTGAAAGATTTGGGGAAGAAAAATAGAATAATTTCAATTAAAACTAATACAAATGTACTATGTCATGGATTATAAACTTGTATGAATGTTTAAGGTAAACAATGCAATAGTAATGAGGAAAACTCTGTTCTGACACTAAAACCCCCCTTTGTCTCTTCCTCTCTTTCTGTCAACCCCTAACCTCCTACCAAGCTTTAAGTTTATTTTTTTCTATTTCTAAGGGGATTTGATTTGTGAAATAAGCCTATAAATATGCTTAAGGGTATACATATAAAATGGCTTTAAACATGACATCAATATCACCTTTGACTTCATGGAAATTATGTGCAATATCTTAGAGATTCCTCCACATAACTGAATATAGTGCTTAATTCAAGGTGCCATTTTCTTTTTTTTGGATCACTTTATGTGCCTTGCACATGACCTATATCCATTTGGGTCTCTGTCAATCCTCAAGTAAAATAGTTTTGAAACTCTAATTCAATTGTAGCAATTTATCACTTAAAGACTATGTGGTGGTTTTAAATTTTTCATGGGATTAGGTCAAGTGTCTTTAATATGCTTCTTGAGGTCTTCATAGTCTGTTCTCCCATTCTCTTAAGTCCTCTCATTTCTAGTGCTCTCGTCTTCTTGCAACCCCTAATAATGTTCAAGCTCTGAGTTGCCACAAGGCTTTTTCATATACCATCCCATTACCAAAATGGTCTTCCCCCTCTCTTTACCAAGTGACTCCTCCCCTTGCAAAGATCTTCCATGAGAATCATACTTCTTAGAAAAATATTTCCCTTCTCTCTCCAGTTAGCTAAAAGCCCTATTATAGGGCACAACTCATAATGCTCCTTATAGCACTTATTAAAATTGCAATCCAATACTACTTATGCAAATGTTTCATTGTTTTTTATTACTTCATACTTAAACTCCATCAGTTTATTTTGTTCCACAGCAGCACACAATAAATCTTCCATACATATTTGATGAATTAATGAGTGACTAAAAGTACACTGTGCATAGCAATTTTTACATTGTCATTATCCTAAAAAGTAGAATTATAATATTACCTTCCTGTAAACCTCAACTCATTATATCAAATTTTATTGCTATCATATTGTTGGATATAGAGAACAGTCTAAATGAGTTTTTAAAATGTATTTAATGATACAATTTATAGGGAAATATGCAGCTATATGTTTGATTTTAATTTGCTTATTGAGATGTCCTCTGATTGAAATAGAACACATATTCCACTTAGAGTTTTTTATATTATCTCCTAACCTCTATACCTTGTTAAAGAGAAAAGGAGAATTACTTTAGATAGAATTACTAATGATTTGTGGAAATGTAGAAAAATGATTAGCTTTTAAGACTAGATGGATAATTACCTTTTAAAATTTAGATAAGGATATTTGAAAAGCTAGATTTTTCAAATTAATTATGTATGTGATAAACATGTATTATTGGCAAGAAATAGTGATAGGCATTATAGTGAAAGCAAGATCCATAAGAAGGCATCTCTGTTCTCAAAGTTGGAATCTGGTAAGAGAGTAAATAAACAACACCTAGAGTCAAATATCTCTCATAAGTGCTGTAGAACAATGCTATCAAATGAGTTGTATCTCTCTTCCACAAAATCCACACGTGGAGGTATTAACATCTGATACCTCAGAATATAACTGTATTGGGAAGTAGACCCTGTACCATGGTAAAGGAGATAAAAGAAATTCTTGTAGGTGGATCATAATACAACATAATCTACATGACAGGTGTTTTCAAAAAGAGATTGGAACACAGAAACATACAAAAAAGAAGACAGGAACAGGTTAACCATTAAGCCACAGAAGGGACTCTTTAGAAGAAGCCATCCCTGTCAACACTGTGATCATGGACTTCTAGCCTCCAGAAATGAGATAAAATAAATTTCTGTGTGTAAGCCACCCAGGCTATGGTGCTATGTTATGGAAGATCTAGAAAACTTCTACACACAATTCTAATCAAAATGTTTTGGTCCTTAGTTGTTCATAGAGGAACTTCTCACTTCTTATCTTGGTAAGGAAAAGTGTTCTAAATCCTTGTCATAACCTACCATTTGGCATCTCCTCATACTTTACTTACACTGTTCTCCCTATTACTGAGATATGCACCTCTCTACTATTGTGAATAACTGTTCATTTTTTTCTCTTACCCTATGTTGCAACCTAGAAAACTTCTGTTTCTGAAAAATCCAAACTCATTATTTCTGGAAAACCTTCCTCAACTTTTCTAGAAAAGTTTAGCGGGTTATTTTATAATTCTTAATTTAGTTACTGCTCAGTACTAATGATACTACTGCTGTTAGCATTATCAGTACTGTTAGAATAACATAATAATCAGTTGCCATTTACTGAGTTGATTACTGACTCTTTGCACATACATTGTTTCTTTTGTACTTTTGCCAACCACCCTGAGTTCAATTATGATTATTATCCTTTTTAGTGTTGCAATCCCTAAGACTTTGCAGGGTGGTTAAGTGTTTTGCCCAAGACATGATATCCAGAATTAATTCTCGGATCTTTCTGATATAAAACTTTTACAAACTGCCTCTTTGAAAATTATTACATTAATTGCAAGGCTATATTACTATACTGTAGTTATATTCTATACTGTATACTTCTTTTAAGGAAGAAGCAATTCTGTGAAGAAGTTTGTGTAGTATTGATGGTGTTGTCTTTGTTTGTTTTTTAACTTTGCCTGTCAAACAGGTGTTTTACTGGGAAGGAATAAATGAAAAGTCATTGCTATTACTTAAAATCTATGCTTTCTTTTATATACTGAGGTGTTTATAAATTCACAGAAGTATGTGTAATCTCCAGTCTCACATCCTTGAAATACTTGGTCAGCAGACAAATGTTTTTTATAAGAGTTTATAGTAGTGAATATATTTCTTGGTGCAAATTATATGTTTGTTTAAAAGTAGTTAAAATTAAAAATACTTAATAGGCTTTGTTCTGGTAAAAAAGAACCTGAAGAAAATATAATACTCAAGATTGTTTTTTCTTCTTTATATCATTTACTTTTAAACTCATTAAATATGTGTTACATAACATGTAATGCACATTGCCATTTCAGGAGCCTTTCCATGCACAGAAAATATTTGTACACATTGCATAGAAAAACAGATTAAAGATATTAAACCTTCCACCTGCAATAGCCTAATCTGGTTGACCTAATCATGTGGGTTGTATTGCTGTACATTTACATTAAAAAAGACATCACCTTGCAAATTACCTTTTCATTTACAGCTCATAGAGGGGCACCTGGAAATGGACTGCCAGTTTTTGAGTGCTCCCCAGAGGATGTAGACTCCCAATTACATTCTAGCCCACAGCACTGCAGAATAGCAGACAATAGGATACAGAATACTTCATCTCTGCCAGTAGACACCACCACTCAGCAAATCCTGGTACAATTTACTTTTTATGGATAACATTTCCAGAAGGAGCTGGAGTTTAAAATTTCCTAAAGCCAAGCCCACCGTGTATCTTTTTCAATATATGACAGACTCAACTGAAAGTCTAACCAGTAAAACCTAAACCAACTGACATTGTGTTAGAAGCTATATATCAGATGCATAACTAACTTATATTCATAAATGAAAATACATGACTACAGGGTTGGCTAGCTAAGTAAATACTACGAGATTTGAAATTATTACTACATTATTCATGCCTGTAATTAAATGTTGGGAGTTTATATACCAGAAACCTTAAAAAGTCTCCTAATGACCCCTGGAAAATAGGTCTTTTAAACTGAATATACCAATATAGGATAGCTGGCACCATATCTGACACAAAGTTCTTCATGGTTTTCTTTGAGAGTGAAACTGATATATTACTTCTCCTGACTTAATCATTCATTTATGTTCTTCTCTGAATATAATATAGTTCATTTTTATTAGGAGAAATCATAGATCTCCAGGCCAAGCATTTTATTGGAACATTGTGGAAAATTCATGTATCACACATGTTCAAGCATATATTGAGAGAACACTTAGTAGGAATATCCTTTCCTATGAACCGAGGAATTAGAAAACTCCAGAAAGCTACATACATTGTTTTTTTTTTTTTTACCTTTACAAAACTGGGTAGGGTAGATGCAAGTTGTACGTGTAACTAAAGGAAATGTGAATTTGGATAATAATAATAATGCAAGAGTTACTTCTTTCATAAATTTAGACAAATTACCTGTGTTAATCTCTGAG
The DNA here is from genome assembly GCF_047511655.1 of Castor canadensis. Taxonomy (NCBI): domain Eukaryota; kingdom Metazoa; phylum Chordata; class Mammalia; order Rodentia; family Castoridae; genus Castor; species Castor canadensis. The sequence goes on along the minus strand of NC_133394.1, from coordinate 30,233,665 downwards.
AGCATTGCACTTATTTTTAGATTACTTCCCCTTGTTATTCCCTCCAAATTGGGCAATGTGGATGAAATAGGTGCTTCTATTCATACAATCTTCACATTGGCAGCTGCTTGGACTATTCTGAGGACTTTATAAGAACATTTACAAAGGCATGAAAAATCCTGATTGCTAAGCATAAAAAGTAGAGTATGCATAATATGAGAAAGGTTATGAATTTTTATTACCCTCTTCTCTGAGCCCCATTTTTCAAGCCATTATGGAGTCAGCACGGCTTAGTAGAAGGAGCATAAGACCAAGAGGCATCAAGGTAAGATATGCCTCTGTCAGCTCTTATGCAAGCCAGCTTTGTGCTCTACACAAGCATTTAGCACCTTACAGTTTGAGCTAATGGACTTTCATATTCTGTTCTGATAGAACACTTCTTGATTAAAGTTTGTGGTTTTGTCACAGTATATCATCTATTTCTATCAACTTGCTTGTCTCTCCATATTCCATGTTTTAAGAAATACCTGTTAAATGGGCCTTATTTTATATTACTTAACAATGTAATTTCCAGTATCTACTAATATACTGAATAATTTGGAATAACTTGTGGTTAAAAGACTGGACTGGTGACAAAAATATTTCCAAAATTGTAATATATTGTGAAAAATGTGCCAAATGGAGACAGTTATTATATAGTTCAATAATTATTAGATACAACAAATTTTATAAACTTAATGAGCTTATCATGGTGCAAAGAGCAAAATTTACACAACATATACAGAGAGGTCAGAGACTGACGAGATTAGCTTAAAAATGATGATGCATTAAGAAAAAAATTATGTTTTAGAGCTTAAAGGTTTATCTGTCTAAAAAGCAAATCCTTTCTCTGGCTTATTTTGCTGAAGATTATTGTGCTGTGACATACATGTGTGTGTGTGTATATGCATATATATGTGAGAGGATAAGAAGAGTAGACTATTTTATTTTTTATCTGTAGTATTTACTACATTAAATATTTTAATTCTCTTATCTCTACCTACCAAATTTTCCTCTTAAAAAAGACTCCAAATAGAAAAAGCCAGATGATGGTGGCTCATGCCTGTAATCCTAGCTCCTTGGGAGGCTGAGGTTGGGAGAATTGTGGTTCCAGGGCAGCCCAGGCAAAAATGTTTTCAAAACCCCATCTCAAAGGGAAAACAGCTGGGAGGGGTGGCATGCACCTGTCAATGCAAGAAATGACAGGAAGTGTAAAATAGAGGATTGCAGTGCAAGCTGCCCTGAGCAAAAAGTGTCCCTATCTCAAAAATAACCAGAGGAAAAAAAGGCTGGAGACATAGCTCAAGTGTGAGAGCACCTTCTTAGAAGCATGAAGTCTTGAGTATAAACCACAGTACTACCATCTGCAATAGCCTCTAATAGAAAAAAATATTAATAGAATAGTAAAAGAAACAAGGTACATATTCAGTGTAAGTCAGGGGATTATTTTGAGTATTTTCTCCACTAGTTTCCCTGACTAATTATGTTTTTTTAAAAAATAATTCTATTAGCAGATAGTAGTTATACAGGGGGAAACACAGTGAGAGTTACATATGTTCTTGCAATATGTCTTAATTGTATTCACCCTCTCCATCATTCTCCATCTTCCCTCTTTCTTAGAACAATTTCAACAGAGTTTATTGTTCTATTTTTATTTGTGGATACAAAAATATATCCATCAAATACACCCTTGTTCCCCCTTTCCTTGAGCCCACCCACCTCCCACTTGTACCCACCCCCAGAAAAGACTTATTTTTCCCCCTACCCATCATGTTTTTTATTACGTGTATATTGGTAGTCCAAGGAGGTTTCACCTTGGTACTTCATGTCTGACTATATCATTCTTTAATTGAATTAACCCCTTCACCCCATTACTTACTCTTTCTCTATCACCATGCTCCCCTAATATTCAACAGCTTACTGTATGGAACATTGTGTTATATTCATATATGGATGGGTTGTTTCAATATTTTTCATTCTCTAACAGTTTTTTTAATCTCTCCTGTCTCCTGTAGCTCCCTCATGTAGATTCACTAATACAATTTTGTTCTCTCTCTGACGATATACATGTAGGTGTTTATATGATCATATATACATATATTTTCTATATATACATTCAATTCATAAGTCTAGCTTCCACATATGAGGGACAACATGTGAGCTTTGACTTTTTGAGTTTGGCTTACTTTGCTTAACATGAAGTTCTCCAGTTCCATTCACTTACCTGCAAACAACATAGTTTCATTCTATTTTATGGCTGAATTAAACTGCATTGTGTATATATACCACATTTTCTTAATCTATTTGCCAATTCTGGGCATATGGGCTGCTTCCAAAGCTTGGTTATTGTAAATAGTGTGCAATAAACATGGATGTGCAAGTGGCTCTGTCATATCCTGGAGTACATTCTTTTGGATATATGACTAGTAGTGGTATTGCTGGATTGTATGGTATTTGAGATAGCATTCAAATAATTATCTTCAGTTCTTTACATGCTTTAAAAAAATCTAATGTAAAAGTGCTAAGGAAAATAGCCAGTTGGGAAAAATGGTAAGTCTAAATATGAATAGAAAAGGCAATGCTTATAGCCATATTAATTGCTTGCAGTCAGCAGTGGGAGGCTGTCAAGACATTCCATGTGCTCTTTTCCCTGTGGAAACACATCCTGTTAGGAGTGGAAACACTCCTTCTAGGAGTGTTTACTTCTGCTTCCACTAGATGTATCTATAGTTATTGCCTCAAATTGAAATTAGTCTTCAATATAATATGGCAAACCAAGGTGATCCTAAAAAAATCAACTTTAAAGACATAAAAGCAATGGACATTTACTGAAATTAGTTAATCCAATAAACAGATATTTCATTATGACCAAGAAGTAGATGTTATGGTAGGCTCTGGAGATATGTCAATAGGCAATAAACATGCACACATAACTTTTGGATATTAAGTCACAAAAATAAGAAGGGACTTTGCAGATATGCTATTAAAAACTCACTGGTTGATTCCCATTTTTTCTACTTATAAAATAGCTAGGATCTGCAGGGTCTTTATATATCTTACCTTTTCATGGCATACATTAATTACTCCACTGTTAGATAAGGAAGTTAATGACCTATAATTCTAACAAATTTACCTATCACACTGTGGCTGACATATTCTAAGGTGGTTTCCAACGTTTTCTTTCTTTCTGTCTTTTTCTCTTTCTGTCTTTTTTCTTTCTTTCTTTCTCTCTCTCTTTCTTTCTCCCTCTCTTCCTTCTCTCTCTCTCTCTCTCTCTCTCTCTCTCTCTCTCTCTCTCTCTCTCTCTCTTTCTCTTCCTGCAACAGTACTGGGGTTTGAACTCAGGGCCTCACGCTTGCTAGTGTTCACTGTTGTGCCTGGTTTGTCGGTTGAAATGGGATCTCTTAAGCTTTTTGCTCAGGATGACCATGAACCATGATCCTTTTAATCTTTGCCTCCTGAGTAGCTGGGATTACAGGTGTGCTCTCTCACATCCAACCCTTTTAAATTTTCTAACTAACAGAATATGGCAAGTTTGGTAAGATATCACTTCTGTCCTAATGGTACATTATGAAAAACTCTGTCTTCCCAGTGGATTTCTGCCATGGACTCGTCTTACCGAATTTCTCAATTAAGCAACCATGTTGGAAAAGCCCATGCAGAACAGGACTGTAGATGAATCTAGGGTCTGTGGCAGGCTCTAGGAGTAGCCTCTGCCTAACAGTCAATCCTGCAATCAAAATGAAATGATTTCTATGGTTTAACTTAGGGAGCTTGAAATTGAGCCTCCAGATGAGAACTCTGTGCTGGCTAATACCTTGCTTCTATTCCGGTACAAACATGAGTAGAGAACTCAAACAATCTGTGCCCTAACTCCTGACCATAGAACCTGTGAAATAATAGGTGTGTATTTTTTTACATTGGTAAGATGTAATTATTTGTTGCATACAAATGTACATCTGTGACGTATGGTATTTTAGATTGGGACAAAATTCAAATATAAATTTGCCTGGCACTGAAACTCATTTTCTTTTTATAATACCAAATGTTCTGGAAATTCTGGTACCAGAATTACTTCCATAATGATCATCTAGAGGTCTTACAAAATATTGATTTGGGGGTTTCACAACTGTCCAATGAAAGCGTTACTGGTATGAAAGCTAAGGCTTTGCATCTTTCACAAGTTTCAGAAGGGATGCTTAAAAGTTGAGAAGACTTGACTGTACTTCATTGCCTTTATAAGCTAAATTTATTTCAGTTATTTAGACTGGATATGGATCATATTTTTATCCTATTTGAAGTGGTTGTTTCTGGAAGGTTAATTATCCCAAAGATTTTTACAACAAATTCTTAATTGATAATAGGGAGAGAACCATGTACCATCAATTTATTCTGCCTGTTTTTAGTTGCATTACTACACAAAATTAAGTATGATACTTGTTGTACGTCTGAATTATATTCATGGTTCCAAATAAAATGGAAAAAAAAGCCTGAGACATTTAAGCCCTTCACAAATTGAGAATTTGTGAACAAATCTTCACAGTTTAAGATTTTTTGCTTTAAAAATTATTCTTCCCTTTGAAAAGTCTCAAAGTACCTATCTTAAATTGCATTTTAACTATTGAGATATAATAAAAACTAAAATTTATGGGCAACATGCAGAGGAATTTGTCTGACATGTCTGCTAATACAAAATAACCACCAACTTTCAGTGAAAATTGGTGATTACCAGGCAATTAAAAGCGTTACCTTACTTTTTAGAGGGAACATCATAAATGTCAAAATATAGACTCACAGTTACAAAGTCACCTTTTTCTGATGTATTCAACAGACAAAAACTACACTCATGATGTTTATCTTCATCATATGTACACAGTGGATAGCTTTTTGCTTGCTGCACAGAGGGAGATCAATATGTATTTTCCAATGGTTGACTAAGTATGAAGCAGGAAAACCAATCAGTAATTATCTTTCTTCAAGACATGATCTTTTGGGCAGAACTGCTTAACCTGAGTTGTATTTATATTGATATAATGGACCCCTCATTGCTGCCTGGCAAGACGGAGGGTTGCTAGAGCAAGTATATTGTTTTTTGTTTCATGTAAATAGCATTATCCTTTACCTCATTGTGACTGTTACTACTGAATATGTGTGTTGTAGCTTTAAATAGTTTGAGAGTTTTGTGTAGAGTGTATGTAGAACAAAGGTTACAAAATATCATACTTTGGCAGAGAAAGTATTTTTGAGAAATTTATGGTCTTACTGCTTTAATTTTCCTTGTTGGTTTGACATCTGAATGGCACAGGCAAGTTGTAGAAACATTACTAGTAATGCCTTTGCAAATCCAAGAAGGTAAAATCACATATGTCCTGTGATCTGCAAATATTAGTTTAAATAGCAAAGAAATAAATATAAATACCATAATATCATAACAGTTAGGTCTTTAGAATAGCTCTTTTTTTCTTACAGAAGACTAAACTTATTCCAAAAGAGTTAAAGGATTTTATCCAGCCTGAGAACCTGATTTTGAATCTTCTCTGATGCTCATCTTTCATACTGACTCCGAGTTTTAAGCAAAACCAATGTTAGTGAATATTCGAAATTAGTGAACACATCAACAGAATTGTGTGAGGCACTTAGGAAATGAAACATAAGTTCATCACTACTAAGAAATTCACCTTATTTTAAGGGAGACAGACATATAGACAAATAGACAACACAATAAGAGCCTTTGCACACATGGATTCTCCTTGACATCTGAGTGAATGTCAAATGTTACTCCTATGTTTCTATATATTAACAGTATAAATATTGGGTCTCAACTCTATTTCTCTGTCATACACACACACACACACACACACACACACACAAACAACCTCTCTAGTGGTGGGACACACTCAAAGGAAGATTGTGGCTGGGCCAATGACACATACTGTAAATCTAGGTACTTGGGAGGTTGAGATTTGGAGAATTGCAGTTCAAGGCCAGCCCAAGCAGGTAGTTCCTGAGACAGCATCTCCAAAATAACCAGAGCAAAATGGGCTGGAGGTGTGGCTCAAGTGGTAGAGTGCTTGCTTTGCAAGTGTGAAGCCCTAGGTTAGAATCCCTGTTCCATCAAAAAAAAAAAAGTAGGTTCTCTTGAATTAGAATTTACCAATTAAAGCTTTGGGCAAGGCACTGAGAGCAGATTCAGTGAGTGTTCTTCCCAGGTGCAAAGGATTAATTGCCAAGGTCCACATCTCTAGAAATCTCTTTTAGCATCAATGATTATAGAACAAAATTATGGAAAGATGCTCCTAAGTCAAAGCAGCTTGGAATGCTAAACCAACATGTGGAGAACAGTTCTGAGTAAGAGATTAGTAATATGCAGAATGCTGAATGAGATGAACAAGAAACAATATGTGTGCGTTAAATTGCTGGTCATATGGGGTTGTTACAACAATATAATCTTGTCTAGTCTAAGTAAAACACCTCTTGAAAATAGATAAAATCCTATAAAATATACAAAAATCTTTAAAAGTCCTATAAAAATATTTATTCTCAATTTAGAAGAATAAAGTGAATCTGTTCCATAATTTTCAATGTTGATTCTGTCTTCAAATAAGAAAGATCTAAATTTTATTAAGAACAGTCCAACTATATTCTTTCATTGTTTTTAGCTCTTCCTAAACCCACCTTCTATCTATTTTCAATTTAAGTGACTTTAGGTCCATTTAGAATAAGATAATTGAAGATTTTAATATAATTGGCTTTTCTGCTGTGAAATCCACCCCACATTTTAAAATTATCCTTGCTTATAAGAGCCTTACATAGCTCCTGATAGAATGCTATGATACTAAGTTTTTATTTTATGATGATATGGTTAATATTAATTTTTTTCAAATTACATATATGTGCTTGACATAATTAGACAAATAATACTTGTAGGCTATAATGTACAAATGTCAATAAAACACAGTATGAAGTCATAATAGAGAAACTGTCTATAATTAACATTTAAATATTCTACTTAAAGTAAAGGTAGAAAGGAAAATGGATAGATAAGTATTATATACATGGTGTTATACTATAAATGTAGATATATACCTGTATATAATAGATGTATAATGTATGCTCATAATATATTTTTATATGACATACATGCATATGCACCATGGAGAACCTACAAAGCAATTAGAAGCAATGGACCACTTGTACACTGAGCAATGAGAGTATCTTCTTAAAGAGAATACTGAATGACATAGGGACAATAGGATCAAAACAATGTGCAATTAAAAACAGAAATAAATAAAAGGACCTATAGTAAATGCATTGGAGTGATTATCTGTGGCAGTAAAAAGGAGTAGTGAATGGGGATAAAAAAGGAAAAACAAACAAACACACAAAAAACTTGACAAAAGAAAGCCTTCCAAAGACAAGGGATGGTGTTTTATCATGAACTAAAAATTTGGCTGAACTATATCCCCAAGATGTAGCTGCTCATACTTCAGATGCATAAGGCCTTTGTTATTTACATAAGCTTTCCCAATTAAGGGTCAAAAGATCCAGAATTAGTTCTGGAATGGGTTAGTTACAAGATAGCTTAGAGAATACAAGAATGATCAAGAAAAGCTTCTCATATGCAGAACAAGAATAGAATTGATCCATGTCTACTATACTGAAGGGATTCACCAAAGGGATAGAAGGAGGAAATCTGAAACTGTTAGATTTTTATTTTGTGTTAACCATCACATACATCAAAATTCTTGCCTTATCTAAAAAGTAATGCAAATACAAGGAAGATTACATAACAGTTTTTGTTTGTATGTGTAAATCAAACAAATTCTTGGGTGTTTGAAGAGAAATTGCAAAAAAAGAATAAGGGAAGATTTTATTACAGGAAAGATTTCTAAATTATGAGAAAAACTTGAAGAATAAATGAAAAAAGATAAAAAATTAAATTGAACATTGATAATGCTTTTGGTACATATAATATTGCACTCATATATTAAGAGCATTTATTAAACTATGATTTCATGTTTTAAAGGCCCAGTTAGAAATAGGTAAAACCTAACCTCACTAGAGCTACAAATCAAATGCTTACACATGCTTCAAGTTTCTATTCAGTTAAAAAAAATTTATGAAAATACTAAGCCATAGGAAAACATACCATAGAAAATATTATTATAGTAAAATATTATAGTTTATATTTTATGATGCTGGGGATCAAACCCAAGGCATCATGTATGCTAGGTATGTATTTTACCCCTGAGCCACACCCTGGCTCTTTACATATGTTCTTAGAAAATCAAAATCTAGTTTTGGTTCTTTTTCTCATAAAAATGATACATTATTGTATTTTCTTTAGTTTTATATTGGATTTTGAAAAGAAATTTACCTCAAGCTTGTATTTTGTAAATATTACAGAGAAGTCAAAAGAAGTATTTCTTCCAGAAAAGAGAAAGCAAAGTAGCGACACAGATATATGTGAGTTATTTCTATACCAAATATAGGAAATTTTCATTATTACTTCTTCTGAAGATTTGCAATTGGAAACTTAAAAATATTTCATGGGATTTTAGTAGTATTATGAATTATGTCTAAAGTTTGCTTAAGATATTTGAAATTTGAACTAAACCTAATTATGTGTATAGGACTAGAAAAATGTATTTATTCTTAAGATAAATATTTTATTATTTCTTTTAAATTCTTTTCCTAACAAAAATATAGATACTTTATTTCCAGGTCTGCATTACCAGATTAACCATAAGATAATAATATTTAATGGTCTCAAGTACATGCTAAGCAATTGGCACATTTTAAGCGGCTTAATTTTTATTTTTTACACCTCTATGAAATGCTATCAGGATAAAATTGAAGCACAGAAAATTCAAGGCTTTTGCCTAAGGTCACTGAGTGAGTTAGTGACTGAACTGCGTTTCCAGCATAATTGTCTGGCTCCAGAGTCCTTATTCTCAACCACTTGCTATCTTTCTTCCTCACGTGAATAGTCACAGTTCTTATCTCATGACTCTGCTGCATTTATTCAACTTCACAGCTACTCTACGCCTCAGGCATATGCCTGTTCTTATTCTCATGGTTATTTAGGTCCTCTTTCCTTACTTAATGCTTGCCTCAGTTTTTTTTTCATTTTTATTTTGAAGGTACTAGAGATTAAATCCTGGGCATATTAGGCATGCACTTTTCTTCTGAACTACAGCTCCAGCCCTTGTCTGACGTTTAACAACCAGGTTAAAGACTGCTTTCTTTATGATTTCTGCCCCTGGTTCTATTAGTCAAAGTGGGCTCAATCTTCCCTTCTTCATGTCCCTGTAATCAACTAGCACTTAGTTTACACCACTCATAGATCTCTTCCCACATACTGCTTTCTACTTTGCCTTGTGGTTGTATTTACACATTCTTATTTCCCTAAAATAATTTCACAGTGTTTGAAGATATCTAGTTTCATATTTGTAATCATATATGTCGTATGAATATATTAATAAATGTAGAGGCAAGTGGCTTAAATGGGAAAAAGATCAAAAGCACTGATGTGAATCAGTCTTGGAGAAGTCATTAAAGTTTTTACTTTCACGCAATACATTGTCAGTTTTTTTTTCAGACCACCAAGACTATTTTATACATAAATTAGAAGTGATTGTTAAGTACTCATTCATTCTAAACTTATTCTGGTCTACTTGATCATAGATTCCCCTGAAAACAGAACCTTAAGCAACAATTTAGGCTTATTTATGTTCTAGGTATTACTAAGAAACAGGAAAACAAACTAGATTGGAAGAGAAAGAAAAATTGTGGATTATGACAAAATTACCATTCTAGGCAACAGGGATTCATTCTTATTTTTCAGGCTCTAAGGAACTATGTGAAAAATTCTTTAGAACTGAACCTCCAAAGCACAAAAATTCTGGGAAAGTTATTTACAGATCCCCAGCCTGTTCAGTTGAGGGCTGTTACGGAAAGTGTTAACTTCCCTATAGTTGTAGACTTCCATAAGTTAGGAGAAAGCTCTGAGGTACACAGCAGTGTGTATGAGTCTACATTCTATCGATTCCTCTTTTACTTCTTACAGGAACACTCTGGGTACTTCACTGGTCCCACTGGTCCCAGAATACGAGAGATGCACGGACCTGACCTAAATTCAACTTCCAGATTGGAGCAACACCTATCCAACGCCAGTCCATATCAGCATAGATGGTGCAATCAATCGACTTTCCAGAAGATGCATGATTCTAAGGAAAATATGAATAGTCAAGGGAGCTAAATTACAAACATGAGAGAAATACCAGTAAATAAATGGAACTCACGTCTATTATCAGACAAAGCAGAAGGTATGACTAGGAATAAGAATGCTACTACATAATTCTTGAAAAGTTAATCTTTAATGTATCCAAAAGTGTTGAAATATTTAAGGCAAAAATGGAAATGCAAGTAGTGAAAGGCAATCTCTTACTAAAAAGAGATTTTAGAACTTCATCCCAGAGTTTGATTATTGACAGAGCAAGTGTTCAATTATAGTAAATATCTTGGAAAAACTAACACAATTAACAGTTCTGATTTAGTGGTCTTATGCAGAACACTTGACATTATCGCACCATTTACATTCTTTTCAAATAGTCTCAGAAATCTTGCAAAGATAGACCCTCACAGATATATATATACAATTCTTTTCTTTTTATTCATTTATTCACATGTGCATACATTGTTTGGGTCATTTCTCCCCCCTCACCACACCCCTTACTTCCAGGCAGAACCTGTTCTGCCCTTATCAATAATTTTGTTGAAGAGAAGACATAAGCATAATAAGAAAGACAAAGCATTTTTGCTAGTTGAGTTAAGGATAGCTATACAGAGATATTCCTAGAATTGCTTCCATGTACAAATATGTACAACCCAAGTCAAATCATCTCTAACTGATCTTTATACTGGTTCCTGATCCCCTTCTCATGTTAACCTCTGTCACTTTAAAGTTTCTGTATTAGTTCCTCTGGAGTGGGGACATCAAATGCTTTCATGTTTTGGGTTTTCTACCTATCCCCATACCTCCCTTATGGGCACTCCCCTTGTCATGTGACCCAAGTCCAACAACATTGCTATATTTGCCCTTGGTCTAAAGTCCACATATGAGGGAGAACATACGAGTTTTGGTCTTCTGAGCCTGGCTAACCTCGCTCAAAATGATGGTCTCCACTTCAATCCATTTACTTGAGAATGATAAGATTTCATTCTTCATGGCTGAGTAAAATTCCATTGTGTATAAATACCACATTTTCTTAATCCATTCATCAGTAGTGGGGCAACTCGGTTGTATCCATAACTTGGCTATTGTGAATAGTGCTGCAATAAACGTGGGTGTGCAGGTGCCTCTGGAGTAATCTGTGTTGCATTCCTTTGGGTATATCCCCAGGAGTGGGATTGCTGGATCATATGGGAGATCTATGTTTAGATTTTTAAGAAGCCTCCAAATTTTTTGTCAGAGTGGTTGCACTAGCTTGCCATTTCCACCAGCAGTGTACAGGGTTCCTTTTTCCCCACATTCTTGCCAACACATGTTGTTGGTGGTGTTTTTGATGATGGCAATTCTAACGGAGGTGAGGTAGAATCTTAGTATGGTTTTGATTTGCACTTCCTTTATGGCTAGAGATGGTGAGCATTTTTTTCATGTGTTTTTTGGCCATTTGAATTTCCTCTTTTGAGCAATTTCTATTTAGTTCAGTTACCCATTTCTTTATTGGCTCATTGATTTTGGGAGAGTTTAGTTTCTTAAATTTCCTGTACATTTTGGTTATCAGTCCCTTGTCTGATGTAAAGCTGGCAAATATTTTCTCCCACTCTGTGGGTGGTCTCTTCAGTTTAGAGACCATTTCTTTTTTTGTGCAGAAGTTTTTTTATTTTATGAAGTCCCACTTGCCCATCCTTTCTCTTAGTTGCTGAGCTACTGGGTTCTATTGGGAAGTCCTTGCCTATACCTATTACTTCCAAAGTATTCCCTGCTCTTTCCTGTACTAACTTCAGAGTTTCAGGACTGATACTAAGGTCCTTGACCCATTTTGAGTTGATACTAGTACAGAGTGATAAATATGGATCTAGTTTCAGTTTCTTGCAGATGGATAACCACTTTTTCCAGCAAGATTTGTTGAAGAGGCTGTCTTTTCTCCATTGTATATTTTTGACAACTTTGTCAAAAATAAGGTGAGTATAGTTGTGCGGATTCATATACTGGGCCTCTTTTTTGTTCCACTGGTCTTCATGTCTGTTTTTGTGTCAGTACCATGCTGGTTTTATTTCTATTGCTTTGTAATATAGTTTGAAGACAGGTATTGTGATACCTCCAGTATTGCTCTTTTTGCTGAGTACTGCCTTGGCTATTCATGGTCTCTTGTGTTTCCAAATGAACTTTAGGATGGATTTTTCAATCTCTGTGATGAATGTCATTGGGATTTTGATGGGAATTGCATTAAACATGTAGATTGCTTTTGGTAGTATAGCCATTTTTACTATGTTGATTCTACCAATCCATGAGCATGAGATATCTTTCCACCTTCTGTAATCTTCCTCAATCTCTTTCTTCAGGGGTTTGTAGCTCTCCTTGTAGAGGTAATTCACATCCTTTGTCAAGTTTAGTCTAAGGTATTTGATTTTTTTTGAGGCTACTGTGAATATTGTTTCCTTATATTCCTTCTCAGTTTGTTCGTTGTTGGTGTATAGAAAAGGTAATGACGTTTTCAAGTTGATTTTGATCCTGCCACCTTGCTATAGCTGTTTATGGTGTCTAGAAGATTTTGGGTAGAGTTTTTTGGGTCTTTAAGGTATAGGATCATATCATCTACAAATAGGGACATTTTGACCATTTCTTTGTCTATTTGTATTTCTTTTATTTCTTCTTCTTGCCTAATTGCTCTGGCTAGGAATTCCAGGACTATGTTGAATAGTAGTGGGGATAGTGGGCATCCTTGCCTTGTTCCTAATTTTAGGGGAAATGGTTTCAGTTTTTCACCATTAAGTATGACATTGGCTGTAGGTTTGTCATATATAGCCTTTACAATGTTGAGGTTCATTTCTTCTTTCTAGTTTTCTTAGAGCTTTTGTCATGAAATGGTGTTGCATATTGTCAAGTGCTTTTTCTACGTCTATTGAGATGATCAAGTGGTTTTGTGTTTGCTTCTGTTAATGTGCTGTATTATGTTTATAGATTTGCATATGTTAAACTACCCCTTCATCCCTGGGATGAAAGCTCATGGTGGATGAGCTTTCTGATGTGTTGTTGGATTCAGATTGCCATTATTTTACTGAGGAGTTTTGTATTGATGTTCATTAAGGAAATTGGCCTAGGATTCTCCTTTTTGCAAGTGTCTTTATCTGGTTTTGGGATGAGAATTATATTGGCTTCATAAAATGATTTAGGTAGTGTTCCTTCCCTTTCTATTTCATGGAGCAGTTTAAGGAGTGTTGGTATTAGTTCTCCTTTAAACATCTGATAGAATTCAGCAGAGAATTCATCAGGTCCTGGACTTTTATTTTTTGGGAGACTCTTTATTGCTGTTTCAATTTAATTTTGTGTTATAGATCTATTCAGGTGATTAATATCCTCTTGGTTCAGTTTTGGATGGTCATGAGTATCTAGAAGTCTTTCCATTTCTTCAAGATTTTCAAATTTATTAGAACATAGGTTCTCAAAGTAGTCACTGATGATTTCCTGGATTTCCATGGTGTTTGTTATCTCCCCTTTTGCATTTCTGATTTTACTGATTTGGGTTTTTTCTCTCCTCATTTTAATCAGGTTTGCCAGGGGTCTGTCAATCTTACTGAATTTTTCAAAGAACGAGCTTTTTGTTTCATTGATTCTTTGGTTGTTTTTGTTTCTATTTCATTGATTTCAGACCCTCCCCCCCCTTTTTTTTTATTATTTCTCTCCTTCTGCTTGTTTTGGGATTTGCTTGAACTTGTTTTTCTAGGAGTTTGAGATGTAGCATTAGGTCATTGATTTGAGACCTTTCTGACCTTTTAATGTATGCACTCATGGCTATAAACTTTCCTCTTAGGACTGCCTTTGCTGTGTCCCACAGGATCTGGTAAGTCATGTTTTCATTTTCATTAACTTCCAGGAAACTTTAATTTCCTCTTTTATTTCATCAATGACCCATTGATCATTGAGCAATGTGTTGTTCAGCTTCCAATTTTTTGTATGTTTTTTACTGCTGTTTTTGTTGTTGATTTCTAGTTTTAATGCATTGTGGTCAGATAGAATGCATGGGATTATTTCTATTTTTTATATTTGCTGAAGCTTGCTTTGTGCCCTAAGATATCATCAGTTTTGGAGAAGGTTCCATGAGCTGCTGAGAATATATATTGTGCAGAATTTGTATGAAATATTCTGTAGACATCAGCTAGGGTCCATTTGATCTATGGTGTGATTTAGTTCTAGAATTTCTTTATTGACTTCTTGTTTGGATGACCTATCTATTGGTGATAGGGGAGTATTAAGGTCTCCCACTATCACTGTGTTGGAGTTTATACGATTTTAGGTCCTTCAGAGTGTGTTTGATGAAATTGGGTGCATTAACATTGGGTGCATATAGGTTAATGATTATTATTTCCTTTTGGTGTATTTCCCCTTTTATTAGTATGGAGTGTCCTCCTTTATCTCATTTGATCAATGTAGATTTAAAGTCTACTTTGTTCGAGATAAGTATGGCTACTCCTGCCTGTTTTTGGGGACCATTGGCTGGGTAAATCTTCTTCTAGCCTTTCACTTTCAGCCAGTGCTTATTTCTGTCAATGAGGCGGGTCTCCTGTAAACAACAGATTGTTGAATCTTCCTTTTTAATCCAGTTTGCCAGTCGGTGTCTTTTGATGGGGGAATTTAGTCCATTAACATTCAGTGTTATTATTGATAGGTAGGTGGTGATTCCTGTCATGTAGTTGTCTTTGTTATTTAAGGGTTTGATTGTGTGTAGCTGAATCAATGTTACTCTCTACTTTCTTGTCTTTTCTTCTCCTGTGGTTTGGTATTGCCTGCCCTTTCATGGTTTTGTTTGCTTTCACTTTCTGTGTCCAGAATTCCTTGAAGAATCTTTTGTAATGGTGGCTTCTTGGTCATATATTGTTTTAGTTTCTGGTTATCATGGAAGACTTTTATTGTTCCATCTATTTTGAATGATAGTTTTGCTGGGTAGAGTATCCTAGGGTTGAAGTTATTTTCATTTTGTGCCCGGAGGACCTTACTCCATGCTCTTCTTGCTTTTAAGATTTCCATTGAGAAATCTGCTGTGATTTTGATGGGTATACCTTTGTATGTTATTTGTTTTTTCTCTCTTACAGCCTTCAATATTCTTTCTCTATTCTCTGTGCTTGTTGTTTTAATGATAATATGTCATGGGGTAGTTATATTATTTTGTTGAACATGTTACCAATTCCTTTTGCTTGCACCTCTTCTCCTTCTTCAGTGCCCATGGTTCTCAGGTTTGGTCTTTTGATGGAGTCGATGAGTTCTTACATATTCCTTTCACAGGTCTTTAGTTGTCCGACAAATAGTTCTTCAGTTTTTCCTTAAATTACCATCTCATCTTCAAGTTCTGAAATTCTATCTTCTGCTTGTTCTAGTCTGCTGGAATGGCCTTCCATTTTGTTTTGTATTTCCGTTTCATTCTTTTTTCTGAGGTTTTCCACATCGTAGGTCACTTCCTCTTTAATATTGTCAATTTTCATCCTTAATTCATTAATCTCTCTATTTATGGTGTTTTCTGTTTCACTTTGGTGTTTATTTAGGGCTCCTATTCTTTCATTTATTTGTTTTTGTGTATTCTCATATTCTTTATTTTTTGTTGTCTTGGAATTTCTTGAGTGCCTCCTGTATGTTTGATTGACTATGTCTAGTAACATCTCTATGAAATTCTCATTGATTACTTGCAGAATTTCTTCTTTCAGGTTGTTCTTGTGGGCTTTGTTGGGTTCCTTGGTATAGTTTATCTTTGTTTTGTTGAAGTCTGGATCTGGGTATCCATTTTCTTCATTTCCCTCTGAACTCTGTACTAATTTATTTTTGGTGGGAGAATGGTTTCATTCCTTTTTTGTCTTCCCATCATTCCACTTGGTACTGTTTCTGTCCCTGGTCTATGTGTAATTTAGTATTAGCTAACTTAAAATTGTAAAACTAATAAAACCAAGAAAGAAGGAGAAAAAAGAAAAAAAAAGAGAAAGAAAAAAATGGAGAACCAAAGAAATCAACATGGAGACATGGTGGACAATCAAACAGTGTACAAGAGAAACAAACACCTAAAGAAAAGAGAAAAGAAAAAAGAATCTCTGGTTCAGGAACAGTAGAGTTTCAGTCTTAGTAGTTCTGGTGTTACTCCTTTAGCATCCTGTCCTATTTATCTGCATCTCCTAGGCAGGTTTGTGGTGCTGGAGCCCTCCCATGGCAGGTGGCAGCCAGTGTGCCTGCAGGCTGGTGGGCTGGTGGTGGTGTGGCAGGGTGGCAGGGTCCCAGCAGGCCTGCAGGGCAGTGGCCAGTGTGCCTGCAAGCTGGTATGTGGGCAGAGGTCCTGAGGGCCCTCAGGGTGGAAGCCTGGTAGGGAGGTGGGTAGGTGGTGGTGGTGGTGTGGTGTTGTTCCACCTGTTTTATAAGTGTATTGTGAGGTGCAGAAGCCTTCCATGGGTAGGGGTTCAGGGTGCCAAAGTTTCAGCTCTCCCTGGTGCTTCACCTCAGCCAATTGAGTCTCCCATGTCTTGGCAAGGTCCCTGATTCCCAGAGCTCATGCAGTCTGCATCTGTGTCCCAGTCACCATTTTTGATTCGATATATATAATTTTTGATGTTAGTGAAATTGGTAGAACAGATTAGTTGGTCAATTCTGTTTGGAATTAAGAAATGAACTGTAGTTCCACTTTATTATAGGATTTGGCATTTTCAGTGTTTTTCATTATAGCCCTATTCTCTTGTGGTAGTGAATAGTTTCATAAGTAAAATGTGAAGTGTCTTTCATATACTTATCTTTCATTTTTAGTTTATTTTCTGAAATACCTGCTTTTGATTGACTTTCACTATCATTTTATTGAATTGTAGATATCTTATATTTTATAGTATATTTTATCTTTTTACTATTATGTATGTATATATGTACACACACACACATATATATATGTATATATATATACATACATACATATACTTGTTGACAAATAGCTTTTCTATTTCTTTGGTTTGTCCTACACATGTTAATGTATATTCAAGGAGAAAGTTCCTTATATTTCTACAGGATAAATAGGTCATTTTTAATAGATAGTGCTTTTGTGCTCTGTTCAATAAAACTTTACTTATTCAAATGTCATAAGGATTTTTTCCTAAGCTTCCTCTCCTTTCCCCCAAAAGTTGATATTTTTTCATTTTTTTGGAAGGTGTGAAATAGGGGATGTTTTCAATGTCCCTTTTTTCTGTGCATATCTGATTGGCCTAGGATTATTTTATGAAAAGATCATTTTTTCTACACTGCACTGCTGTTTCACATCTGTCAAAAGAACACTACAGTCTGCACACAACTGCTCAAGCCTGTCAGAAACAGGGAGGATTTCAGTTGGAGGACAGTCCTGGAAAAAAGTTTGTGAGACCTCATCTCAACCAATGGCTGGGCATGATAGAATGCCTGTTATTCCCAGCTATGCAGGGAAGCACAATTTAGGAGAAACATATCTCAACCAATGCAAAAAGGGCTGGCAGAGTGGCTCCTGTAGTAGATGACCTGCCTACTAAGTGTGAGGTACATAATTCTAACTATGCATAGCTAATTAAATTGTAAACTGGTACAACTGGTACAACTACTTTGAAAAACAGTTTCTGAATATTTGCTGAATTTGAACATATGTATCTACCTATGATTCAGCAGTTTGAGTCTTAGGTTTATTGTCATTTAGAGCTGTTATTGGTTGCCTCAATGGCTCCTCAGATGCCAGCACCACCCTGCTTGTCAGAACAAGAAAATTTTACTGAATTATTCCCAATTCCCAGGCATCAATCTCAACATGTGTGTTCAAGTGATAAGCCTCAGGAGGACTTCCCCATTTTACAATTCCTTCCTTTCCATGTTGACCCAGTTACATTCAAATCACCCAACAACAATGTGTTCCACATGCTGCAAGCATCCACTTAAAGCCTTCTATAAAGGCAATGGTAAGTGGTTCCTTGTTTTGCTCTGTCCCTGACTGTTGTGATAACACCTCCAGGCTTTCTGGTGATTTGTGTGTACCTCAGAGCATGTATGCTTCTGTCTTTAGGACTTACAAATGTAACCAAACTTATAAAGTATAATTAAAACTGTTTTGGCGTTTTCCTTAAAGACTCTATGCAAAGTCATTTTTAAAACATGTATATTCTCTTGTGTTTCCATTTCAATCTCTGTGATGAATGTCATTGGGATTTTGATGGGAATTGCATTTAACATGTAGATTGCTTTTGGTAGTATAGCCATTTTTACTATGTTGATTCTACCAATCCATGAGCATGGGAGATCTCTCCACCTTCTGTAGTCTTCCTCGATCTCTTTCTTCAGGGGTTTGCAATTCTCCTTGTAGAGGTCATTCACATCCTTTATTAAGTTTACTCCTAGGTATTTGATTTTTTTTTTAGGCTATTGTAAATGGAATTGTTTCCATATATTCCTTTTCAGTTTGTTTGTTTGGTGTATAGAAAAGCTAATGATTTCTATAAGTTAATTTTGCATCCTGCCACCTTGCTGTAGCTGTTTATGGTATCTAGGAGTTTTGGGCTAGAGTTTTTTGGGTCCTTAAGGTACAGGATCATATCATCTGGTGGGAATGCAAGCTAGTAAAACCACTCTGGAGAAAAATTTGAAGGCTTCTTAAAAATCCAAACATACGTCTTCCATATGATCCAGCAATCCCACTCCTGGGGATATATCCAAAGGAATGTGACACAGGTTCCTCCAGAGGCAGCTGCACACCCATGTTTATTGCAGCACTATTCACAATAGCCCAAGTTATGGAAACAGCCAACATGCCCCACTACTGATGAATGGATTAAGAAATTGTGGTATTTATACACAATGGAATTTTACTCAGCCATGAAGAGGAATGAAATCTTATCATTTGCAAGTAAATGGATGGAACTAGAGAACATCATTCTGAATGAGGTTAGCCAGGCTCAAAAGACCAAAAATTGTGTGTTCTCCCTCATATGTGGACTTTAGATCTAGGGCAAATACAGCAATGTGGCTGGACTTGGGTCACATGATAAGTGGAGAGCACATACGGAAGGTATATGAAACATGAAAGCGTTCCATGTCCCCACTGCAGAGGAACTAATACAAAAACCTTAAAGTGACAGAGGTCAATATGAAAAAGGGATCAGGAACTAGTGAAAAGGTCAGTTAGACATGAATCAACTTGGGTTGTAACACATTTGTACATGGAAGCAATGCTAGGAATCTCTCTGTAAAGCTATCCTTAACTAGCAAAAATGCTTTGTCCTTCTTATTATTGTTTATACTCTCTTCAACAAAATTAGAGATAAAGGCAGAACAGTTTCTGTCTGGAAGCAAGGAGGGATGGTGGGGAGAGGGAGGAGGTGTGGGGTAGTGGGGAGAAATGGCCCAAACAATATATGCACATGTGAATAAATGAATAAAAAATATAAAATAAGATAAAACATGTATATTAAAAATAGATGTGTACATGAATTCCTCAAAAGGCATATACCAGAGTGTTTAGAGAATTAATTGTAATAGCTAAATACTAGAAACTACCAAAATGTTCATGAAAATTCTAATTTGTACATATTGTATCTTATTCAATGAAATGTATAAAATAATAAAAATGAATTAACAGCAACCATTCACAATAGCATGAAAGAATCTCACAAGCAACAAACTAGAGGTAAAATAGCCAGCCATAATGGGGGGGTGAATTTATATGATAAGTTTACTTTGCTGACAAAACTATTTCATAGTCCTAGAAGTAAGGACATTATTAACCATTGGTTGTTCTACTGTCTGAAATGAGGAGACATTTTATACTTCTGGTAGTCCGCTATTTCTTGAACAGATGGTTTTCATATTGGTGTAATCACTTAGTGATTGTCCTCTGAGCTGTGCACTGATGATATACTTTTATGTGGATGCTACCTTTTAATAAATGAATTTAAAAATAAAGTTATATCTATAGTAATCTTAAACTGGCAGAGGCCACTATGGGAAGAGGACTAGAAAGTAGTACCCATGTAGGTTGTAATATACATGTGTATGGACGCAACTCAAGGAATCTCTGAATGGCTATCTTTACCTCAAACTAGCAAAAATGCTATGTCTTTCTTATTATCTGTTATGTCTTCTCTTCAACAAAATTGGAGAGCAAGAGGGCAGAACAGGTTCTGTCTGGAAGTGGGGGGAGTGGGTGAAGGTGGCCCAAACAATGTATGCACATGTAAGTAAATGCAAAAATGATAAAATAAAAAATTAAAATAAATCAATAAAAATACCATTATATCTAAACATTTTAATAAACAAAGAATAAATTATAATAAAACTTTACAATAGAATCAAAACATAATGGAATACATCAAAGATATCATTAAAGTAGAAAAATGACAGAAATTTGCTTAAATAGACAATCTAATATTTAAATGATGACCTCACAAATTTTAAATAAGTTGCAGCAGAGAATGTAAAAACTACCAATCCTGATAATGTCCAAGTAAAAATTGAGTTAGCAGAAATCAAGGAATATATGTGAATGATGCAAAATATCTATTCTATTTAGACAAATATTATCATTCTTAAAAAAAGTCTTTTGTGGGAGCAAATTACTATAGTAAAAGAGGAAAATATTTTTACATAAGATTATATAGATTATATCTATCTTTTCTATCTAGGTGCCATATTTTCCAAATACATTATACTGTACTTTTGCATTTACTAAAGTTTAGTAAACACTGAATGTAAGTTAGAAACCTATCAACATATAAAGATATGCAAAACTCATGAGATGGCCTGAACACACAGACACACCTAACTATATTCTCATATGCTACAGTTATGTAAATTCACATTGACATAAACTCCTTCTCCAATCTTGGATGTTGTGATAATGTTTATCCAGATGATTTCAGAATTTTCAAATACTAGGACCTGCAATGCAGCTTTCCTTCTTTCCTTCTTTTTTCTTTCTGAATTCTTCCTTTCGTTACGTGACAATGGCTCTTAGAGTCATCTTGTTTCTGCCCCTTCTTTGTAAATTGCGTGTTTGGGGTCAAATAATCTTTCTTTTTCATTCTTTCTCTTTTTTATTTTTTACTTCATGGCTCTCCATACCAACATCTAAGTATCATAAGAGGTGTATCAAAATAGATGCATCAGATGTAGAGCTGATGTAGATTATAAGAATCTATTCTTTGAGTATAATGACGTAAATGGATGAGAAGTTTGAGAATCTCAAATTGGTAACTTCCAACAATTTTGACCACAGAGCAGACTATGGAATATTATTTACAAGAATGCTTATGATTTATCTCTTTCTTATAGCCATGCCCTTTTTGCAATATGACATATGCTATATATCAAGTAGTGACCTCTATTTCTGTCCCTGTTGCGTCCTAATTTGTGTTGACCACTTGAGCACAGTAGATATCACATTGTGTGAACTATAAACCATGCTTCCTTCTCTGATTTTCCTCTCTCAAACTGTCATGTGAACAAGATTAATTAATATGAAAGACACTGGCAATCATGCATTCTAATTTTTCTGATTTTTATCATTGACAGCTAACCTACAGATTCATGAATGAGACCGTCAAACATGACACAGACCCCAATGTGACAGCAAACCTCAAAAACATGTGCAAGCCAAGTAGACCAGACAAGCAGAATATCTAATTTCACCTAAAGAATTAGGATTCATAAAAAAATTGTTTTAAATCAACTAAACCATGGGAATGTGTGTTATGCTATACTAGTTAACTAACACAATCATTTAAAGGTAAGTACAATATAAAAAAACCCACAATAGTGTAAAACCAGAAAATTGGTAATTAAGGAAAATTTTGCAGATGCATTGAACTATTGACTATAGAAACAAATTGCTATAGACACTAGTAGTAAATAGGAATTGAACTCACTGGTGAAACAGTGAGTGATGCCCAGTAAATATGACTCAGGATTCCATAGTTCCCTGATTCAATTTCTTTTCCCCAATTCAATACAATTGCAATATTAACAGTAGAATGGTGAATTGTCTTTCATTATTGAATAATAAATGGATGAATGATACTAGAGAAATAATTCAGCAATGCTTTTGTTTTGTCCTTTGTACCTCTCATAACTTCCCCCCTGAGTCAATGCTCCCAGTCTTCCAGTGACCAGAAAATAAATAATGATTGAATTTGCCATAGGCTCTGCTTTCCATAATATGTTCTTTTATCCAAAATTAATTCTGGATAAGTTCTTTTTGATTAGATGTAGATAAACATGTGATATGAAGGAGAAGCTTGAAATGACTTGAATACAAGGTTGCTCTATTATAGTTAGGTATAAAGTAGGAGAGAAAGTATGCTAGTTTTACCATTTGAATAGAAATATACTAGGAGAGAAGGAAAAAGAAAGACATGTTCTGTGGCAATTCAAATAAGGTATACATAAATGAGGAAAAATAGAGCAAAATAGGCAAGAGATGTTTTCTATTCAGAATTGTATAATGCTTAACTAGGTCCTTGGAGACCACCATAGTGAAGTTATGTATCGTGATTTAAAGGTTATACAAACAGAATTGATAGCATTTTGAAAAATATCAACAAAATAAGGAAATGCTAGATTTGCATCATAAAAGATGCACACCTTGCTGAGCTTTAAGCAGGACAGAAGAATACATATACATGAAAAACTGAAAGACACTCTGCCAATATGAGTAAAGTGATGTGGAAAATTGGAATAATTATCTGGATAATTCAGGCCAAAATGCTAATGAGGTAAAAGAGTCCTTTACAATTTGATTTATCTAGATTAGCTATCTACGTTTATTAAATTAACTAGACAATTATTTATGTCTCATTTTTCCAAGCTTGAATAGACATTAATATTGATTCCTTGTTTGTGGGCTGAGGCAAAGGAACCTTGGTTCGTTATTGACATTTCCATATTGGTTACAGATAATATTCATTTTTAATCTCACTGTGCATTTAATTACAGGTTAAGAAATTGGTGCATTACATCACATGTAAATAATTATGCTCTCTTAAAATAAGTTTGTTAAATATCAATTTCTAATTTAGACTCACGTTAAATCATTGTCCTAAGCAAAAAGTAAGCTAATGGCTATAAACCACCAGATGATCAAAAGACCTCCCAAAGAAAACAATGAAGTGGACCTTGGATATTTGGGTTTATAGCCATTTGTGTGTAAGTCTTGTAAATACTTGATAAATTCATTTAAAAGAGGGCTTTGTGCATTGCAAGTGATTATTTGAATCTACCATTCAATTAGCTAAAAGGGTATCAATTCAAGGATTTATATCTTTCCATTTATTCCAAATTTTGAATGTTTTTCTTTTGAAAATAGTTATTTAGGGGTAAATGGAATATGATAATGTATGGTTAATTCAGATATGTATAAGAAAAGAAGAAGGCAGAAAATTATGATGTTCTTTTAAATGAACCACTTAATATACAAGAATTTCAAGCATTTGTATCACAAGTAACTTTTAGTTGTATACACATGTATATAAATGCTTGGGATTGAACCCCAAGTATCACTCATGCTAGGTAAGTGATCTTCCAGTGACCTACAACCCCATGCCATTAGTGACATATTTTATTTTAAATATGCCCTGTGTACTTGGAAGATGTATACATATCTTAATCTGGAAGATTTATGACATATCTTAAACTCAAATATACAAAGACCCTTTGCCTTGGAAAGTCCAATGAAACTGTAAAAGGTTACTTTTAAGCCTGTTGAGACACTGAAGACAGTAAATACTTCCCAAGATGTTATGGGTTGGCAGGTACTGCAAAACAAATGGATGCTTAGAAAGATCTTCTCTCAAGAGCACTCATACAAAGGATGGCATGCATAACTTATGATAAGATGCATACGCTGAAAAAAATCTATGTAATGCTCATGAAAACAAATGAGTCTAGAGAGCAGGGTTTTACAACCTTGGCAATGTTGACATTTTTGGTCAGATAATTTTGTTGTAAGGAACTGTCCTGTGCACTGTAGGATATATTAACAGTAGCAGGCCTCATTTCTTCCCACTTAGTGATAGCAGCTTCCTTTCCACCAAATGTGATAACTAAAAATATCTCTAGGTATTGACCAATGTTTGCTAGGATAGGAGACAAAATTGCCTTGATTGATCTGTGCCATAGAGGTATATCTGGTGCTTTCAGCACCACTAACCCTGTTTGACTACCCTTATCTTTTTCTGAGTACTAGCAATTTGATTAAAAAAAGAACATGTTGCTCTCACAGGATGCAAGTTTTCAACTTTGTCTTGGCAAAAGAATGGATATAGCCACTGAAAAAGAAAACACATCTAACTCTGCAAAGAATCTAACGTGAGTACCCTATAGGTAAAGAAAAGCATAGCCAGTTAGCCCTTCATTTGTCTTAAACCTTCAAGACCCTTCCCAAAGAAAACAATGAAATCCACCCTGTGTATTTGGGCTTATACTATTTTGTGTGAAAGAACCCCTCCTGCTGGGAGATGTCTGTTCATATTAGGAATGTTATATTCACTAAGTCTCCACACACAGAGTGCCTTTCGATCCACCTTGAGTTTTTCCATTAAGATCAAAAGCCTGAGTTCTAAATTCATCAAAACAAATTACCAGAGACTTGAGATAAGTGGGAATAGAGTCTTAAGGGATGCTGGATTTCCTTAAACTTCTATCTTCCCTTGCTAGGGCTGTTGCTTTTCCAATAACAAAAGTTTGAAAACACCTTGTGTAAGTGTTATAGTTATAACTGGATTGAATGCCTTCATTTGTTTCCCTACCACCCCCAGAATAAATGACTTTCCTTGAAAGTCATTTCAAGCAAAGATTTTAAAAATCTATATTTTTGCTATTAGAATTTTGACTGAAAATGCTTATTAGTATAAAAACTGCCTTTGTTATTTAAATTGTCCATATTCAATGATATTGATAAAGACATTTTTCTTTTTTGTTTAACTAGGTAAGTAGAAAATGATTTTTATATGGAGCGATAAAAATACAACATTTCAAATAGGCTTTCATAACATTAGCACTACTGACATTTTGGATCAGATAATTAATAATATGATAATATAATAACATGAGGGAAGCTGCCTTGTACATTAGAGAAATGTTTAGATTAACCTTAACTTCTACCCACTGGATGACAATAATGCTATCATGATCCCCTTTCCTAATTTTCCCTCTTATTAAGAGCTTACATAGTATGATATGTTTCCTATAATTGATGAGCTTGAAATTATTAAAGTCCATTTACATTAGGTTTCAGTTATTGTGTTGTACAGTCTGTATTTTGACAAACATGTAATATTATATACTCACATTAGAATATTATACAGAATAGTTTCAGTGCTCTAAACATCACCGTTTCTCTGCCTATCCATTCTTCCCCTTTCCTCTAAATCCCTGGCAATTACTGCTCAGATTTTACTGTTTCCATAGCTTTGTCTTTTCCTGAATTCATATATGTTGAATCATACAGTATGCAGTCTTTTCAGCATGGGTCCACTGAGTAATATGTACTTGTCATTCTACCATTTCCTTTTGGAATAATCTTCCTTTGTCCAGATGCATCATAGTTCATTCATTCACTTATTGAGGACATCTTAGTTGGTTCCAAGTTTTAGCCACTAGTAATTAAGCTGATGTACACATTCATGGGTGTAAGGTTTGGTATTTATCAAACCATTTGGATAAATATTACAGAGAATGAATGCTGACTCATATAGTAAGCATCTGGATAATTTTGTAAGAACTGCCAAAACAGTCTTTCAAAGTAGGTGAACCATTTGGCATTTCCACATGCATTGAGTTAGAATTCTTGCTGTTCCATATCCTCATGAGCTTGATGCTGTTAGTGCTCTAGATTTTGGCCATTTGAGTGGTTGTGTAGTGGTATCTCATTGTTGTTTTAATTTGGAATTCCCTAATAGTATACAATACGGAGCATTTTTAGGTTTTTTTTTTTTGCAACCCATATATCTTCTTTGGTAAGGTGTCTGTTCAAATCTTTTATCCACACATTTTTATTGTTGAGTTTTAAAAGTTTTTTGCATATTTTTGATACCAGATTTTTATCAGATGTGTGTTTAGCAAAAATATTATCCGACTCTGTATTTTGTCGTTTCCTTCTCTTAATATTGTTTATTACAGAGCAGAAGTTTATAATTTGAGTGCAGTTCAACTTCTCATTTCTATTCATTTATGGATTGTGCTTTTGGAGTTAAATCTAAAAAATCACTACAAAATCTAGATGCCTAGATTTCCCCTGTGTTGTCACTTAGGAGTTTTATAGTTTTGCATGTTATGCTTAGGTCTCTTATCTATTTTTATTTAATTTTTGTGAAAGGTATAAAAGTCTGTGTCCATTTTTTTCTAACATGGATATTCAATTATTCCAACACCATTTGTTAAAAAAAACCTAACCCTTTCCATTAAATCCTTTTTGGTATGTTTGTTTTAATTAAAGATCTCTTGACTATACTTGCATGGAACTATTTCTGGACTCTCTTTTCTATTATCTTTATTTACTTATCTATTATTTTGCCAATACCACATTGTTTTGTTTATGATAGCTTTATATTAGGTCTTGAAATCTTGTAGTGTCAGTTGTCTGACTATTATCCTTTGATATTTTGCTAGCTACTCTAAATAGCTCATCTTTCTATAGAATTTCTTTCTATATTCTTTAGAATTGGCTTGTCAATATTCATGACATAATAATTGGAGATTTGGATTTGAATTGTTTTCAAACTATAAATCAAGTAGATAGAACTGACATTCTTTCTATCCAGGTTTATGGACTGTATCTCCATTTACTTAAATCTTATTTGACTTATTTCATCAGAGTTATGTAATTTTCCTCATACAAAGCTTATACAAATTACATTAGGTTTAAAATAGTTTGTTGTGTTGTTTCCAAATATTTGTAGTTTTTCTGTACTTTCTATTTGTTGCTTTATGATCTAATATTATTATAGATAATGTATACATTTTGAATTATTTTATTCCTTTTAAATTTGTTTAAATCATAGAATTTTCCACTGAAGACCAACAAAATACACTTTCTTTTCAATTATCCAAGCAGCAAACATTTACAAGGGGAAATTATATTCTGGTTCTTTTACTTTTATCTTTTTGGGTATTCACTGTTTTCTTGAATCTGTAGGTACAAACATTTTGCCAAACTTGGTATAATTTCAATCATTATTTCTTTAAATATTCTTTTGGATGTGTACGATACTTTTTTTTAGCTCCATTCAGTGTTTTGGTGACATATTATCTACGTGTTTACACAAGTCCCTGGGTCTTTGTTATTTATTTTTCATTTCCCCCAACTTAGATGTTTCATTAATCTCTTCAAGACTTCCTCTATTATATCTCTATTCACTATTAAATCCATCATTGAAGTTTGGTTATTGTTATTGCTGTTGTTTATATTTTCCTGCTATAAAATATCCATTTGATTTTTCATTATTTTTATATTATTTTTTATTTATTTTTCTAAGACTTTCTATATTTACATTCACTTTAAGAGTGTTTATCACTACTTATTGAAGCATTTTCTTAGCTCATTAAAATCTTTGGCCAATAATTTCAATGTCTGTGTTATTTCAATTTTGGCAAGAGTTTTTTTTTTCCAATTCAAGTTGAGAGTTTTTTCAATTCTTTATGTGTCAAGTAATTTTGGATTTCATTCTACACATTTTGATGTTATGTTATGAAACTCTGGGTCTTGTTGTTACTTTTGTTTTGTAATCAATCAATATTTTTGCCTTGTAAACAAATTGACCCAGTTGGGTTCAGGTCACACGTTTCAACCAGATTCTGAGTTCTGATTTTTATATAATTTTAGCTTCCAAACTATTGTAGTGCCATTCTGGTTCGTCCTATGTGTTCAAAACCAAGTCTGGGACTTGGACAATGTTCTAGTTTCTAGTTAGTTTCCAAATGCTATGCATAATGTCTAGAATCAAATTCACCTGTGTTTTTCTCAGAGGTGAGTTTCTAAGCAACATAAAAGTGTTAGTCTGTGTTCATCCTTCTGCACCATTGCCCAGAATATGTCTCTCCTTTTACATGACCCTTTCCTTTTATTGTTCTTCAGCTAAAATCTGGGTCTCAATTTACCTCATTCTTCTACACACTTCCTGAAATGGTACATTGGTCACTAAGAAGTAGTGGAAGTGGGAGGAGGGGCATCTTCTTGTCCTCTAAGGACAAGTCATGATCATTGAAAAGTCTTCCCTTTTCCCCAGACCATCCTCTTCCCCCAGAAAATTGTGTACTTGCACACTATTGTTAGCCCTATTGTTACTGCTCATATTGGTTTTCTTGAGTTTTAGAACACAGATGAACAGTCAAGGAAGAAAAAGAGAGAAAGAAAATGACTAATTAGTTACTCTGAGTTTCAGGTCACCTCATTTTTGCTCTTTGAGTTTGTTGTTGTCGTTGTTCCTGGAGCTCTCTGTCTCTCTCTCTGAATTAATTTTCTTGATTTTCTCTTCCAGATTTTTAGGATGTATTGAATTCAGTCCAGGGACACAAGATTGAAAAATTGTGGTGGACTCAATGTTGATTAATAGTCTTTTGAATACTGTTCTACTTCCTCGATGTAGTCAATATTATTTACTTTTCAGAGTTTTCAAATAGTTGTGCCACGTAGTCTTTCTGGGTTTTACAGCAGAATTCAATAGGCTATAGATTGTGTTCATTCAATTCTAGAAGCAGTACCTCTAGAGTCTCTATTTTATATTAAAGTTAGGTTGTTGCCTTGGTGGGTATGTTTTCAAATCACGAATTTTCACAGTTGTATTTGGAAATGTATCTAGAGTGAGAAAGACTGAGTGAACTTTCTACCTTTCTTTAATATATCTTTTATAGAGGCAAATTGTTTTAGAGAAAAAAATAGATGAAGACGCAACTTATTTCAGTAAAAGTCATTATTTTGCAAATTCTTATAGCTATATAAACTAAAGTTTAGATATGCAGTAGGACTGCTATACATATAATGAGGCAAGATTGAAGGTGACTGGCATCTTCTGCTAATGTCATGGTTATTTTTTCTTAGAAAACTGGTAGATTGGTAACTAGATTCTCTAGTGTTAGGATATTTTCATAGATTCTCACTCAATTTAATGTAATCTTGTGACAAATTTTGAATGTAGTTACTATTTTAATTTATGCAAATAAGTAAGTTAAGAAGTTAAAGATTAAGAAATTAGTTTTGGGTTACACTGTCTGGAGAAAAAGCTTTGTTTCTAATGACTCTAAAGCATGTTTTATGTCAAGTATTTGATCACATGAAAGTTCTACTCAGATGAAGAGGAAAGTTGTGAAACTACAAATTACTTGACTAAGAGCACAATATAAAGAAATATTTTAATATGAAAGACTGACATTATAGACAATAACTATAGTTTTGCATTAGTACTAGATAAGAGTCAGATTACAACATCTAAATATTTGTATGAAAAACAATTAATGTTTTATAACACTGGGATTTTAGCACAATACTGACAAAGTTTATAAATAGTGATCATAGAAATAAACCATGCTCAGAAAATTTTTGCCCCTAAAATATATATTAAGACATTTAAAAAGTATAAAATTAGAGATATTCCTTATTTAGTATAAGTAGGCAAAGAGACAAATCATAGGTAAGTGTAAGGAAGGATAAATTGTTTGACAATGAGAAAACCTACCAATTAAAAAAATGTTTATCCAGCATCTTTACAGAGCAAAGTTGAGGGTATTTTCCTTTGATCAAGATGACTATTAAGAAAAAAGTCCTTGATAGATTTTTGAAAAGAGAACAATTAATATCTTAAAAATTATTTTGATAAAATGATGCTATGTATTTGTGCTCAGAACCCTAAAGTATTTTTATAAATTTACAATTTCACAAAATATTCCACATGTCTTAATATAGTACTTTCAGCACTATATAGCACAAAATAGTTTGTGGCTATTTGCTGAACTTTTATCCAGTTGGTTTGTAGAGATAGCTTTCCTGCACCCTGGGGGATAGAGCAAAATCTTCCTTGCCTTGAAGGCATTTCAGTCTGACACTTTACATAACCACAGACAGACTCTGGGGCCGGGAGTAATCAGTGCCCGAGGAGCGGAGTACATATCCTATGAGATACTCAAAGTAGAGGCTTTGGTTCCTACATTGTAGAAAATGTTAGACTCCAGTATTCCATTCATTTACTTATTGTTTTGTTAAGAAGTAATCAACCACTTACCTTAAAGCACTGAGACAACTGGTGGAGAAGACAAACAAGGTCCTTGTTTCACAGAGCTTGTATTTTAGTACATAAATGCAGACAATAACCATGAAAACTATAATTCAATAGTATCAGAGAGCATATCTCAATCAGTATTGTCCTAACCCAGCCCAGTCTCCTTCTTTATTAGGGATTTACTTTTTTTGTCTACTTAGTTAATTTTTACACATTATCTCTACTTAGAAGGGGAAATACAACAGAGTTATTAGGAACTCAGGCTTTGCAGTCAAATATACCTGGCTTCAAACTTTGTCTCTGACCTTATTAATAGTAAAGCAATCATGACTAAGTACAAGGAACTTAGCTTTCTAAGAAAAGACCTTTTATCTGTTCCAGAAGAAAATTATACTTAATTCACATAATGCTTGCTAGAAACAAACTTGATAATATTTACAAAGCAGTTAAAACAGTATGTGTGAAATAATCACTACCTGATGTTACTATAAAATGTCCTTCCCTTCATTACATCTTTCAAGATTAGTCTTCATGATGTGGTCTGTATTTGAAATTAATCTCTTCTGATACTTGCTTCCAATTTTTCTTTTTATCAAAAATGGCTACTTCAAATTATAGTTTATAAAACTGTGTGACTAGTTCTTTAGAATACTGTAACTTAAGCTACTTAATGGTAATGGTTACATCTGCTTTATAGCACCTGTACCAAATGCAGAACGTATGCAAATAAGTTTATTTAATTTTGATGAACAATATGTAGATATACTTATTCTATCTTTTAAGAATTGTGTCCTAATCACAGAAAAATACAGATAATAATATAGCTGATATTTATGACCAAAATTGCCACTTTTAGCTTTCTTTTTAAAAATAGATTCATTATAAGATCCCTTTAAGCCATGAGTTCATCATGATATATTCATTTTTATTGTGATCAGAAAAATTTAATTTATACATAATCTTTAATTTTATCAAAAAATTACTTATCCATCAACTTTGAAAAATATAGATAAAAGTCTCAGTGATATAATGGTATATGTATGAAAAGATACTTTTGCCTAGAAATTCCCCTGTGTTCAGACAGCTTTGGAACTGTTAGAATGTAAATATCAACCAACCTCTGAGGAGAAAAATTAGATAATGAACTGTTTAGGTGTTTGAGAAGCAGCTGTGGCAAATCTTTCTGAAATAATGATGAAATATATGTGATTTATTTTATTTGTTTTTATTTAAGCTATTTAAATGTCAAATATGCCTTTGAGGGCATTATTTCAAAACAGCACTGGAAGCAATGCTCTTTTTATTTATTTTATTTATTTATTTATTTATTTTTTATTAGTTTATTATTCATATGTACATACAAGGCTTGGGTCATTTCTCCCCCCTGCCTCCACCCCCTCCCTTACCACCCACTCCACCCCCTCCCACTCCCCCCCTCAATACCCAGCAGAAACTATTTTGCCCTTATCTCTAATTTTGTTGAAGAGAGAGTATAAGCAATAATAGGAAGGAACAAGGGTTTTTGCTGGTTGAGATAAAGATAGCTATACAGGGAGTTGACTCACATTAATTTCCTGTTGCATGTGTGTTATCATCTAGGTTAATTCTTTTTGATCTAACCTTTTCTCTAGTTCCTGGTCCCCTTTTCCTATTGGCCTCAGTTGCTTTTAAGGTATCTGCCTTAGTTTCTCTGCGTTAAGGGCAACAAATGCTAGCTAATTTTTTAGGTGTCTTACCTATCCTCACTCCTCCCTTTTCGTATGTTCTCCCTCATATGTGGACATTAGATCAAGGGCAAACACAATAATGGGATTGGACTTTGAGCACATGATGAAAGCAATGCTCTTTTTAAAAGTGAAGGGTTTTTTCCTTAAGATAGGAGTCAGTAATAAATCTTTATACAGCCAAGTACCCAGAATAATGTTTAAAAAACTGAAAAAACTAATAATCTTATTAAACCTAAGCTTAAAAAATCAAAATACACATTTATATAATCTGTAGTTGAGAGAAACATAAAAAGCAATTTATAATTACATGGGGTTATATGACATTGGTAAATTTCTACCAGAGATAGAATAGACTATAGCTTTGATGAAAAGGTGATGGAAGAAGAAGTTTATGATTTCTTTATACAAAGAGGCAGGTTCCAGTTAATGTCAATGTAAATTGATAAAACAAGATTTAAGCCTACAATGAGTCAAGTATTCTACTGACATATCTTTATCCACATTTAGGCTTTGTAACTCTTAAATATTTGCCTTTTGGCAGTTGACTTCTAAATGCTAAATTTACTAGTCATAGAATGCAGAGGTTCTCTGTCTTTCTAGAATCTTTATAGCCCTGTTTCACTTGTGAATTCACTCTGTATTGGTCATTAGTATGTTTATTATTACCTTGTGTTGAGATAGGGGGACATTTTGAACAGGCTTTCTATTTGGAAGTATTGCTTCAAAGAGAGTTTCCTAGTTGCCTCACCATGACATTTCTTGATATGTAGGGATATCAAATTTGACCTCATGAATAAGACCAGTTTTTGTCAACTGTACCCAATATCTTTTGATCTACAAATACTAATTGTCTCAACTTAGGTTACAATTAGAAGATATTTAGATAAATTTGAATAAATAAGGCAATATGAGTGGTTCTAAGATCTGGGGTGAGATAATTTTTGTGGAATTGCACATGGGAGGGAAAGAATATATGTTTGGTGCTGTGAGAAACGCATCCTCAAAAAAGGTGGCACCAAAATGCTGCGTTCAGACAAGCAGTGAGTATAAAGTCAGGCCTCTGGATTAGTTCAAAATAGCAGTAGTTTGGTGGTGCACCAAAGATGGCCATCACTGAAGATCTAGAACAGAAAGAGAAGGCAGTCATCCTTCATGAAGTATGCCACAGTCAGTGGACTTAGTTCACTGATGAACTACTTGTTTAACACTGAGTAGGTGCTGTGTGACAGACACTATGCTATAAACTCAATATATGACTGTGAACATGATAGACATGACAGTTACCTTTACAGAGCCAAAGGTTTAATGAGAGACATAAACAATTATAAATTTACATAATATAATTATATAATCATAATTGGTGTGAGGATATTTTGAACGAGTGCCATACTGTGCTATGAGACCATATGGTAAGAAAATATAATCTCGTCAACAAAATTATGGAAGGTTTCCCTGAGGAAGTGATATTTAAGGAGACTCCAATCTGTAGAAAAGATGCTGTCAAGAATACGACAGGGATAATTCCATAGAGGTTGAGCCACTAGGTCATTGCTAAGACACAGCTGTAAGAATAGGATGGGTAGAAGCTAAATTTTCAAAAATTGAAGCAGAAGGACAAAGTCGGTATAGCTGTAAGAGTGATTTGATGCCAAACCAGAGAGCAAGGTTAGTCCAATTTAAATTATTTTGTCCTTGTCCTCCTGCCTTTCTACAGTTGTCCATCACTAACCAGTTTAGGCTGAGGATTGATTTTTGTCATTGGAAGAATGACTGAATTAAATGATTTCAGCTATAGGAAAAGGAAAGGTATGAGGGTCTTGGATCTTCTGGAATCTAAGGAGAATTTTTTTTAATGTAATGACCCATCTCTACACTCCATGGAATGAAGACAGAAAGCTGTTGAGTGTGACCTAGTAATGCAATTTTTTTTTAAATCAAGAAACCATTTTTGGATGTTTACTGAATTATTAAAACTGTGCTACTCTTTTGGTGTGTCTTAGTGAACAAGAACAGTTTTTATACATAGATGTGCATACTCTAGTTCAGACGATCATAATTCTGGTAGAAATAGCAGCAACATTACCAGGTTGGCTTATAAAATATCAATCAAAAGGATGAATAATCTAGACTTAAAGAGTCAAGAGGAATTTCCTGGAGAAAGTAATGTTTAAACTGATATACCCCTACAAAATACGTGATTGTTGAATATGTAACATCTCTCAGAGAATATGTGACGTGAAAATGGGAACAGTATAAAAGAGAATTAGCAAAAGGGAAGAAAAAATGGCTTTTAGAAAATTAGTAGAATGGAGAAAACCAAAAAGTTTCTTGTGAAAGACTATCATAGATAGGAGAAAAAAGGTCACACAAACACACACAAACACAGAACGCAAGGCAAAAGAACACTTAAAATTGAAGATTGTCTTAAAAGTATTGAATTCAAATAAGCCCTTAAATGGTTACTTTCCTCTGGTTTTAGTAACAAAGAGCTTGTTGGCCATCTGGATTAACCTGTTAAAATGAGAGGTTGAAGTCAGAAGCCTACTATAGCTTACCAAGAGGTTTAGGAGGGAAGAACATAAAGATTAAAAAATTGGAAAAGTTTCCTCAGTTCCTGTGGGTTGCATAAAATTTGGAGATTGGCCATCTGGTTTTCATTCTTCACTGATCATACTGCTCAGCCTCCAAATTACCTTAGTCTTAAGAATGCAATTGACAAGCACGACACTGTTGGCTTGCAGCAGAGAGCTGTCAGGTTTCCATTGTGCAACCTCCCTAAGAGCATCAACACCACACCTTACTGAAATCTTGCCTTTCTCAGATTTTGATGGGACTCATCTAAACCTTGTGCCTTTCACAGTTTCAGAAGGCAGCCCAACCTTTCTCATTTTGTAATTCTTGCTTTCTCTGTTCTTTTCCTTTTGAGACAATTTCATAAAATTCCTTAACTCTTAAAAATTCAGGCTAGGAAAGAACTCTGCTTGAACTTGGAAATATGTATTTGGTTCTAACTACTCTGCAGCATCTGAGTGAAGAAAACATAACTTCAACCATTTTGAATCAGAAAAGAAAAATAGTTATAGCAACCTAGAATAACTCCAGATTAATATCTCAATAAATTATTCTACTACATTAGTCACATTGTGTGAAAATTTTATATATATCTATAGTTTACACCATTAACCTTTTTTCTGTTGGATTTAGGGATAGTTTATTACTTTCATTGAATTACATTAAAGATATCTGAAGACCATTCAAGCATTTCAACATTGTATGTACAAAGTCCAATTCTTTTAAGGGATTTGTTTGATAACTTAGGTTTTATTGTGTGAAATCTTCCTAACTTTTTCTTCGCTTATAAGCAGGTTCAGTTCCTGTGTACTGAAAGCACTAATGTATTTAGAGAATTAATGAAGGACTGGTGGAGTGGCTCAAGTGGTAGCGTGTCTGCCTAGAGAATTGATGCATACATTCAGCACAGTTTTATCTTCACTTAAATTTGCTAACTGTGTGTAAACATTTTGCATGAAAGGAATGTAGAGATCTGGTATTTTTAACTATAATGGAAGGAACAGCTGCTACCACCTTAGGAAATTCATTTAAAAGCAGTCTCAGAGAGAGAGAGTTAGAGCTACTCATCATAAGGAAGATTTTCTTGCTGTGTAGAGGTCTTTACAGATCAGACATGTCTCATCAACTTTCTTATCCTTTAGTTTATTTGCTTACACTGCCCTCCTCACCTATGGATAAGCTTGTAGAATATGGTATTTCAGACATGACTAATCTGCCATTTCCTCTTTGAGTTCCAAAGCATGACAAATTCAATAGCTATACAAGTTTACTGGCATTTCTGTTCATCCTGCTCATTTTTTTTCAATTTATAAGACAATAATAATGAAAAATCATTCTTTAAAATGCATTTGCTACAAAAAGTTTTGAAAAACATGATCTTTGTAATTAAAAAAAATCTAATCATCTACAGCAATTTGAAGGTGATCCCATAATAGACATGCTTATTTTCATCTACAGCATTAAAGTTTAATTCACTCATTCAGCTTGAATAATTTGTTAGTATTAAAAATTCAAGATTTCACATAAAATATCTAAAATTTTAAACTGCTATTAAACATGGTATTTGGTGGTGTCTTTTTTTTTTTTATTTTTTATTTTTTATTTATTTATTTATTTATTTTTTTTATTCATATGTGCATACAAGACTTGGTTCATTTCTCCCCCCTGCCCCCACCCCCTCCCTTACCACCCACTCCACCCCCTCCCACTCCCCCCCTCAATACCCAGCAGAAACTATTTTGTCCTTATCTCTAATTTTGTTGTAGAGAGAGTATAAGCAATAATAGGAAGGAACAAGAGGTTTTGCTGGTTGAGATAAGGATAGCTATACAGGGCATTGACTCACATTGATTTCCTGTGCATGGGTGTTACCTTCTAGGTTAATTCTTTTTGATCTAACCTTTTCTCTAGTTCCTGGTCCCCTTTTCCTATTGGCCTCAGTTGCTTTAAGGTATCTGCTTTAGTTTCTCTGCATTAAGGGCAACAAATGCTAGCTAGTTTTTTAGGTGTCTTACCTATCCTCACCCCTCCCTTGTGTGCTCTCGCTTTTATCATGTGCTCATAGTCCAATCCCCTTGTTGTGTTTGCCCTTGATCTAATGTCCACATATGAGGGAGAACATACGATTTTTGGTCTTTTGAGCCAGGCTAACCTCACTCAGAATGATGTTCTCCAATTCCATCCATTTACCAGCGAATGATAACATTTCGTTCTTCTTCATGGCTGCATAAAATTCCATTGTGTATAGATACCACATTTTCTTAATCCATTCGTCAGTGCTGGGGCATCTTGGCTGTTTCCATAACTTGGCTATTGTAAATAGTGCCGCAATAAACATGGATGTGCAGGTGCCTCTGGAGTAACAGTCTTTTGGGTATATCCCCAAGAGTGGTA
Organism: Castor canadensis; assembly: GCF_047511655.1. Taxonomy (NCBI): domain Eukaryota; kingdom Metazoa; phylum Chordata; class Mammalia; order Rodentia; family Castoridae; genus Castor; species Castor canadensis. The sequence continues at coordinate 30,196,496 of NC_133394.1, read as the reverse complement.
TTGCTGGATCAAATGGTAGATTGATGTCCAGCTTTTTAAGTAGCCTCCAGATTTTTTTCCAGAGTGGTTGTATGGTGGTGTCTTAATAAATATGAATTTGTGTGTGGCAAGAGTAAGCTATAGATGGAAAGCCCCATCCAGATGGGGCACTTCCATGTTGTGTGGACAGAAAGTGGTTGGCCTGGCTATGGTAGACCCTTGAATTAAAACACTGATCTAGAGAGTTAATTTCTTGTAAAGAGGTCTGTATTTCCAAATTCCCTCAGAAGCAGGCTAATGTCTCTTTAATATAAAGAAAACAACAAAGTTTTGTCACTTGTTCCACAGTGGAATTTGAGTATCTTAAGTTCACCTTTCACCTTTTCATAACAGTCCTCTCTAAGGTCTGAGCTGTCTATACTACATAGCATGTTTATGCATCAAAAGAGTATACAGTTTTCCCTCAGTGTCCATGGGGAATTGGCTATAGGCCCCTCCACAGATCCCAGCTTATAGATGCTCAAGCCCATTACATGAAATGGCATAAGATATGATGTATACAGTCTTAGGAATAGTTCAAATAATCTCCACCTAATACAAAGCAAAGGTTACAGAAATAGCTGTAATATTTCATTGTTTAGGGAATAATGACATGAACAAAAGGTGTTCATGTGTTCAGTCCAGATGCAATTGAAAAATATTTTCAATGCACAGTTGGTTGACTCAACGGATGTGGTACCTTCAGCTAGCAGGCTTAGTATACTTTGAAAATTTCCTTATAGGCAGTGAGCCAGGTAAAAATAAAATCATAAGCTTGTATTTCACACTTTTGTTTGGAAAAATATTTAAAGACCCTTAAAAGAAAGCTTCACTGGATTGTGTGCAAAATACTATTGTCCTATAGGCATTAGTACATGGTTTTCTCTTATTCCACACTAGGTCAGAACTATTTTTGCTCATTTTCTAGTGTGCGTAAGATAAACATATCCTGTGCAAAGTTACTACCATGACTTGACACTGAAGTGTGGGTAGATGAGAAATGGAAATATGTAAATTTACTGAGTCTTCTAATGTCATCGTTTTGTTCATCCATTTTTTTACATAACAATTAAAATTTATATATTGATATAACAGCATTGCAACCCTCAAATGCCTAACTTTCAAATTTTTAGCTATTTCTTTCTTTTAATATTACTCTCCCTGATTTTCAATTGATTAACCTAGGTAAACTTTATTTTTACATTTGTATTCTGAGGCTTTCAGAGAGATGGATTTATGAGGACTTTAGCAAACAGAAGTATGTCACATAAAGAATGCATAGTTACCAGGTTTTGGCCTTTTTGTAAACTTACAATGTTTAAAATCCTTTATTCTCCCTGCCTATGGCCAAGTGAGCAGATGGATAATTGCACTCTTCAAAAGATAAATTAAAGAAAGAATTTGGACCAACCGAGTGAATGAAATACACTGCTAATGGAGGGTTGTGGAGAAATGGCCAAATAAGAGTCACAGATGACCTTATTTTCCTCCTGGTGACAGTGCTTTCCAGATTAAAAGCTGTTTTCTTTTATTGAAATAGAATAGTGCCAAACATTGAACCTGCTTTGTAAGACATACATCAAGAGAGAAAATATTTCACCACAATGACATGACCTGACATTTTGAAGCAGATAACAAATGACATCTTGTCAATGGCACCAATTTATTATTCCCTCTCTTGTACCTTGGTGCCACAGCAGGATACACATTCCTTTTAATCATGAGACTGCGTTAAACAAATTTTTACTAGGAGAGACTATAAAATGCCCCTTATCATTTCCAGGTAGCCTGACCTCTCGGCTATCCCCACTGTAGCATATAAAGACAAAGGCTATGCTAAATTTTTCATCATTTTATTCAATTTCAGATCCAATTATGTGAGGGTCTTCCATCACTTACATGGGTGTCTATGCCATAACATCAAGTGCCACACATTAATCAGACTCTTTTTACCCTGCAGACAACAGTGCTAAATCACGTTACTTCTCAAAAAGGGAACATGAAATAGATGCAAATGTCCAAGGAGGGTGCTCTCCTCTGTGCAGTTATAACAGGAAGTGACTCACAGGGGTGGTCTTCTCATCAAGGCCAAGAGTCTCAAAGTCCATGTTGTTTTTCATGTTGTCTTCTGGTTTCCTCCCCAAAAGGGCCCCCTTCACCCACTTGCTTTTAATATCCCTCTGCCAGTTTATATCATAGAGTCTACTACTTTGAACACTGCCCTGGGCAATGACTTTCTAGTTGTACTGTTGTAACTAATCGGCCAATAAGTTGAAAAATGACCAGCTTGACACTCACTCTGCCTTCTCAGCAATGAGGTCTCCTTTATTTCTGCAGTCTCTAACAAGCACAAAAAACTAAGGCCTTCCACGCTGCATACTTTTAACTGATGACATTAAAATTGTGGGCCTTAGAAAAGTAGAAAGATTTATTATGTGATTAAGGAATCTTAGTGTTATTTAGAATTAATGGCATTTTCTTAACGATATCTTGAATTATATTTAGGTTGTAGTTTCAGACACCATCATTAAGATAAGTTGCTAATGGTTTCAAAAGAAATAGATGAGAATTATACTAAATAGCTAAATAGTTATTGTATACAAACTGATGGGGAAAATTCAAAGTGTTTTCCTTTATACAGTATGAGACAAAACTTGTAATTTAAAACACATATAGACTTAAATACCACTCTGACAGCTTCCTAATTATGTGTGTCTCATACATAATTATATGTGTTAGATAGCCTTTTGAAGTCTCAATTTGTTCCTTTATAAAAACATGTGTGATATTATAACTCATCTCATATAATCTGAAAGGATTAAATGAACTAATAAGTAAAACACTATTATAGCTAATGGTGCTAAGCATTTAATAAGTATTAGTTTTTATTGTCATCATCATGAAATTCTAAGACACGCCTCATGTTTTGCTTTGAATATGAACTGTCCTCCACAAGCTCATGAGAATCAAACTCTTGGTCCTCAGGTGGTGGCACAATTTCTAGAACTTCTGAAAACTTTAGGAGGTGAATCTTAGTTGAAGGGAGTACATCAATCTGGGCATACTTTTGAGGGTGATACTAGTCTCTGGTCTCTTCCTCCCTCTCTACTTTTTGTTCTCCATGGGGTGAAGAAGACTACTTCTGCTACTGCCGCCATGATGTTCTGCCTCACTGTGGGCCCAGAATCAATGCAGCCAGGGAATATGGACTAAAATCTCTGAAATCATGAGCTAAAGTAAATCCTTCCTCCTTTTAAATTACTCTCTCAGGTATTTTGATCATGGCAAAAGAAACTAATATACCTAGAATAAAGCAAATTAAAACAAAGTATAGTTATTAATTTGACCTCAGAGGCCTGATTAGGAAAAATAATCTCACCTGCTATAATCTAAATTAAGGATTTAGAGATTTTATTGCAGAAAACACTTTAATTGTCTTTAAGAAAATCTTTCACAGGATAGTCTTAATAGGTAGACTAAGAAACAAGTTAAAACAAAACCTTTAATTTTTGGTTACAAAATAATGATTATCAAATGATAATTCTATAATATTAATGAATGGAACATTCAATTCATGTAGAAAATATCAAAAACTATTTTAGAACTCTTTTTTTCAGGAATATTGGATTAACATTCTAGTTTTGACTCTAAAAAAGACAGAAGGCACAGATCACATATCACTTTGATATAGAATTCAGAAGCAATCTGATCTAATGGTTTCATTCAATCCACATTTACATAATGATTGAAATCATTCTAATTTCTTGATTTTTTTCAGTTAAATATTTTGTTTACTCAATGAACAGGTTTTGGGGAAGAAGTATCTATGAATAAAATAAGAAAATATTTAAATTACTCAGTCATCTTCTATATGAATATGATACATTCAATTATAGCCCAAAGGAAATGAAAGCGTTAACATTCCTTTTTGGTTTTTTTGTGAATGTAATCTATATGCTTTTACCCTTGTTCTTCTAGTTTTCAGAGAAAAAGAAAAGAAATTCCCTAAATTAAGTGAGTAGTTGACTTTCAATTAAAGCAATTTCTTACCATGAGCATATAACTGGTCATATGACCACACATTTGTTAGATGTATTTAAACTTTTAATTTGTATCTTAGGCTGAAATTTAGCACACAGGAGATTTTAAGAATAAGTTACACAATGAATGACCTGGATTCCACTTATCCTTTCACTAGAAATGTTCGTTCAGCCACATAGATATTCAGAATATTTCAGAGTGTTTACATTTGTTTTTATCAACTGTTCCTCTAGAATGGTGAACATCAGTTACCAGGGTTGATGGAAGTATATAGGCAATGAAGCAAGATAGGCAAAAGCTTAAGGAATAAAAAATATTGAATTTCAGCCGAGGTGAAGTTTATCTTTGCATCACCTTGTACTACAACCAGAATATAGAAAAAAAGAACCAATCTTGTTCTTCCTATAATAATCTTTAACATCCCTTACATATTTCAATGGTGTAATCCTCTGTTCTTGTTAATTATATGTTATCATTTGGGTACACATTTTTACTCAACCCTGTTCTTTATATAGTGTTGTTCTCTCATTTTCTTTTATTTCTTTCTTTTCCTTTTTATTCCCTCAGAGAAAGGTGAGTACACAAAGAGATTATTGCTATAACCTCCTAGCTTGCTTCACTTACCTTCCCATTACCACCTATTATAACTCATTCTTCTATCTTGGTTTTAACTTTATTTACCATCATCAACACATGCATATTGAGCACAAGCTTCTAGTTTGGGTTATAGGGTTATATGAAATACAGTTTTCAGGTTTATTTCATTCTGTCTAAAGGTAGATCATATTTAATAAAAGGCTGAATGGTAGTATGTGGAAATAACTGGCTAATAACAAATGTATTTTGCATTTTATTAGAGCAGTCTCTTCAATAAAGAGGACAATGAGAAAAGCCTTTTGAAATTTTGTGGCACTAAAAGAAGCCTGGAGACCTATGATTAAAGTAGAACTGAGAATCATTCTGAGGAAGATGCTGAAAAAGGTATGAACAAGACAAGGGAGGAAATGTATGCTTGCAGTGAGCTGACCTGGTACATGAATGTGGTGGTTGACAGTAGAGCATGTACAGCCTTGGAGTCTAAACCAAGAGGAGCAGGATGATTGTCTACAGGAAATTGAAGTGTTTTGTTAGGAAATTTTCATACACAGAACTTTGTTCTGCATTGAATTGAAAGGAGAGACTGAAGAAAGGAAGACATTTTAGGAAAAAGTATTAGCAAGTATTCAGCATCTTCTGTAGTTTCATTCAGTTCATTAAATTTCCCTGAATTAGTGAAAGAGAGTGCAAATATTAACACATGATGGTCCTTTCTCTCTAGAATTCTAATGGAACAGGAGATATGTTTATTATGTTGTAAGGCATTTTTGATATATGTGTTCCCCAAAATTATTTGTGAGTTGGAAAATTAAACATTATAAAACCAGGGCTTACAGAAAAAAATTTGATTGCTTGGACCATTCAGAGCCTATGTAGTTTTCATCAGACAAAGGACTGATAACCAGAATATATAGGGAACTATCCTAAAATTAATGAACCAATAAAGAAATGGGCAAGAGAATCAAAAAGAATTTTCTCAAAAGAAGAAATTCAAATGGCCAAAAACACATGAAATAATGCTCACCATCTCTGGCCATAAAGGAAATGCAAATCAAAACCACACCAAGATTCTACCTCACACCTGTTAGAATAGCCATCATTAGAAACACCACCAACAACAGGTGTTGGTGAGGATGTGAGGTAAAAGGAACCCTTGTACACTGCTGGTGGGAATGCAAACTAGTACAATCACTCTGGAAAAAATTTGGAGGCTTCTTAAATATCTAAACATAGATCTGTCATATGATCCAGCAATCCCACTCCTGGGGATATACCCAAAGGAATGTGACACAGGTTACTCCAGAGGCACCTGCACACCCATGTTTATTGCAGCACTATTCACAATAGCCAAATTATGGAAACAGCCAAGATGCCCCACTACTGAAGAATGGATTAAGAAAATGGAATTTTACTCAGCCATGAAGAAGAATGAAATTTTATCATTTGCAAGTAAATGGATGGAACTGGAGAACATCATTCTGTGTGAGGTTAGCCAGGCTCAAAAGACAAATAATACTATGTTCTCACGCATATGCGGACTTTAGAGCAAAGGCAAATACAGCAAGGTGATTGGACTTTGGTCACATGATAAGGCAAGAGCACATAAGGGAGGTATGAGGATAGGTAAGAAACCCAAAAAGCATGATAGTATTTGATGTCCTCAATGCAAAGGAACTAACGCAGAAACTTTAAAATGACAGAGGCCAATAGAAGAAGAGGGTCAGGAACTAAAGAAAAGGTTGGTTCAAGAAGAATCAACTTAGAATGTAACACATTTGTGCATGGAAGCAATGCTAGGAATCTCTCTGTATAGCTATCCTTAACTCAACTAGCAAAAATGCTTTGTCCTTCTTATTATTGTTTATACTCTCTCTTCAACAAAATTAGAGATAAGGGCAGAACAGTTTCTGCCTGGAAGTGAGGGGGACGGTGGGGAAAGGGAGGAGGTGAGAGGTAGGGGGAAGAAATGGCCCAAACATTGTATGCACATATGAATAAATGAAAAAAAAGAAATGATCAAGCCTACAGTGGTAACATAATCTGAAATTTTATTCAAAATATTTTAAAAAATACCAGATTTATTTTTAGCCTCATTAAGACTCCATTCTGTGTGCTATATTTAAACACAGTTAATAAATATAAATGCTGTTAATTGGCAAAAAAAGAGCCTATGTAGCTTTGAAATCAAAGCACTAACAAAAATAATAACAATCTCAATAAAAACAGAAGCACAACTTTAACTTTACTCTTTACTTGATGCACTCAACATTTTTACCCAGGAATAGTCAGTTGATTATTTGCTGACTTAATCCCTGGACTCATGATTCCCTCTAATGTCTTTGAGAACATTCACTTATAACGAAGATCACATACATCAAAATTTTAAAATAATTTCCAGTCTTTGAGAACATTCACTTATAATAGAGACAAAATACATCACAATTTAAAAATCATATCCAGTGTGTTTAACTGAGGAAAAAGGTTTGCACAGTCACTTCACGTGAACTTTCAAATTGCCTAGATTACTTAATATTGTGGAAAGAGTAAATTCTTGAAGCATCTAATTGCATGCCTAATGTAAGGCACTTCCTAGGTTTTTGGCATTTTTTTTCTAAAGGTTTTAATATATTGCTAATCTATCTTTTGCAATAGTGAGGAAGTTTGGGTTCAATCGCTTCAAAATATTAATAGCCTGAGAAAAGTTATAAATGTACAAACACTATGTTAACTTCTGCATTATATTGACCTCATTTACCTACTTTGCAATCATAAATGAGCTAATTTACATCAAATAAACACAAATTATAGCCAAGCAGACTGAAATATACATTTTAGGATGGAGGTAACAATGGATATAAAAGTATCACAGAGAAGGGATGTTTGATTTAACTTGATGTCTTTAGGAGGGGATCCTTGAAAAAGTGAAATCTTAACCAAACCTTGAGGAATAAGCACCTTAATCAAGTAAAGATGATGAGAAGTGCTCATCATACATCTCCTGATGGAGAAGTAACCAAAGCTCAGAGATTGCATAAGTTGCCTAATATTGCAGAAGTAATACATTATTGCAGCTGGTATTCAAAATTGCTCCATTGTGTAACCTTTCCTATTCTACCCTGTTATCATCTTCCTTACACTTGCTATTTAGAATATATTTCCATAAGCCAAGTGAGAAATGCTGAGGGCTTGAATAACACTACTGATTCCAGAAATAAGAAAATATGAACAGGAGAGACATTTAGTACATTGGTTATACAGTATTCTGTCATTGATTTAATGTAGGGGTGGGAAGGGAAAAATAATTTTGAACAAGGGGAACTGATTATTGCAATGGCCCCATTGCTAAATGGCTCAGTTGTCCTCTGGGCATGTTGAAGGTAATGGGCCTGTGAGAGAGTTCAGTGATAAGGTGTAGCTGAGAAATTGAGTCAAGGATTCTGTATGTAGGAATGGAGCTCTGAGAAGAGCTCAAGATTGAAAACCTAAGTATATAACTGGTAACCATTTGCACACAAATGATTGTTTAAAGGGTGAAAATATATGATATTTCACTTGACACTAGTACAGGCCAACATTAAGCACAAAGCAGAGGAGACTACTCTCATATCAAAGACTATAAAGTGATGGTTCTATAACAAAGAAATGAAGAGTCACAGAAGCCAGAAGAAAAGAATTCAAGAAAAGAGGAGTACCTCAGATTGACCAGACTGAAATCACAGAAAACAATAAGTTGTGTCTATAAACACTGGAAATGTATTTATCACAGTTCTGGAGGTTGTAAATTCAAAGATTTGCTGTCTGGTGAGGACCTACTTCCTGTTTCATAGATGGCCATTCTATAATCTTATAGGGCAGAGGGGTAAGAGATCTCTCAGGGGTCTTTCTTTTATAATAACACTAATCCTATTCATGAGTGCTCCACCTTCATGACCTTATCACCTTCAAGAAACTACATCTTCTTATATAGCTACCTTTGGGATTAGACATTCAACATATGAGTAGGGGAATATACTTAAACACTTAGTCAATTGTAAATAGTACATACAAATTCAGTGGAAATTCTTATTTTAAAATAGATAGGTCATTGACAAGTTACATATGATCTAATTTAGAGACTGGGTAGAAAAGTAATACTGTTTCCAGTATGATACACAATTTATATTGAAGAGGTGCATAAAGTGAATATATAATATCCTTTTATGTAATTTTGTAAATTCAGGTGTTATAATCCAAGGAAGGACATTTTAGATTGAGAAGATCAAAATGTACTTAAATATTAAGACAAAGATTTAAGCAGTCATTTGATATTTAGATGTAGCAGAAAGAGGGTATTATTAAAGGGATGAATTCCTGAATTAGAGGAATTCAGGAGGTGAAAGACTTTCAGCAAAGGGAGAGGTGTCTATTTCTAAGACTGGAAGCAAGGGGATAAGAAAGAGGACTTAGGAAACCTTATTGGTGTGAAAGTAGCAAAATGAAATGAATTAGACTTGATAGCCTTGGTTGAGTAGACAAAGTGAAATGCAAAAATCACACCCAAGAGTAAATGGTATGAGAATGGGTAGAATGGCTTACAGAGAATAGTGAAGGATCATAACTGTTTGTTTATTTTTAAGGAAAATGAGTTTAAAATTAATGAATTAGTGTAGCTTGGAGCAGTGGCACACTCCTGGTATCCCAAATTTTAAGAGGCTAAAGGCAGGAACTGAGTTTGAGGTCACTATGGACTACATAGCAAGCCCCTGTCTTGGGAAAAAAATTAATGAATTATTATGGAAAGTTCAGTTACCCTTTGTGAATTTATTGAATCATGTGATTTTTCTTAGTAATTCTTAGCAGCCTGAGGTAGAAGAAAGAAAAGGGCTAATTGTGAGAATAATTGAAGTCATAGGCTTTCCTGGGTAGGTACTAGCCCTTGTGTTGGACATTTGGATAAATTATTTCAGATTATTCTTACATCAAGTCTGTAGGGAAGCTATTTTGATCTCCATTTTACAGATGAGGAAACTGTAAGCATTGAATAAGAAATCTAACAGATTCATTTGAATGCCAAAATCTATGCTCTTTTCCAGGGTAATGGGGAAATAATATGTTAACCTATGCTGTGGAGATGGCAGTGTAAATGAAGTGAAGATAAATGGAGGTGAAGCTAATAAAAGAATGTCTTTGACTCAATTTATGTGGAAAGTAAGAAAAACAGTGGATAATGTATATATTTTTATCCAGAGACTTGAAAGCACAATAATGCCTTGACATCAATGAGAAGTCTGGCAGAGGAATCTGAAGTTAGGGAAAGTTTCAGTTTTAATATATTGTGTTTGAGGCTATAATGAGACATACTACCAGAAATATCCAGGTAGCAATTTGAGATTTGGGAAACAATTTGAGAGAGAGATACAGTTGAGCATAAATATTTGTGCCACATTTTTACTGAGAAATAGCATAAAGTTTTCATCACAAGAAATAAAAATGAAGAAGAGAATGGCCAGGAAAATACATTCAAATTTGAATGGTGTATGTTTGAATTTATGACAGGAAAAATACAGGAAAGGACTACCCAAAGTAGTAGGAAGAAAGCTAAGAGAGGCCAGTTCCATAAAAGCAAAAAAAGAAAATTGATGTTCAGGAACTTCTTCAGGGTCTAAGAAACGAAAGTAAGAAAGAAGATTTAGATATATCAGGATTTCATTATGGGCTTCAAAAAAGAACAATTTCTAATAGAAATGTACAGCGAGAATCTAGATCACAGGTTTATATGTACACTTAGGTATGAGTGTCCCTTATTTAATTAATAGATGAATTATATTTTGGTCATAAATTGCAAAAGCTAGACTTTTAAATATAACTCCTTAAAATTTCCTTACACAGAGGTACGTGCCTGTCTGATGATAAAGGTTTTTATGGAATTTTTTATAACCACAAGAATTTCTCACTCATTTTCAGTTCAACCCAGCCTCATTGCATTTCCTGTTCTCTGGATACTCTTTTCTCTCACCCTGCTTTTACCTCTGAATTCCAGGGAATCTGATTCCTGCCAGTCTTGTGAAGGAGAATAGAACCTGCCTCACTGGCCCTGGAGGCCCATATTTCCTTCTGATGTAGCTTGCTCCAGGCAAACTTTGTGTTCACACTTCTATGTATTTTGTCCTGCTAGTTCTGTTGCAAGCTCTAGCTTTATCTCTTGATGTGTGGCCTCTGAACTTGTAGCTTTGTCTTCCTGGGCTGGCTGCAAAAGACCTGACTATTCTACCTCTTTCTGAGGATTGTTAAGTACTCAGCCAACGATGGTTACACTTGCAGTTCTAAAAGACCCTCTCTACCAGTTCCAGCTGGGACAGGAAGTGTACTGTCCCTGTGGGAGCAGATGTAGGCTAGGGAGTATCCCCCTACATTGTCTCTACATCTTGTTTTGGCCACTCTCATCTGTCTCCTTTGCAACCTTCTCCTCTCTTCTTCTCCCCTCCTCTAGTCTATCCTCCCCTCCCCTCTTCCCCTCCTCTCTCTTTTCTTTTCTTCCAGTCTTCACTTTTATGTTTATTTATGTGGTCCTAGTACTGGAATTAAAACATCGTCTCTATGATCCTTTCACAGCCTTACTTTTTGTATGTTTATTTATATTTGGCTTGCTTCCAAATGAATACTTTTATAATTAAAAGCTAAGAAGTTTTTGTTTGTTTCCTCTTCTGGACTATTGATGACAACACTTCCTGGTGCAAATTCTGGTGCATTGTCTCTTAGTTGTAAAGAGGAGCTCACATGAGAATATGGAAATTGTATGCTATTTATTATCTCACATCATTAATCCTCTTATATACCATGTCACTTTCTAGAAAAGGATTTATGTTGGCAGCTTTCACATTTAGATGAATCAAAGTGAAAAATAAATTGAGAAGGGTGGAAAGGGGAGGATAGAGAAGCAAAAGAAAGAAAGAGGAGATGAATTCCAGAGTGTCATACATCGATTTGAATTTTTGTGAGGCAGGCCACACCACACATTTTCCTCTTGAGTTTCAAAGACATTAAGGGAAACTTGCTGTATAGCGTCATAAAAAAACAAACTCACCTGTTGCTTAGAAGAGGCACAATTATCGCTGGCACTGACTCAAGAGAAAAAAATTTTCCTTTGAGTCTTCATATAAAGGACACACAACATGGCAAAGAATATCCTCCAGAAATTGTAATTACTACACCAACTCGTTTTATGAGTTTGTTTGTTGCAGAGTCCTTCAGTGCCAAAGGCACAATGCCAAGGTGAAAGAATAATATATTAAAAGTGTTTCTCTGGGAATAATGTTTTACAGTCTACTTGTGAATTGTCCTGTCAGGCTTAGTCCATGGGTAGGTTTTAATGGTTTCTCTATGTGGATTGAATTATGCTTCAGAAAATCTTCCACAGATCTTATTCTCCTAAACTAAAATTTGGATGGGTACTGAGCAACCATAAATTTGTAGTTGGGTTCCCTAACAAGTACTTGGGGTGCAACTCCTTTGTGTTTGTGATGAAGAGCAGAGCTGAACACTGTTGTTATGAAGGTGGGAGTGGATCAGCATTTCTAATGAAGGAGAAACCTTAAAGTGAGCTGTGATAATAGCTGTTCTGTTTCTATCCAAAAAATGGCTGCTGGGAGAAGGTAGTAGAAAAAAATCTTCTCATGAGGCAGATAAAACTCTAACTCACTGGTAAAAAGGCCTCTTGAATGTGGCCATAATAACTTCAGTCTGAAGGGAGAAAAAGTGTAGGGTGTGCATTTAAATACTCAAAGCAATCATGAAACCCAGCATTGTCTCCATTGACCATTTAATCTTCAGCATTATAATTTCCGGATGAATCCTGCAAAATAAATTGGTTGTAAATCATGTACAGAAGTAAACAAATGAGTCAAATATGGCTAAATTAAATTATAATCTAAAAAACATTACCTTGTGTCTATCAAAACTAATGAGACTATTTTTAGTGAAGTTGATTAGTTGGCATTTCTTTTCTGACAATAATTAATAGTATGCCATCTTGAAATTTTAGAAACGCAAATGTGAATTATTTCATTATTAGCTATCTTTTAAAAAATGTTTACTAAATTATTCAAATAAAATTAAGTAGTCTTTTTAGCATGGCAGTAGTCTTCATATTGCAGAATCAGCTGTTAGAGAAGTGTTGCTCTATAGCATCATTTAAGGTTGTCTTATGTTCATGGTTAGGTTCTAAGCTTCACCAGAGCAGAAAACATTTTTTTGAGCCTTTTATCCCTGGCTCGCTGCACAGTTCCTGGTACATAGTAGATATTAATAGCAAAAATAGCTTTACCATTATATTGACCTTTATTTTTTGGTATGACAAGAATACAAACATCATAAAGAATGTTATTGTTTTCATATAAATATTATGCACTTGTAAGTAATAAGACATACATTTCTATAAAAATGCTTTGTACTTTTAATGGACTTCAGATTCCTCATTTCATTAAATAAGAGTCTGTTACATTTTAATCAACATTCTTTGATTTACATGAAGGCATATATATCAATGCACTTTTGTTGTGCCTCTGAAATACCTCCAAAATTTCCTCTTGCCCAAAATTTATAGTCTACTTATTGTCCAACTTAAAAATTAGAAAAATATGAAAAAGCTTATTGCAACACTGGAAAAATGAATATAATGAAATAAAGCAGATCCCAAAATCTCAGTGGTTCTCTATTTGCAGATCATTACGGTAATTAAAATATGGTGAAAGCCAGATGTTTTTTATGCTTTCAAATTATCTGCTCATGTTACCATGATGGTTTGTGAGATTAATTAAGTGCTGAATAGTAGACAAAGGTCTTATGTGCCCAAAGATAAAGTTAGAAATGAATCTATGTTGCTATTTGTTTATTTGCTACTTGATAATAGCTTACCTAAAATGCCACAAGTAATAGAGATTTTTGTCTCTGAATGATAGTCCTGCCAGTATCACCAACTGTTGAATGTTAAACATGAAGTTTGGCAGATGCAGAGATTTTCAGTCACCTTCAAAAACTGGTATAGAGACACCCAGGCCAAACAGCTTATAACTAACAAAATCAACATCTGAACCATCTGGCAACAGAGCAAGCATGTCATTAACATGTCATTAATCCTTCCCTCTTTGATTGACAGTGTTTCCAGAAATGCACAATTTTAAAAGTTATTTCTGGTCCTCAAAAAAAAAAAGGGTTTTATTTACATGATAATTGATCTGATTCTAGGCAAAATTATGATTTTAAAGAGTGTGTTTTGCTTCTTCTCTCTGGTTGTTCATTGCTTGTTCCATGTTAATACTTTATTCCCTACCACTCATCCTAGCACATTTTATTAACTTATTAACTTCTAGTTGCTGCTGGGCCAAACATTGGCCAGAATAGTTAACGCTCGAAAATGATTCATCCCCTTTTATCCAACATGTTTTGGTTTTTTATTTTAGCACTATGCTTATAAGTGATTATATGTAGTCATTAATTAGATAAATCTTGATGGTTATCTCATAAATTATAATTCCAAGATTAAAAAGGACTTATTTATATATGATCCTATTGTTTTTCTTCTAAAAGTTTTAATGTATGACCATAAATTTGAAAATTCTCATTTCTTTCCAGTTTGCTTAGAAAATGTAGGTGAGATTATTAGTTTATTTAATACCCTTGTAATTTTAAGTCTTAAGCATCAGTATAGTTCCTACTCATCTACCTAACTAACCTTGTTTGAAAATTCCTTTGATAAATGACTCTGGTAGGATGTGGTAGTGGTAGCAGAAGGTCATAATGTATGGGTCTCTTAAGTTTCAAGAGGACCTAATTCCTCACTCAACAGACTGAAAATGTATATTCATTCAATGAGATGCTAGACTGAATAAAACAAAGCAATAAAAGAAATTGAGTTGCAGGAATAAGTTAACAGTAGCATCAACACAAATTGGGCTCTTAGTCTGTTTAAAGTAGGGAATACTTAAAGCAGAGAGAAGAAAAAATAAATGTTGACTTGTACAATTTTGTGTAAGCTGATACAATTTATGTTTCCATTGTAAAGGACCGCAATTAGGTATTGAGAGTTCTGTAATATTTATTCCTTCTTTCTTTCAGGAGAGAATATTCAGTTATATCTTTTACAAAATGCAAAATCTTCATTAGCACAAACACATTTTAAATTTATGTCTCAAAGAGATTTCAATCATCTTTGACGTTCAGCAATCAAGGCATTTCAGATATTTATTCAGACAGTGCAACAGAAAGAACGCAACAGAAAGTACACAACAGATTGCATTTTAAATGTACTTTTTTGCAACTATATTTGCAATAAAAGCTATAAGGATATGTACAAATAAGAATGTATTGTGAATATCACATGTTTTGACTGCACAATTTTGATAAGGGAATTATCACATACTTTCATTTACCAGAGAATTTCTCAGCATAACTTTATACAAAGAAAATAGATAGATGACACACTTTGCATGTTCTGTTCGTATCACCATGGTTTGTTGTTATGTGTCCATTTTAGGATATGGGCATCTCCATGTGGAGACTATTGTTCTATGTAGTAGACAGAAAATAGAAATATTTGAATGTCAAATCCAATAAATATTTCAATTGGTATATAAGCAAATAGTAATGCAGAGGACAGATTGGAGGGTTAAGGGTAAAGACAGAGAAGGAGGGAGAGAGAGAAAGAGAGGAGAGAGAGAAAGAGAGAGAGAGAGGAGAGAATGAAACAATGAAGAGACAGCACTTTCTAGGAAAATATGGGAAAGAATATCAACCTAGGCAAAGAAAAAACAGTAAAAAATAGAGTGGATTAAGGAAAGACATACAACAGTAGATGAGAAGAACATTTATTTAAGGAATTAATAAGAGAAAAGAAGGAGCTCTCAAGGGAGTTGCATCAAGGAAATTTATTGAAGAAAAGTTAATCAAGGAGCCTCAGGATGCTGAAGGTCAAGACAGCTTTGACCAGTACCAGTACTGAAAGTAAGCTTGTCTAGGATAAACTTTGGATCTTGTCTCCCAAAGTTTCATGTAATAAAGGTTGTTCCCATGATGGCACTTTTAGAAGGTGGTGGAAATTTTAAGAAGTGGTTCCTAGTGGATGGTGTTAAATCATTTAGTATAGGCCCTTGAAGGAGATTGTTGGAAACTAATCTTTCCTCTCCCTTTCTCTCCTTTGCTCCCTGCACTTGGAGTAAGTAGTTTTGTTTACCATACACTTCTGCCATGATGTACTACCCAGCACAGACCCAGTGAATAAGAACTAAAACTTACAACACTGTGAGCCAAACAAAGCTTTTCTCTTTATAGCTTGGTTATCTCAGATATTTTTTATAGTGACCCAAAGCAGACTAATATACCTTGCCATCAAGGATCACAGGTAAATCGACACACAATTGATAAGAGAAAGAAAAGACAACTTATTTAAACAAATAGAAGCAAGCATTGTAGAAAATGATTTGATAGTTGAAAACACAAATAAAAGCTTTAGATGTAGCAACTAATTTTGGAAAGCAAACTGATCAAATTTGGAAAATAGGGTATTTTGTAATTTCTGTGCATGATATTTTATTAAAATGGTAGACATATAAGTAAAATTTTAATTGACAATGGTGATGAGAATTAGGAAAATTAGGAGAGTAAGTTATGAGCAATTTCATTTAAATAAGGAGATAAACCAAGTTTGACTAACTAGAAAAGATCAGAAAAATTTAATGGGAACAACTCAAAATAGAGGGAAAAATGAAGTGTGTGAATCTTGGGAGGACAAAAAGTGGTGCTATGAGGTAAAGACAAGAACTATGGAAGGAAGTTGCTGGGTACCTTCCATGGTTTCCATTTTATTGTTGATCTAATAAGCAATAAGGTGATAGTGAGACAATTTCAAGTCCTTTAGGGAGCTTAAGGAAAGAGAATAGTGGGATGAATACCAAATAGTTTAGATGCAGTAGCACCCGATTAAGGATAAATACTCCAGTCACTAAAGAAACTGAGAACAGTGGCTATTTTTAACACTCTCAATGGTGCTTATCCTTACACTGTTTATGAGTCTCACAAATAGTTACTGAGCTCAGCCTATGTGCCTGAACTATATTAAGGTCTAGTAGATTTTATGGGACAAAGAAAAGAGATGGTTCTTCATGGACCCTGTGTTTCTGTTTAGTTAGGTAGAGGTAGACCAAGGAAAATAGTTCATATCGGTAGATTCTGCTCTTGTCTTCAATAGCATTTCATTAGCATATTATTTCATTTGGTGCTCATATGAAACTGATTCTGGGTTTCTTTGAGCTTTCCAGTGCATGCCATCTTTATTTCGTGAATGGAGAAAAGATCCATAATGTTAGCATTTTTCTTTCTCCTGTACTTTCCAATATTGCTAGGCTGCATGTTTATCAGCTAGGCTGCCCGCTGTGAGCATCTCTGTCCCATTGTAACATCATCAGTAACGATTATATTAAGATATTGTCCCTGTGCAAGATCATAACCAGGGCACTAAACACAGAGCTCATTCCAGTAATTGTTAAGAGCAACATTCATTTATTTTTAGCATATGAAGTAACCTTTAAACTGCTGTTCCAGGCACACATCAACAAAAACATTTCCTATTTCTGTAATGTTTCAACCTTTCCTGTTTCTTAGTCCACTAATTTAAAATGTCTCCATCCTCAAATTTTATAAAATTATACTATAATCATTTAACTTATTTGACTTCTGCCGTTATGCTGATTTTTAATTAATTTATTCATTTGTGGCATATGAACACTTGATACACAATAGAAATAGAATTAGCAAATCCCAAATAAAATGTACTAAGCTAAAGAAAATTAGTTGCCAAAGAGAAAACTTTTAAATAATTATTTTTCTCCTTTATTAAGTCCACATTTACAAACAAAATGGGACTGAAGATCCTTTGTTCCTTTTCTTCCCTGTAAAGCATCTGTTCCATTCCTTTGTCACTAGGATGCATACATCTAGTTCTGATAAGATGATTCCACTTTGGACCACAGATAGTACTAGGGATGATTTTATCTTTTAGGCTGTATTTACACATCTTAACCTCTATGACTTCAGTTCATGACACTTGGGTTCAGCTGGTCCAGTCTGAATGCAATGCAGACTTTTCTTTTTCCGGTTGAGAGGATTTGGTTTTTTCCCTCCTGATGCCTTAATGACCAAGTGTGAGATGTAGATCTATTGTCACCAGGCTGAGAGTGGAAACAGAGGAGGAGACATGCAAAAGTGCAAATTTCAACTCCCAAACAAACGAGCCACACCTGTCCTATTCCGGTCATCTCAAGCATGTGAATCAATAAAATTCCTTTCCAGTTTATGATGGTTAAATTTATGTGCCAACCTGACTAAAAATTACTTCTGAGTGCCCAGATTAAAAATTACTCTGAGTGTGCCTATGAGGGTGCTTGTGAGTCAGATTAGCATTTGAATGCTTGGACATAGTTAAATAGATTGTGCACCTAGGACTGTGATTTATATTATTGGCTACTACTTGGACTGAATTAAGCCATTGGCTGCCCCTAGTCTCTAGATTGCAGATAGAAGTTTGCAGGACTTTCTTAACCTCCATATTTGTGTGAGCCAATTCCTGATAATAAATCTCCGACTAGCACATAGCTCTGCAATGCTATCTTCCTAATTATTACAAAATAACATTATAAATAGCACTGTTATAGAGATTCTTCAGAACTAGAAAAACAGTTAAGAAATTACAGCTCAGTGAGATATGAGACATAACATTTCTGAATCTCACTTTTTATTTAATAATTATAAAGCATGCTACACTACAGAGTTTCATAAAAATTAAATAACGCATGTGAAATTACTCTCCTATCACACAAATGTTTTGTGTGTCATATCCATCAATAGGAGAACTTTAGACACAAAGATCTTAGGACAATACTCTTTATGCCGACTTTGGGATGTCTCAACTCCACTCAGACTAAAAGAAATCTCTGCAGATAAGATGGAGATATATTGATTGCATGGTCTCCATCAACTAAAACTAATTTTATAATCTTAAATATTGTGTGTTATTAGTGGGAATTCTTGGAATTTCTGTGTCCACTTCCTCCTGCCTCTCATCAACTATGTATTTTAGTAGTTTCTATGAATGGCCAACTGTATCAATATCCTCATTGTATTCCAAAGTTTCTACAAAAAGATGGATACTTTCTCCCACCTAAGTTTTTTACTTGCCATGTTAACTGTTACCTATTCCTGGTTACCAAGTGACAGATCTAGTTTTCTAAATTCTCAGCCACAGCTGAGATCCTTCTACAGATTGGATAAATTGTAACCCACTTTGCTTCCTCCCCTTTTGTGAGTCCTAGAATTCCTGAAGCTATGCCAGTAGACTCCAGGCACTGGCCCAGGCTAACATTGAAGTTAACATTGTCCTTTGTACATTGCAATAGACCATGAAGATCACTTCCCATCCCATAGAGCCACTCTCTCTCAAGGTTAGATCTTTAGGGCTCAGCACTACCTATTCTTTGCATATTCTTTCTTTTAGGAAGGCTCTTGAGAGAGCATAGTGGGCTTCGTGGCTGAGTTTAGATTTAGAGTAAAAGGTTAAAATTGTTGATAACTATGAACACTTTCACAGTACTTCAGGGCCTTAAGTGGACTGAAATCTATTTCAAAAATTTCTTTTGTTTTAGAAATTTCAGTTAACATTTTTGGTTTTAATTATGTGCTAGTGATAAGGCTAAGAATTTTATATACATTTTTTTCATGCCAAAGAAGGTATATTTAATGACTGTATTTACATTTGTCCTAGAATTGCATTATTTGAGAAGTTATACCCCCTCAATAAAGTATAAGACACATTGAAAAGTAGACAATATTAATAAGGAAAAGCATATAAATTTTTTGTACTTTACCCTGTTATTTAGGTGGTCAAAATCAAAAGAGGACTAAAAATAGGGACCTAAATCTAAGATAACTAAGTCTTTGCATTGTAAGAAATTTAAAAAATGGTAAAACAGAAAGATAGAAACTGAAGACTCCTTTACCCCCAATTTTGAATGTATCAGTCAATAAATTTCTCACACTGATTATATTTCATTTGATTTAGAAATTTATACAAAAGCACCTTGTGTTCTATAGACTGAAATGATGAAGTCAAGCAGAAATTTTCTTTTCTCTTGGGTTTGTAAGTAATATATTGTTATTCTTTGGGCCAGAAACCAGAAAATTCTAACCATGAACACGAAACTGATGCTTGCTTTCCAGTTTTCATTTCACATTTATATCTGCATTTTCCTTGAATGACTAAAGAATGTTGTTTTGTAATCATTTGGAATGATTCTGATGATGCAATTAAATTTATGACTTAGGTTTCTTTTCACAGTTGCTCTAGGAATTCAAGGGAAACAGTCTTCTCTGTGCATAATTTTTTCTTTTTCAGGCATTGAATCTAGGCAATACTCAGGAACTTCAGGAAATTGAATTCAGTGAGAAATCTTTGCGTAATAATGTAAGCTTCATAAGGTTTTGTACTGAGAAGACCAAGAAAATTCTATTCCCTGATCAATGTCCTCATGGGATGTTCTGAAGATTAATGTGTCTCTTTCAGGGCACTAAGGCACATTTAGAGCACTATAGAAGTCATTTTCTAAATGGTACCCTTGGGACTTAAAAGAGTTAATGTGCCTCTCACAAGGTGAGCAATGTACTCTCAAATGTATGCAAGGATCAGCACCAGAGATTATAAAGAATTGTGAGAATGCTGGCTAAAAACAGCTTCAAGCCCACAGTCTTTTATTTATTACTATAATCTTTTTAAAGGTTTTGTTAGTAGTCATTTTGGGGGGGAAGAACTTATAGGAAAATTTTATTAACATTTTTATTAGCATAAAATAGCTGTAGAGGGGGTTTCACTGTGACATTTCCATATATGCTTACAATGTTCTTGGGTTGGGTTCATTCCCACCATTATTCTCCTTCATTCCACTGCCCCCTGTTTAAAATGATTTTGACAGGTTTCGATGTTCTATCTTTATACACATGTATAAAGTACATTGACCATGTGCACACCCTCCTTTACCCTCCCCCTTCCCCTAGGCTACTCCAACAGGACCAACTTTACATTCTTATCCTTCATCATTTAAATGTATGTTCATTGTTCAAATCAGTTTTGCCATGATATTTTACCTGTGAATATACTGTACTTTAATTTGCTGGTGTTAGGTTGGGTACATTACAAACAACACACATGAATGAGAACTTTCTTACTTTTAAAGGTGAAACTATGAAATACTATAAACATTAGCCAAGCCTAAATATTGTAAATGTGTAAATGTTATCTAAATGGCTTGGATTTCAATCAGAAAAATTATGGAAATCTAGACCTTCACTCTAAAAGTACTTTTTTTTCTAAATTAAAATTAAAATGGTACTGAATGCTTTTCTCCTGTATCATTAAAGATAATGCTGAGAAAATTCACAATGTGGAATGAAAAACATAAGGGAAAGACAGCAAAAATATTAATGACCTTTCCCCGTAGGGAATGGGATTACAAATTTGAGAATATATTTTTCTTACAATTTTTATTTTCTCTAAATTTCCTGCAATGAATAAACTTTTTTGAGATAGTTAAATGTTAAGAAAATATGAAAGCAGATTATTAGCAACTTACTCTTGCTGAAAGGGGATAATGTAGCTATTTTGCTTTCTTTCATCTGAAGAAAGAAATATGTGACTCACTGTATGCATGATTCTTGTCAAAGGGAAGACTGCTGCTCTCAGTGATTCTTGTGAAGAACTCAATTACTTTTCACAATCTGGTCCAAGTTTCTCAGTACTGAAGTTGAACACAAAGAAGAGAGGAAACTCTACCTTGGATGATGATGGACCTCAGAATTATTTTCCATATATATATATATATATTCTGTCTTTCCCCCAACATTGTTACTCTTGCTGGTTGATGCAATCTGCATTTATGTCTTCAATTTACACGCTAAAATTCTCTAATAATTGCCTTTGAGATAGATCCCACCCCAGTTTTTCCTGTGCACATATACAAGTACCTGCTGCATGGGGAAGTACGTTGTAGTCACTCCAAAATGGATAAACCTTCAGCTGAACTCAGATGTCTCTCACAATGCCTTTTTTGTCTTTTCCTTTTCTCAGAAAATGAGATTACCACCCTGTCAGTTTCCCAAAGCAGAAACCATACTTAACTCACAAATCCTCATTTAATCCTCATAATCACTCATTATGCAAATATACCCCCTATATATTTCTAAAATTTCTTTTTATCTCTGGAAGGTATTCTTACAATTTCTATCATGATAATTTATCTTATATGAATTGCTATAATACCCTACGAAATTTCCTCCCTTCATTTGGTCTGCTTATTCTATAACTGTCTTTATGCAGCTATAGTCATATAAAGTAGATTCTATGCTCATATTTAGCTCTAGTTCTAAAGTCTGAGCTCTTCACTTCATAATACTTGCTTCCTATAATAAGGAATTTGGGGAAAACCTTTTTTGTTTAACAAAAAAAGACAGACTTTGAGTTGAAGATGGTAGATTGAACTCATGTATTGCAACACCTTCATTCTTTCTTAAGCCCTACAAAATGATATAATATGAAGGGTTTTTTTGTTTCCTGGCTTGTTGGTTTTAGCATAAACTCAGAAGATTAAGTACAATTTAAGGTAAGATTAGACTTCAGCCAGAATTTTGACATGCCTTCTCTTGAAAATTAGACCAGATCAAGAGAAACAATGCTTACACCAGATGTTCTACCAAGGGAGTGGTCCAGGTTCAAAAGCATTACCCAGCATCATATGGACAGAGCTCTGACCAACTTTGGCTGCCATAATCTTAAGTATAGACAGATAGCTAATGTCTACCTCACTTTAGGAAACCCTTAAATATCCAAGATAAAAGCTAAAACAAGCAGGAAAACAAAAATTAAACCTTGGAAGAAATACAGAACTTAGGGAAAGCAAAACTTCAAAAATTATTAGTGATAGGGTTGTAAGCTACAAAAAGACAGTAATAAGGAATTTCAGGGTGATGAAACTGTTTTGTATGCAAAGTGTGGTTGTGAATGCATGATACATATTTGTGAAAATAAGTACCACTGTCCACTACAAGTATAGTCAACTTTATTACATGTAATTTATAAAGTCACCAGGATGTCAGTGGAACCCAAAATAAAATATAAAGTGTAACAAATTCTGAGTCTAATTGCATTATGTATTGATGATACAAATGCGATATAAAGTCTAAAGCCCGTGTGGTTTTCAATGTGAACTTATTTGGAAGTGAGGTCTTTATATGATGGTAATCATATTAAAATGAAGTCATTAGTGTTCTCCTAATCCAATGGCTAGTGTTCTTCTAAAAAGAGGAAATTTGGAGGGAAGCTAATGCAAAGCTACACAGGGATAAGATAGCTGTAAATAAGGGTTATACATTTCTAATCAGAGGAACAGCAAAACTATTAAGGCAAGGGTGTTCTCCCCTGGAGTCACGCTTGCCATGCAGACAACTTGATTTCAGACCTATGGACTTCAAGACTGTGAGACAATAAACCTCTATTGAATGAAGAAACCCAGTTTCTGTTACTTTGTTATGGCAGTCATAGTAAATGAATATAGTAATTTACTTAGGAAAACAGCATCTTGACTGAATTTTATAATGCTAAAGTAAAAGAGCTGTGTACAATACTATACTCTAACAAATTTGTTTCTCATAGGAGTGACTAGTGTTAATCAAATAAATAAATATAGTGTTGGTGCTGGAGAGTGAGAATTCTCTCACATTTAGAGAAAGACATACAAATATGGAAAGGTTAGATGAACTCTATGTTGCCAGATTAGAATTGGAGCAATGAGTATAAATTGTATAAATTAATGTTTATAGATACATATGTATATATATATAAACACACATATACATCTAAATAGCCGTACAATATAGATGTGCATATATCTGCATGGGATCTAGAAGCAATAGCATCTAGGTATACTGAGTGCCACAACTTGGTTTCTAAATACTATTATCCAGTAAATCAACCAGGGTTCCTTTGAAAAGTGGTTGATTCTGGGGTAAAGACCATGTAAATACAAGATGATCCTGAACTATCTTGTTATGCTTTTCATGAACTTTTGAAATAAGCAATTGCTCAAAAATAGGTGGATACATATTGGAAGGTTATTACTATAACTAAATCTGAAATAGTCTCAAAGATGAAAGCTAGAACAACGTAAGCAAGGAAATAAGTAATGGCAGTACTAGATTATAAACTCAAAGAATAAAATGAATATTCATGGGTCAGTAGTTTTATATATAGATAAATAAATAAGTGTGTGCCAATGGAGGAAACAACTCTGTCTTACAGTGTAATTCCAATCAATAGATGTAGAAGGCACGAGAAAAATGGAGGTGATAATAAGACACAATAATAATAATGGCTAATTCTTATAGTAGTTGTTTCACCCAATATATATTAATGGAATTCAACTTAGGGGAAAACAAACATTTCTCACAAAAAAGGGTATTTATGCAATTCCAATATATAGTCACTAAAATATTTATTAGCTATAAAGGCAAAAAGCATAAGTTAAAACATACAAAAACTATTTTATCCTTGTGATCAAGGTAACTAT
The DNA here is from genome assembly GCF_047511655.1 of Castor canadensis. Classification (NCBI taxonomy): domain Eukaryota; kingdom Metazoa; phylum Chordata; class Mammalia; order Rodentia; family Castoridae; genus Castor; species Castor canadensis. Next base: position 30,172,203 of record NC_133394.1, on the reverse strand, counting down.
CTTGAGTAATAAGACGTATTAACCTAAGGTATCCCTGATATGATAAACTGAGAAGGGCATATTACTGTTGAAAGACTATACAACCTCAATTTGATCATGGAGAACCTGCATGGAGACATGGAGTGACATGTTGCAAAACAATTGATCAATACCTTTAAGAATAAGTTCCTGAAAGACAATTCAAGACTGAGAAATAGCCAAAGACTGCAATGCAGGATGTTGGTAGAGATTTTAAATATGGGGAAGATAGTGCTGGCAAAATCCAAATGGAGAATGAAGTTTCATTTATCTACTTTATCAATGTTAATTTCTTAGCTTTGCTCATTGAGCTACAGTTATGCAAGATGTTAGCAGTAGAGGAAAGTGAGTATATGAAAACTCTCTGCACTATTTCTGCAACTTTTCTGTAAATCTAAAATTATTTCAAAATAAAAATTCTAAGAAAATGCCCTTTGAGAGATAAGAAAATATATTGATCTAGGAAACAGAAATGTAACATGATAAACATCACTTGAAAGTTGAAATGATGACACTAGAAATGAAAGACTCAAAAGTACTTTAGATAAAGATGAGGAAATATCCCAGCTAGAGAAAATTAATTGCAGAGAAAATAGAAGTAAGGGAGTAAGAAAACTAGAAGAGGAGTATAAAAGGTCTAGTACTAATGAGAACACAGAGGACAAGAAATTATACACTATTGTCAAAATAATTTGAGAGGAAAGACTAAGGATCCTCAAAATATCTTTGTTTTTATCAGTTTGAATTCATAGATTTTTATTTGTTTTGTGGGGTTATAATCCAATACTGTTGAATCGGATAAAAATCAATTCTAAAAAGAGCTCTTTGTTGGAAGTTTCAGAACCTTGGCAGCAAAGGAAGAGAAGAGAAGGGAGAGAAGGGAGAGAAGGAGGAGAGAAGGGAGAGAAGGAAGAGAGAGAGAGAGAGACAGACAGAGACAGAGACAGAGAAACAGAGAGACTAAAGATATCAAACCTACATTGGACATTTTAGTAGCACTATTGAAAACAAGAAAACAATTTTAGTCTAAAATAATCTTCAGATTATAATCTAAAGAAGTTTAGCTACAATTCAAATGTGAAAGTAAAATATAGACCGTTTTAATACAATATCTCGAATGTTTACTGTTAGTACACTGATTTTAGGGAACTCTTGGATGAGTACTTCAAAAGCAAGAGAATAAATGAAGTAGAAGTCATAGGTTTTAGCACAAAGGAGAAACAAAAGAGAACATTAGCAAAAGAAATATAAGAAAGTAAAGGGTAATTTTTGTCCTATTCCTCCCAACATGAAATGCTGAAAGTGACTTTCCCGAAGGCGAAAATTCAAAGGATACAGAATATGTTTGGTGCATTAATAATAGAATTACATAAGTAGAAGAAATTAGGAGGATATATTAGTTATAAGTCCTTAGAATTTCAATCAGACAAATAGAAGTAACAATTAGCTGAAGAGAAGACAAAAAGGCCTGCAGTATGTAAAAATTATCCATGCAGTACTGGCTGTTCGTAACATTGGGTCCTATAAAGTTAAATATAAAATTGACCCAAAATTGGCATATTAATACAAGGGAAAATGGGGGAAATTGGAAGCACAAATATGTGATAAAGGGGTAGCTGAATTAAAGAGAGCTTAAATTTATGGTAATGATACAATGCTAAAAAATTATATAAATAAGAATAAATTGCAAGATATTTAAAGTGTGGGAGAAAATACCAAAAGAATTGATTTTCAAAGTCACCATTCGTCATCTTTAGGGTATAATAAGTAAGTGGATACAAATATATAAATATGAAAAATCCAATATTAAAAAAAATAACTAATTGGTTCTCAGGTTAAAAAACAAAAACAAAGGAACATTCCAAACTATTAATGTTGTTTGACTATAGCACAGTCTTCTTGATGGTTATTCCCATTTAATGCATGTTACACTATGTTCAAAGAGCTTATGTCCCCAAAGTCACACATCATGAAATGGTAGTGGCAGAGCTTGAACCCAGACATTTTGTCTCTAGAGCATGCATTCTAAACAAATACACCCAAAGAACGGAGAAGACTCACGTGAGTATAAGTATTAAGAGAATATTGTGCACACTTGCCTAGAGTTGTTGCAAAACAATCTGGGTCTAAATTTTGACTACTGTTTATCAACTATGAAGTTTTTGAGTCAATTAATTTCTATATTCTTTGGCTTTCTTATCTCTACTTAAAATAATAACTGCTTCTGGGTCTGATGTTGGAATGAAATGAGCAGATGGAAAGTCAGCATAGAGAAGTTTAGCATATAGAATGTCTGCAGCAGGTACTTACTAAATGTCAATTGATTTGAATTAGATGGATTAATGAAATGAATCCGAAGTTTAACTGATATTATACCTGAAATTTCTTATTCCATCTATAGCACCTTAAGGATGTCTATGGAAATGTAATGAATATTTTATGGAGTGCTAAACCATAACACAATGTTTCATAATTCAAAGTAGCCAGGTGCTGGTGACTCATGCCTGTAATCCTAGCTACTTGGAAGTCTGAGATCAAGAGGAGCCTGTCTTGAGGCCAGTCCAAGCAAATATTTCTCAAGACCCTATCTGCAAAATAACCAAAGCAAAAAAGACTGGAGATGTGGCTCAAATGGTAGACAGCCTACTTTGAAACCAGGAAGCTCTGACTTTAAGCCCTATTCCCACCAAGAAAAAAATAGATTCAAAGCAGATGGCCTAAATTTCCTTTGACTTCTATTATTTTTCCAAGAATCAAGCTATGATAATTATTAATTAAGCTACAATGGTGTATTTGACACTTTTTTTCAAAATGTTCTTTTTCCAAAAATAGTTTGTTGTTTGCAATTAATTCATGCATCTGACTTAATTGCACTTGTTAAAATTATTCCCTTAGGTTGCTATGCATGAATAATAAGTTCAGTCAATACTTTTATACTCCAGGGGTAAAAATTTGACAACTATAAAATAAATTTGCTTCTAAATAATCAGAATCTGCAAAACTTCATTATGTAAGAGCTGCTTTTAAGTATTCAGGAAGTTAAGATATTTTTATTGTCTCTGGACATTTCCAAAGTGTCCAGAGAAACATTTGTCCCTCAGGATACTAATAGCTATTGTAAGAAGTTGTTCTCTGATGATAAAATATTTGGAAAATGTTGAATTAAATTAAGATATGTTTCTTTTCTGCAACATGTTCCAGACCTTCTGACGTGGTAACTTATGACTGAATGGGAAATATAATACAGTTTCTCAAAATTGATTTGACCATAACATTTTCTGTTTTATTTTGATTTCTAATTGTTTTTGAAGCTAACTTGAGAAACAACTGCTTCTCGGGAGAAAAACAAAAGAAACAAAAACTTTAGAAATGGAAAGCCTAACTAATATAAACAAAAAAGTTGACTCTGATAGCTTACCTTACTTTTAATATTTCATTTTTAGTTCTTTTATCTCTTTCCTCGTTCATAAGTTGAAATTTCTCTCTAGAAGTCAAACAAGTAAGAATTTCCCCCTAATTATTCTTTATAGCTTATTTTTCTCCCTCAATTTTTTTCTTACCAAAAGAAATAAAAAGAAATCTCACTTATAAATAATATTTAAAACTCAGTTGGTAGGAAGGAGAAACTTTCACCAAGGAAATTGTTTCTACTTTTAAAGTTACAGACATAATCAAGTTACTATTAAACGTTAGATTCTATCCTTCTCCCACAAAGCATAACCACCTTCCTCTGGATGGTGCCAAGATTCAAGGATTTGTCAGACATTTTTGTTGTCAGGACTATGCAGTAAATAAACAATGATAATATTTATAATTCACATTTCCTTCATATAAATTCTCTTTGCAACAAAACAGAAATGTTATAATTTCAACTTTATTCCTTTCTATGGACAGCATTCATGGAAACATAAGTTTCAATAGCTTTTTTATTTTATTTGAATTTATGCATAATTTTTCCTCTAAAATGGAGAAAATATGTCCTCCGACAAGTGCCACAGCACATTTTATTTCTTCACAATTAAAGTTTACTTAAAAGTAAAAAGGCAATAACGCATGGCAAATTTTACAATGCAAGCAGATGTTGTTGTTAGAAGAACATCCTCCACTGTTTGCCTGTGGCTCTAGTGACTGCCTTCCAAAGAACAGGGACAAAGAATCAATTTGGCAAGTGAGAGAAGCTGTTTGCTGGCGGCACAGAACATGATAACTAGTTGGGAGTCGTTGAGTTATAAGTGCCTATAAGTGTGATACATAATCTATTTTTAAATGTATTTCAACTCCAGGTTACCTTTTATAAGCATTGCTTTTCATCATTAAATTACTTTAAAATATTTCTTAGGAAATTGAAGAAAATGTGGTTAACCTTAAATAACTATAATTTAACCTGTATATACAGTTTTATTTAATTTAACTCCTTTAGATGGAATTCTTTCCATTTCACTAGAAAGCATAAAAATTGGTGTAGTTCTTAAATATAAAATAAGGAGCAAAAGCATTGGGTATTTGTCTTCGTTTTGTTTGGGTAGACTTGCATACAGCCCCTTATTCTTGGGTACCTGTAAAGAAAGTCTAAAAATTCAATCCTATGACCATGAATCATTCAAATGAATAAAGTTTGATTAAGTTAAAATCTTATTCAAGTATACATAAAGTAATATTTGAATCGTATGTGAGTGTGGTCAAATACAAAAGATGGTGATAGGTAATTACTACTATCTTTCTATAGATGTACTACTTTGGAATGTGACTATCAAGAAGTAGGATCTATTTCTACTTCTCTTGAGTCAGAGCTACCCCTGAGAGTTTTCTTTGATTCACAGAATGTAGTAGAATTGATGCTGTGTCATTTCTGAGCCCAGTTCTCAAGAACACTAGCGGATTCTGCTGTAACCCTCTTGAGCATATGTAAACATGTAAAGAAGCCTGACACATGTCTCTAAGGTGAGCAATGGGTGCTAAAAGAGACCAAAACCCAGTAAAAACCCTTAACATGTATGAGGCTTCATGGACCATTCAGTCTTACTTGAGCCATCAGAGGTTGGTCGTTGATTCATGACTCACGTGAGACTAGCAGAAGAACCACTACCTGAGCTCAGCTCAGATGGCAACCTACAGGATCGTGGATAAATAAATAGTGGTTATTTTTAAGCCACTAAGTCTTGGGGTAATTTGTTCATTATCAATAATTTACTGAAACAATAGCGTTTACCCAAAGTTTAATATCTATAAGCTCTTACAGTCATATGAAGAGACGGTATTGTCCTTGTTCTATACAATTTATAAACTACACATTTATTATTTTCTAATTTGGAATCTATTCAAGACATTGTATCCACTAAAATGATGTATTAGAAATCAATGTAAAATTATTTTCAGAATGATTCTCATCATAATCTCATATTCTGTTTTCTTATCCACAACAATGTTGTGTTGAATCTGTACAGTTTGATTTTTTTTCTGGTTAAATATATTAATCTACACCCTTTTTCACCATATTACTGCAGAATTTATCTAGCATCATTTGGGGCATTCCTGTTTATTTTTTTATTGTACTCCTTACACACTTTAGTTCTGTGATACTGGCATTCATCAAGGTCATTGTTAAAAGTGTTGATCCCTTTGTGAGAGAGATTCTTGGTGACCATGACAGGAACATCCAATGGAGCACTGGGAACAGAAATCCAGATTGGAGGACTGAAGAGACAGTGACATGTGAGGAAGTGGAGATAGTAGCTATTGACACACCTACTGAGAAGTTTTGCCGTTCCTGGAAACACATACTTATTCCCTGCCTAATTTAGACCTCTGAATAAACAAATTTATTACAAGTGGAAAAAAACAGTATTGATCTTATACTCATTGATCATAAGCTCAACCATAGAAGAATACTTCTCATTTCCCTCTATTCAGCTCACATAGCTGCATTCCTGACAGAGTACTTGCTTGCTCCTATCCTTTCTCCACCAATAATAATTTATTTCTGGTGGATTCAGCCACACTAATGCGCTAAGTCTAAACAATTGGACTTGATTGCAGACTGAAAGCACATTGCATTGCCGCAAAATGATATGAGGGTGTTGTCCTGTATTCATTGTGTCTGCGGCAAATAGAGTTATGTCAATATGCATATTTAACATATCTTAATGTTTTTTAGTATCCCTCAAATTATCTTGGTTAGGTTTCTTGATCTACAACAGGACTACCCTTTATCAGAAGTTCTACCTTTTATAACACAACTAAGGCAGATTTTGTACCTCATGTACCATGCCTTTTCTTAGGGATGCTGACCAGAATCATATCCAATTATGCTTGGCTCTGTGGAGTTGTTGATTTATACTATTGCATCCTTCCAGAACTCTTTTTCCATACAAAATTTCTTTTCAGCATGATTATATCTCCTAAATCAAATAACCACTCACTGGAAATAAGCTTCTTGATTTATCCCTTAAGGACTATGTATCAGTTAGTATCCTAAGAAGTAACAAGATATACACTCAGAGAGTTAATTGAAGGGACTTTTAAAAAGTGATGCTTAAGGATAAGATAAAGCTATTATTGTTCTTAGATCTGAGTTAGCAAGTGGAGGTTGTGGCTTTATCTAGAACTGGACAAGAACTGGAAACTAAGTTACTGCCAAAGCAGTAGTCCTGATCAAGAAGGAATGAATTTGATTAAATATACTGGATGCTTTTTCTTTGATTCCTCTTATCTCCAGCTTATTTTTCCTATCTGCCAAATTAAACCAGAAGCCAGATGTTAAGGAATCCAAGGGCTCTTGGGGCATAGAGCAGAGCAGAAAAGAATGGAATAGTTATGGAGAGAAGAAAGACTAGCCATCACAGCAAGGGTGGAATGGCCATGGTTTTCTAAATTGAATTCAAGTAAGTTGTTCCTTACCTCAGCTAATCAGCAGTACTTCTGGAGAACAAGATGCTGGTGTCTTCTCTGTATACCCAATGGAATGGGAGCTGGGGATTTAACTTTTTTGTATACAGATAGCAGTACCTCAAAATGAGGGGGTTATGAACTTGGTAGCACTTTCTTTCTAATAACTAGTGAGAGATGTGGGAATTAAGCACAGGATCTTAAATAGAGAATCTGAGATTTAAAGCAAATCCTAAGTAATTAGCCTAAGTAAAAGAAAATTTATCCCTTTGTTTCCTTTCTCACTTACCTATAAAATAGAGATAACAATATCTAATATATATGATTGCTATATATATTGCACAAAAAGATAATTAAGACATAGAATATACTTAGAATTCAGTGATCTCTAAATAAAATTGAGCTATTGCTTTATTGAAATTGTCGTAGAGTCGTAACCTCGATTATTGCTACTTTCTTCTTATTTAATGACTAGATTTGTCATTGAAACTGAGAGTCTCTTGAACTCCAAAAACTACTAATAACTTTCTTTCAAAATCTGTGGATTCACCTTTAGAAATAAATAATTAAATACTAATTAACTTAATAGCAATTGAACCAAAACAACCTTTAATCTATTATTGTGATTCATTTTCAATACTAAGATGGAATATCAGGAGCACTGAACTTTTCTGTTAGAAACATTTTGAGATGAGTCTTAGGCCAATATGAGTTCTTCACTCATGAAAGTTACTCATGAGTGTTTTAATTAAAATTATTGCTGAGTTCATACGTTGAGGTGGCTGGAGCAATGAACATCTTGGTGGGAAGATATTTATAACAGCTGGTGACATATTAGAAATACTACCATAAAATGGACCAAAGAATTTACTGGACTGAGAGGTGTTACATTTGAAATTTTAATAAAAAATTCAAATTTGTATACATAGCATTTTTATAATCACAACTTCAACTGGGTTTTTTTCTCTTTTGAAAATTTTGGGGTGAATATGGTTTTGAAAAGTTTCTCTCTCATATTTCCAGGCTTTGCATTGTAAGTTATCTTGTTAGCTACTCTATAATGAATAAATGACATAGGGTACAAGCCATTAGATGAATCAGATATTGGAAGAAAAGAAGGCTTTTATAGTTCACTGAGGTGTTAAGTGATGATTTATAAATATGGCCAAACTTCCAATCTCTAACAAAATCTGGAAAACATTTACCAAAACCAATAAATAGCAAAAGCTTTGGGTACTTTTCAAATGGTATTGCATCACTAGTTTTATTTTGATCTATTTTTTAAAATTTCACTTCTTCATGAAAATGAGTTGTATAGCTTATGGTATTACTGTACCAAAGTGATTTCCATTAATAAAGCAAGAAGCAATGGAAAGGAACATATATAAAGATTAATGCATCAGACTTTTATGTTTATAGTGACTAACTATAATTTCTGAGCCTGAAGTTATTGGAAAGAAAATCTCTTTTATGGAAACAGGCAACAAATCCCAAACTATCTGAGCAACACAGCAATTTACTTTCCCTTGACTTAAAGAATTGTGGTTTTATAGCCATTTTCCTCAGGTTTATTGATTTCATATGCAATTTTGTACAATGACATAATGCATCTGGGCTTCACACATAGAGACAGAAATGATAACTAACATTTGTGTCATTTGTCAACTGAAAGCAATCAATAGAACCTGGTCTCTCCTTAGATGTACAAAGCAACAAGGGGCAAATTCTCTTCAACCAAAGTACCAGAGGGACAAAGAAGTTGAGGATATTTCAGAACAGAAGAATCAAAAAACAAGAAAAAAATCCTCAGGTTAAGTGCTTCTTAGAAAACAAAATACTGTGTAAGATTTTTAGCGTCTTTCCATCAGTTGTGGCATATTAGTGGTATTGTAGATGAGTAGTCATTTGTATATGAATTTCTGCTTTATCTGTCTAGAAAATGGGTGAGTTCTATAACCCCACAAAAGCTTATTAGTGAGCATGCTTATAGACTAATTTTAATAGAACATAAATAAAAAGGCTAATTTGCTGCTATATCAAAGTCCTAATTATACTTTATAAATACAAATGCAAAGGTTTTAGTTTTATTTTCTGTTTCATTTAGCTGTACCAGTTTACCTATTCAATACTGTTAGAAAAAAGGAGACAAAATAGTTCAGCAGAAATGATAGCATTGCGAGGCATACCTTGTCAAAACTCTGAAGTTGTTACAACCATTCTTTCTGCATTCTAGCCTTTCTTTGGCTGTGGTTTCCCTGTACAGCTCCAATCACTATTCCCACTACACAGTGATCGTTTAATGTTCCATTGCTACCTTCTCACAAGCTGACCTGGCCACCTCTTTGTTTCTCATCTCTACCCTAATTTCTTTTCAAAGAATGTGCCCCACCCTGTAGCTGCAAACACCTTGATCCCATCACTGCAACCTCAGATGATTGGGCCATTGAGGACATCAGACTTAAACAGGGCTAGCAGATAGACTTACTAAGAACCCCTTGATTTGTGTGGCCTTTTGCAGAGCAGGGTCAATCTCTGTCCAGGTGCTTGAAGCAATAGACAGAGGGGAAGAAGTTACAGTAGAAAGTGTGAGTATATGACTGAGTTAAAAAATAAAGAAAAAGAAAAAAGAAAAAGAAGTAAAAAGAAAGTACAGTTAGAACTGCAGTAGAAAATATGAGACCTTATGTGTGAGAGGTTATGAGTAAGAACCTTCCCAGAGGAAACAGTTAAGAAAGAGATGAATTGAATAGACTCACAGAAAGTAGAAGCATTAAGAGAGATCATCTGATTCTGGAAAAATGAGGGTATATCTTCATTCCTTAATGTCTCCATTTCTAGATCTTATTCAAATTCAGATTATCTCCTGGTCTTTGAGATCTATCAACTTGCTACCTTCAGAAAATTTCATCCTATTTTTCCTAAACTAATTTGATTGGGTCTTTGTTCCTTATTAGCAAACTATTCAAAAAATTATTCAACATATTAATTTGAAAACAGTAGTTCTTGGATTTTCAAAGTGCTACATAATTCATCAAATACTCTTCTAAGCATTATTCAGTTTTTTTCTTACAACAGGAGTGTGAGGTAAGTAAGGCAGATTCAATATCCTCAATTAAAATGAAGATAGAAAGCTACAGGAATTATGAGGTTCCAACAATTACAGAAATAAAAATAGGACTATAGCCTAGATTTTTCTATGCAGGTCAGGCTACAGAAATTATACCTGAATAGATACACACACTTAAAACACACAGCCATGCACACACACACACATTTTTCAGGATTTCTAGTCCATTTTATTCTTTATTTTTTAAATAAATATTTGATCATAGTTACAAACATAAAACTCTTTTAGGTCTTATTTCAGGTCTAAGGAAGTTCAAATCTCTGTTTGAAACCTCTGATAACTGCCACCAGCTAGTTCTCCAACTTTCAAGCAACTTCTGTTTCCTCTTTTCTACTTCTGGCTGGCCTTGTACATGATTCTGTTTCCACTGCTAACAAAAGGAGTAATTGTACTGATAATTGTGTTTGAAGGGGCTACTAAGATTTGGAAAAAAGCAATTGATCATTCTCTCAGAACTGCTGATATCCTCTGACAATACCAAGTGCACAATCATTCTGCAGACAGCTTGAGTGGCTGGTGGCTGCCATATGTGAGTTTCATATCTGTATCTAGGACACCCACTGTTAATGTCAAAAGCTCCAAAGATCCTACTGCCAGTGGCCACTGTAAGTGTTCTGTCAGAACAGATTTCAGTTTTTGTTGTTGTAGACATTCAGAATAACGCTACACATTCTTCAGCATTTAGAAAAAAAAAGTAAGAAAACAATACATGAAGGACACATCTAGGCCCAAACAAAGCACACTGTGATATGGGCGATCTCTTTCAGCTCTGAGGAAAGAGAGCCCTGCAGCGTTCAAGAGTAATTCCAGCAAATCATGTTATTATCATGGAAGAAATACTTATGAATTATTTACACTGTATTGCTCTTGATTTGGTGAAGCAATGGACCAAATGGATGTATTCCTTGAATTTGTTAAGTTTAAATCTGAGAATAACACATTCTATTAGCTTTTCAGGTCATTTATTGATACCAAAATGCTTGTGTCCATTATTATAACCCTTTAAACTGTGGAAACCAGCAATGTACAGAAATATCCATGTGGATTTAGGAGATTCCCAAGGGCAGAGGGGCTTCTCTTTTTCTTTATTGGACCATGGAAGGAAAATATCTAATAGGCATTTCTCAAAAACAGTAATATAAGCAATAAAATTTGTGGCATAGCTTAATCAGAAGATGGAGGGCCTAAGTTTAATAAATTCTCTGTGTAGTAGACAAAACTCAGAAGGTGTATGAGTGTGTTAAAGAAGTTAATAAATCCTCTGTATAGATTCCTTGACTAAGGTGTTTTCCACAGAAGAGGAAAAGTGAGCTGAAGCTGAGGGTCAGATGTCAGAGAACTTGAGATACGTACTTATGGAGATCACAAGTGGTTCATAGTACATAGTCAGCCTGCTACACAGAGAGGAACAAGAATCAGTACCTGAGATTTACATTCTGGAGATTCTACCAGTAATCCCTTGCAAAACACCAAAGGCAGAAGTGACACCTCAGTTATCACCAGTCTGATTTTCAGCACAGATCAATGACACTTAAATGGAAACCAGTGAGGATGAGATGCTGCCAGACTGCAAGGCCTCTTCTCTCTTGTCCTCCTTTTTCTCAACACATAAGGAGTTGTTCATCCCTACACATCCAGATACCATCATGGACCAAACACAATAAGAATATGGAAGTAGGACAATTTTAAAAGCTTTACATTTCATTCAGACGAGAAGGAATTATCTGAAGATATTTACACCTATACAAATTATTAGCTAAGTGACATTGTATTATACTAAGTTTAGTTCTGTTTATCTTATGTGTACAACCATAGTGTGTATCTATATGTGAGTATTGGGGTGGTTATAAGGAATATTTGGTAATTTAATACAAAAATCATGAAGCCATACATCCCAAAAATAACTTGGCATAGTAAAAGTAAATTTGTTAATCTGTATATTATCTTCAGCTCTCAGGAAGGAAATATACTTGTGAAATATGTACTAGTGCTTTTTTATCACAGTTGTACATGTGGGCTACTATTTCATGTACATTTTTATAAGTTACATCATTGGCTCATTAAAATAAAATCAAAGTCTAAATTATATTAACAGTTTTATCACATAGTAATTAAAACTTCCAACCAAAGCTATTTCAATGAAGAACTGTTGATATTGTTGTTCTTATTTTACCCTATCTATAATGTGCATAGAGCTTGCTTAGGATTCCAGATTATACCTATATTTATGTAAAGATTAGGATCTGAAATATTACTTGAAATTGTCTTTTTCTGGTATCCAATGACCTACCTGCAGTCAACTATTTGGGCCACTCTAATGACTATGTCAGAAAATAAATCTCATTTTCAACATCTGACTACATGAATTCCAAACGTTCAAGTCCTAAAATCTCTAAGGACACAGTTTGTGCCATAGGTATTGACTAGGCATAAGGTCAATGGGACAAGATGATACCCTCTTCCACACCCTCAAAAAATAAAAGTTCACTGGATATTGGGCAAAAAACTACCAAGAGATGTAGAGATGTATGGGTCTCTGTGTGGGAAAGAAGAGACAGGTACATGTGGGTAGACTAAAGTCTCAATGAGGAACTGTCCACCTGTTACAAGCACCATTGCAAGTTTCCAAGGTATCATGTGGTAGACAAATCCAGTGTTCCAGACTTTAAGCAGAGCATGGACTTTTATCCCAAACTCTGATGAGTTATGTTAGCATTTCCTTTCAATATTCAAGAAAGGTCTACCTTTTAGAACAGCTATATCTTATTGGTCACAGAGTAGCACTAATGTCTGTCAGAGCCCCTGAACATTACTCAGTCATATCTGAACAACCCATCAAGAACAAACAACATTGCCTGTTCAATGGTCCAGGATCCTCTCAAACTTCTAAGATAAGAAATAGCACCCTGACACTTCAGGACCTTCCCTAGACTAATGTCATTCATCTCTATAAAAAGAAAAGCAGCTGAAAATAGAGCTCAATAGCTTGACAAGTATATTTTTGAGCAAGAAAACGTCATGTTTCTATTATATATAGTAAACAAGAAAGTGTTAGAAAGAATTTTCTCTTTGGGGAGGATTTGTTACCCATCAAAACTGTGAGTACTTACAGTGTCTCTAAGTAGATAGAGAAAATGACATGCGGAAATCAGGATTTAAAACCCTCTTTTACAGCTACTGCTTGATTTTTAAAAATAGAATCCATTTAGACAGTTTTTCCTCTGGTGCAGCTCTTCCTTGCTTTAGTATTTCCGTACAACAGTTCTTGGCACACAGATTCCATTCACAGCTACACCTTTCTGCTTCCCTTTGCCTGAGGCTAACCTTTGGCCTAGAAATAGCACTTGTCAGGGAGTGCATGCCACCAGGAGTGTCTCTCAACCAAAATATAAATCATATTTTTTCTCCTGTGGTGAAAGAATTCTACAGAAACTCTTGGAAGGTCCTGAGCAAGACTGAGTTCCCTTTTTCGACAGCCATTATCTATTCATTACTAAAAATTTTATGGTTTTCTCTCCCTTTTATTCCTTACTGATTCACTGTGTTTCTTGACATCATCTCCCAATATACAACTTGTGTCCAAATCCTTATTGTAGGGTTTAAAATATCTCAACTAAGAATTGCACATTGCAGAATCAATTTATCTTTGTATCACAATTCCCATTAACTTAAATTGTAAGAAATGTGGTGAATTGACATAAATCATTTGAAAAATATTGCTTTATACTTTTATTTTTACTGATATCATTTGTTATGAGAAAAGTCCCTTTTTTAACCTTATAAGGACATCTCAATGATGTTAATAGTAAGAACTTTAGAAAACATGAAACTTCAAAGACTATGTGAAATCCATTTGCTGAGTATATCTTTCTTTAAGCGTTTATATTGTCCAGACCATTTCCTGTAAACATGTTCCTTCTAGGAACAAGCTTTTCTCTAATCTGGATACCTATCATTCCCTAAAATTCACTATTGGAATTGTCCTCTAAATCCCTTTACAACACTCTAAAGTTATGAAGTTTTTATCAGGGTAAAGCACAGAGGAATGTGAGTTTGATTCTGTTCAGTTAGAGAGACCTGTCCTTGGGAAATGTTTGTTATGTTTAATTATGTACCTGTGTGTCTTGGAGAAGCACTCTTTCTGTTAAAGCAATATTGATCTACCTCCCTTTGTATCTAGGCATTCTATTTCACAGATCACTGTAGACATGACAAGCATTCCAAACAATTAAATCTAGAGAAAAATAAGTAGGGCCAAAATATTTTTAAAAGAACATTCTTGTTTTTGTATTTTTGCATTAGTTTGTTGATACAAGGGGACAAAGGTGATTTTTTTTACATTGTACATTCTAAAGCTTTCAAAGACTATGAGGTAAAATGGGAAAAAATCAAGTGAAATCAGGAAGTACATTTTAAGTACATGCAGGATTAATTTGCATAGCTCTATACCTGGGGCCAGCATGTCCTGGTTATGACAGACAGGTGTCTTTTTGGTTCCTTTTGAATTGACCTTCGCTTATGGAGCTGAGAAAGCACTTGTCATTCCAACCACATCTAATGCCATTTAGCCTATAACAGGGAATAAAGGAAGAACAAATACTGAAATTGGAAAGCAGCTGACATAATTCAAGGTGAATCTTACACTTGGGGATAGTCTGTCTTTATAAGAAGGTAGTGTAAACAATAGCTATAATTTGTGTCTTGGCACCTTCTTGAGAGCTTTCAAATTGTCTGATGGTAAAAATGGGAATACTTCTAATAAAAATGATTAAAGAGAAAAAAACACTGAGGGTAACTGGCTGGCTAAGACATTCAGTAATGGAATATGACACTTTGCTTCTAGGTCACTGGTTCCAATTCAGCCTAAATCAGAAGCAGCCGAAAGCTGTGATGATAGTGTGATGGTCTTAGCTCAGGGAAGACAAATATGTTGCAGCTATAAATATATCAGGGTCTTAGTTATAGCTTTTCATCATTTTAGTTGGTTTGCAATTGCTACACAAAGACCAAATATTGCTTTGGTTAAAACTGTATTCTGATTTTTTGACCAAAATATCAGCATTGTCTATAGGATGCCCTGAAAAACTGATTAGCAGTCTTAACTTTCAGAGCTTTTGGGGACTTAGTGGCTTTGGTTTGTTCTAATTTCATAAAGTTTCTATTTTAAAGTTTAAAAAGTGTTATGTCAGTTTAGTTGGTATTTGAAAGCAACTGCGCTAATTAAGCATCTTCTTTTTGTTTGCTTGTTTCCTTATTTTTAAAACATCTTTAATAGTATAGCTTTAGCTTCGGGATAATTTTAGAAATGTGATCAAACTAATTTTGCTAAAATGTCATGTAGACCCCTTTGTGCTTAGCACAATATTCAGCTTTTCTACAGGAGCATCAAGCTTGAAAGGTATTAACAAGTAACCACATAAATGGGTAGTAATGCCACAGGAGACACACAGCACTACGCAGTGATTATCAAATCTGGGGAAGCAGCACTTATTAGTAAACACTTATTTACTCCAGCCTAACAGGAAGACAGTAAACAAATATGAAAAAAATTTTTCCAAAGATCATCCACCCTAAATATATTATCTCTGCTTCTGATATTCCAGGTGAGATTTATATTTTGAAGATTTTTTTAGCTCATCATTGTGAAGTATAAAGAAGAAATAGTAACAGATCAAATGAGGTTGTCACTAAGCTACTGTTGCAAGGGTTTTGGTGTCTAGTGTCTTGGAATCTTGGCTCTATAATTTGCTACTAGCAATGACCTTAAGCAAAAGAGTAATCCTTGTAACCTCAACCGTCAATCCTTATTTTCTATTTCTTGACCTATGAAATTCAACGTAAGACTATTTGTTTGCTTCAATTTAAATTTGATTTCACATGTATTTCCTATATAATATATAAAATTGTATAAAATATTTTTATGTGTATGCATTACAAATTCTCTTCAGTATGAAAAACTTGAGTCCAAGATACTAATTAATTTACTTTGGCCATTATGAATGGTATAGAGATTTTTTTCTATTTTTATTCTGAGAGTTGGTACATTGTACATTTACAAAACTTCTTACAATGTATCAAATATGTCATACTTGAATTCACCCCCTCCATCATTCTCCTCCATTCCCCACTCCCTCCATTCTGGAATTATTTCAACAGATATCATTTTTCTATTTAAGTACTTGCATACACAGTATTTGTACCATATTCACCCTCCACCATTTTCCCACCCTCTTTCCCACCATTACCACCCTCTTTCAGGCAGGACCTGTTTCGCCCTCCTGTTGTTCAATTATGTATGAGGAAAAAAGAAAAAAAAATGACAGTTTTGCTTGTGATAGCTACGAAGGTTACATATAAGAGGGGGAGGGTAAAAGAAAGTATATAGATATTTATAGTTAGACATGAATGAGATAGCAAACATTACCTAAATTAAACCCCAAAAAATAAGCCAACAAGAAACACAAGAGCTACATACCAACAGAATCCACTTGCTATAATGACAACAGATGACTCATAATCAATACTCAAATGTACACTATTTGTATTGTTTGTAATTTCCCTATGATATGGTGTATGTATGTCTGTGAGCATGAGTGTGTGTGTGTGTATGTGTTTGAAATATGTCTAATTGTATTGTTTCTACCTTGTAGCATGATTTCAATATTCCCATCCAGTCTGTTAGTAGCTAGAGAGTCTGCTTAAATATTCCTACCTCCAAGGCTATGTATCTTAAGCAAAGGCATAAATGCAAGGTGCCAAATAAGTATTTTAACATTGGTTTTAGACTTTATAGGTTAATAATGTCCAATAATGCTATAATGTAGAAAATGGTTACAACCTTAGGACAAAAATGGGAGTCATTTCCTTCCCCTAGTCAAACATCCTCTTGTTAGAGCTGGGGCTGCAAATAAATTTATAATTACTCATATCAGCAAACTTCATGAGGTTTAGCACATTTTACAAACCATTTGATGAAGGGAGAAGCCATTGAATTCAGGCAAGAAACATAATGTCCCTCTTTTGGGTATAAACTTTGCCTGTACAACTACTAATTATAGGACTGGGTAGAAGACCATGTTACATTTCTACGTTTTAATTGCCCCTATAAAAATGGAGGTAACTCAAAATGTATTTCATAGGGTTTGTTATAAATTTGAGTATGAAATAGCCTACAAAGGCTCATTGTTGAAGGCATGGTTCCTAGGTAGTGGTGTTGTTTTGGGAGGTTCTCAGCATGTTAGGAGGTAGGGTATATCTGCAGGAAGCAGGTCATTGGAGGGGTGACTATCGAATAAAACTATTGAAACTCTGAGCCAAAATACATCCTCTACCTTCAAATTATTTCTGTCAGACACTGTCATACAGGCAGAAGTCTGATTAATACAGGAGTGAGGAAAAAATTAAATGAATTAGGATTCATTACATCTTTACCTACAGATGAGACTGGCCACACATAAAAAGTGTGGGGGATAGGATATGCCCCTCTGATTTAAGGACTCTAACATTAGTAAAGTAGTTGGGCTGACAAATATTAATAATCTTAGCTAAACATAATGCTTAAGCAGTCATAGAGAGTGACACCACAGGTGATCACCTTCTTACTTCTCTTTCTCTTATTGCAACATGAAGAATGAGATGCAGTGCTGCTCTCCTACCTCAGGTAACTATTTCATCAGCTCTCTGAAGTTCCAAGGTAAAGTCATGTCTTTAGCTCAGTAAAATCCAGCATTCTACATGCATATGTCACATTTATCTTTCTATCTTAAAAACAATGCCTAAACGGGCATTTTAAAGAATGGAGACTAGAAGCAGAAAACAGACCATTTCTCCCTGGCTCTTCTACCCTTTGTATCTCCACATGACCTGATAAGTGAAGAAGTCCTCTTACTTCCTAAAATAATGATATAGGAGTTTCTCCCAAAGTATTAATATTCACAGACTAAGTGGTGAGCCCTGATGAAGTACTAAGTTTTTGATATTATTTTAAAATGTATGCTTTTAGAATTCACACAAGATTAAATAGATTGAAATCACTTTTTTCTAGGGCTTAAGGGGAAATATTAAATTTAAATAGTGTTCTTATAAGCAAAGGCAAAAATCCTTCTGTGAGTGAAAATTAACAGCAGTAACTGAGTTTACAAAGCTCTTTCACGTCCTTTATGTGATCATTCCAACGGCTTTGGGTATTAGGACATTTTTATCATTTTTTTTGTTGTGCATGAGAAAATTTATCTGTAGATTGTAGGCTGGATTGCTCCTGGTCACACAGCTAGAGAGTGGTAAATGCAATAATCAAACCACAGAGCTCCAGGTCTCCTTTTGCTCACCACCCTGCCACTAAATATATGATTCTACTTTCATTTTATTAGATATTTGGTTAGATGTTTTATTCTGTAAATATCTGTCAGAAGTAATAGTGAAAAATAAAGGCTTCATTCAATTCAACGTATATTTATGGCATATGTATTATGTTCTTTGATAATACACTCTCTTTTTTTTGTAGTTCCAAGGTACACAAAATAAGATCAACCTACACTTTTTACTTGCCTTTGTGAAGAACTGTTTATTTAGCATTTCAACTACTGCTGTTCTTATAGCAAGAATTTAAAGCTAAATGTATTCTAAATGGAAAACTAAACCCACAGACTTTATACTAAAACAAACCAGTGAGTCAAGTAATTTTTAAAATGGCTACAGATTATTAAAACAAGATGTAAGACCCAAGGAGTCTAAGACAGTCAGGTTACCATTTCCAAGCTATTTCTGTTTTATTCACAGATTTGAAAGATTGAATAGTAGATTCAGACCTTGGAGGACCTTAGCACAGATCATAAGCTAATTAGTATTATGTTTTAAGGGTGTCTTCTTGGAAAAATCCATAGCTTCTTATATCCATTCGCCAAGCCCTATAGTTACAAAATAGATATGGCCTATTTTTGAACAATATTTGCTACTTACTGTTTAAAATTTGTTGGTAAAGTAGAGAAACATTTAATTTTAGAAGCCTAAGTATTTTATAATTGTTCAAATAAATGAATCTGATAAACAATTATGGTTATAAGAATTTTTATCATGAAAATACAGGTATTATAAAAGTGAAGATAGTTACAGGTCTTAAATCTTGTATCACCATCATCTCTTAAATGGGCGAATGCATGCGCACACACCCCAGTTCTTTTTATCATTTTGTGTAAATATTTCAATGCCCGTTATCCTGAGAATAAAGTCTAAACTCCTTATTACTTAAACTCTATTGTAGTTGGAACAACACAGTAAGAAGGTCAAGGGTGCCATGACCTGGCATACCAGTTTTATCGCACACAACCCTCCTTTTGTCACCAACCAATGTTATTGGCCTCATTAATCTACCAAGAATCCTCCCACATCAGGGCCTTTGTACAGGCTGACCCTCAAGCACTTATATGTGTGATTGGCTCACTGATATTTAAATTTCATCTCCATTGGTAAACTGTTCCTAAGCTAGAGTAGATCTACTTCCTCCCAACCACCACCTTTAATTGCACAAGAAATTTTTTTTCTTTTAACTCCATATCTGGAGCTAGCATCTGAAATAATTTACCTTGGTCATACACTCCATACCCTACTTTTAAAAAATTTTATTTTTAAAAGGCTTTAATGAAAATGTTGAACTCATTAGATAAAACAAACAGAAATTACCTTGTATTCAAAGATTTGAGAGAAATTTAAGCTTTTTACTTAAGTACAAGATATGTAGGCACAAATTAAAGCCATACAAATTGATGGATTTTCATAAATTAAACATTATAACTAGTAGCCAGAATAGGAAACAGAACATTATGACTACCCTCCCCAGAAATCCACTCTAGTCCCATTACAAGTGTTGTTCACCATGAGTGTAAACAAAATATCAGTGTAACTCTATGGATTCATAGAGTTACAAAATCATACCTGATTTTGTAATCTTTATAAATAGAAACATATTTTGTCTATCTTCTTCTTTTGATATTATGTCAATGTGATTTATCCACATGTTTGCTTATGTTGTAGTTTGTTCATTTTTTTTCTGTACAGTATTCCATTATGTGAGTATACTATAATTTATGCATTCATTTTAACACTTATGAAGTACAGTTTTCAGCTTTTGTCTATTACACACAGTGCTGCTATAAGTACTTTCTACAAGTCTTTTAGTGAACATGCATACACTTAAGAGTGGAATGTCTGGTTGTAAGGCATAAACATGCTAAGTTTTATTGATGCTGCAACATTCTCCCAAGGTGATTGCATCAATTCATCCTTCCATTAGCAGAGAAGAGCTCCCATTGCAATACATCCTTGCCTAACTTGAATTTTTTAATCCTTTATTACTTCATTTCTAGTGATCGCATGGTAGTAACACACTGTTATTTTAATTTGTGTTTTCCTACTTACTAGATAAATTAAATATCCTTTCATAATTTTTTTCAGGTAACTTAGTTTAGATATGCTTTCCTGTGACATATCTATACATGTATCTTGCCTAATATTTTCTCTCGGTTTTCTATGTTCCTACTTGCAGACAATCGTGTTGTATCTTCTCCCTCTTTGTGTCTTCTATGTTTTGAGAACCATAATGATGTTTCTTAATAGACAGATACTTTAAGCTTACAATTTTCCTTTCTACAATGGTTTTTGCATTTAATAATTTTGCATACTCTAGGTTTTGAAGGTTTTTTCTTTTTCCTTTGAAAAACTTATTTTCATTTTTATATTTAGATTTATAATTGATCTGTAATTTGCTTTTGCACATTGTATGAGGTATAAGCCAAGATTATAAAAACTTTTATTAGCATATAATCATTGTACAGGGGAGTACATCGTGATATTTATATATGTGCTTACAATATAGCTTAGTTAGGTTTACCCCTCCACCATTCTCCCTCTTTCCATCTTAACCCCTTTTTAGAACAATTTCAACAGGTTTCACTCTTCTATTTTCATATATGAATACAAAATACATCTACCTTCTTCACCCTCAGTCACCCTTTCCTTATGCCCACCCCCCTCTTATAGGTATTTACCCCGAGAAAAGACCTATTTTGCCCATTTGTCCTTCATTTTTTAAGAATATTTAGATGGTACAAGAGGGGAGAAAACAAAATAGGATTAGTGAGTCTGTCTGAGGAGGCTATGGAAAGATTTTTTTTAAAAAAATCTATATGGATTTACTGAAAACTCTACATCTGACCCGTTGTTCTGACCACTTTGTCAGAAATCAATTGATTATACATTTTGTGAATTTGGTTTTAAATGCTATATCTTGTTCTATTTTTATATTTGTCTATTTTTTTTTTGCTAGAAACATTCTGTCTTAAATGCCTTAGTTTTATAATAGGTTTTATATGTGATAGCCCCAGGTTATTCTAAAATTCCAAGCTTTGTTTGCCAGATTTGCTTTTAGTCCTTTGCAGTCACATATAAATTTTACCATTAGTTTGTTAACTTCCAATTTAAAAAAAAATATTTACCAGGATTTGAAACATGGATCATGTTAAATCCATTAAACTTTAGTGATTTGACATCCTTGTACACTGAATTATTCAATCTATAGACTTTTTTTCTTTTTATTCACAGTGTGAATTTTAATATTGATTTTAAAGATTTCTATTAGCATTTAGGCAAGTCATCAGACTCACAAGTATAGTCATCAATGATCCTTATCCATTTTTAACTGACCTAAATTTTCCAGTCTTTTCTAGTAAAATATAAAAATTCGATCATATTGCCATCAGTGTTCAAATCTGATTTCCTTACCATCCTTTCTCATGAAGAGCCATCAGTATTCCCTTAAAGTGCATCGCACATACCACCATCCCACAGAGATCCCATTGTATTTGCCTCTATTTTTGTTTCTACCAGTTAAGCTCACGTTAGTCTACACTAGGCCACTGCTCACCAGCCCTGGCTGCAACATTCCAATCCATCCAGGCCACTGTAGTTTCACTGTGGTTCCAGGAGAAGGTTTCCACTTGTGTTGTGGCTACCATACCACTCAGAAATATCAAAACCACTTCCTCTTATGAGTAGATTTCCTCAAGCACTAAGTTATATGTACTAATCAGCAATTTGAAAACTAAAAAAAGAAAGTGCCCCTATCCCCTGTGTTGTGGTGTTTTGTAGTGATTTAAGCAGGGTTGCTTGGGTTGGGGGGTAAGAGAATATTGTGAGATTATGTTTCTAGTCTTAAATGTGACCCCTTCACTCCTAGTGTGCACAAGTGCCTCCAAGATGACTTGAATGAAATTCGTTCTGTGAGGAGCCAAGGATTAGAGTACCCTAAAACACTAGTTGCCTCTGATATTTAGTTGGAAATCCAGATTATTATGCTTGATATTTTTTCTGTCAGGAAGTTTTTCTCCCTCCATTGCTCAATCTCTCAGCAATTTGGCTTTTATTAACTTTTATCTGTGCCTTTACTTGGCAGATCAAATAGTTGGTGTGGTTAGAATCCCTTCTTTTCACCTTTATTTTAATGACCTGTGAAATATAGTATGATTGTGTATGGGACTTTTCTTTATTGTGAATATAGTTGATTTGAATACTCATGTGTAAGTCTTCATCGGAATACACACAAAGAAATATGTTTTAATTTCTTTTGACTAATTTCTAAGGAGAATTAGGAGTGTGGTATATGACACTTGTATATTTAACATTTTTACAAACTGTCAAAAAGTTTTACAAAAAAGTTTTTCCATTTTTATATTTTGAAACCTAGTATTATAAGATTCCCAGTTGCTTCTCATCCATGCCAAGACTAAGTACTGTCAATTTTTTTATTTTAGTAATGGGTATACAAGGCTATCTCATTTTGACCGACATTTCCCTTATGAAATTTTGTTGACTATCTTTTCATAAACTTATTAAGCATTCAAATATTTCTTATGTACAGTGTATGTGCAGAACTATTTTGCTGCATATGTGCATTGTGCAATGATAAATCATATTACCCTTATCTGTTTCCTCATTTACCACTTCATTATGATAAAAACATTCAAATCCCTTTCTTTTAGCTTTTTGAAATGTATTGTTCAAATCTTTATGCTCATTTTAATTGACCTAAATGTCTTATTACTAGTGAATTAAAATGTCTCTTTATGAAGTTGGGGGAATGGCTGAAGTGATTGAGCACCTGCTTAGCAAGAGAAGCCCTGAGTTCAAACCCCAGTTCTGCTAAAAAAAAAAAATTCCCTTTCTGTATTCCTTGTATTATATTTTTATTGTGAGAAATCATATTTCAGCACTATTATGATCATTTTCTAATTAGTTGTTAATATCCATATCTATTCTTAGGTTATGCTGCTTGCTGTTTTGTTTATATTTTTATCCATCTCCAATTTTATTTTAAAATATCGAATTGACAATTGAAAGTTTTATATATTCAAGGTATACAACATTGTGACTTGATATATTTATACACTGAACAGTGATAACTACAATAAAATTAGCACATCATTCACCACCCATGGTGTACATTACATTCCTAAGCAGGCTGCTTTAATTTTCATAAAGTTCATTTGTTCATTTTTCTTTTGTGGGTTATGACTTTTGTGTTATGTCCAGGAAAACACTGAGTAATCCAAGTATGGAAAGATCTTTTCCACTATAAGTTTTGTGCTTCTACCATTTATAATTAGGAAAATAATGCATGCTAAGTCATTTTGTGCATTTTGTGTGATAAGGATTGACATTTTACATCTTTCACACATATATCCAGTAGTTTCAATACCATTTTCTAAAAACCTTTCTTCCTTACTACATTGCTTTAATAAACTTCAATGGAACATGAATAGCTGAGGTTTTTGTGGGTTATTATTTTGTTTCATTACTCCTTTGATTTACCTACATTTCCACCAATGTAATACTATTTTGTTTCTTTTATTTTTATAGCAATTACTGAAATCAGGTAATGTGTGTCTTAAAACTTTTTTTATGTTACATTAGTTTTTCTATACTTTAGCACTTTTATATAAATTTTAAACTCATCTTACCAATTTTTATTAAAACAGCTTCTAGGGTTTTAATGGAGATTGTATTGACTGTATCACACAACTTAAAGAAATTCAACTTGTTAATAATATTGACTTTTCCAATCCATGGCCATATTAAATACTTTCTCTTATTTAGGTTCTTTAATTTTTCTCAATAAAATTCTATAGGTTTTGTGTATAGCCTTTCATACATTTTATTATATTTATCCTAATTATTTCATATTTTGACATTATTATAAATGAAATATTTCAGATTTCTCTGCTATTATGCAATGTTGCAAAAAGGTTTGTATATTAACTTTGTATCCCACACTTTGATAATTAATGTGTTACTTTTTGTAATTGATGGAATCCTAGGGATTTTCTATGTAAATAATGTCCTATGCAAATTGAAGCTGTTATTTGCTTCTTTCCAATATTTATACCTTTTATGTTGTTCCTTTCTTAGTACAATGCTAGGATCTCTTGTACAAAGATGAATCATAGTCATGACGGTAGACATCTTATTTTGCTCCTAACAAGGGCAATGTGCTAAATAGTCATCCATAAGTACAAAGTTAATTGTAAGTTTCTCATAACTGTAACTACTCAGTTTGTGTCATGTCTATTTTGTATGTAATTGAAAGTTTTAAAAGTAACATTGTGCTGGATTTTGTCAAATGTATTTTATTGAAATGTTCATGTGGTTTTTTTTTTCTCTTTGATATTGTGAATATGGCAAAATAAATTAATTGAATATCTAAAAAAATTTACAATGATTTAATTTTAATGTAACACCCCGTCTTATATTACTGAGATGACTATAACTTGGTTATGATGTGTTGGCTTTTTTACATACTACTCAATTTGATCTTTATTATCTTCTTGAAGATTTTTGTGACATTATGCATAAAGATATTGGTCTATAGTTTTTACTTATTCAAATCAATTCATCTGTATTTGCTATTGGACTAGCATTGACCTCATAATTTGAGAATTATGTATTCCTTTCTGTTTTCTGAAAGACTTTAGATTGAATTGGCATTTATTATGTTAAATACTTAGTAGAATTCACTAGGGTTGACAACAGAGCCTGGATTATTCTTGGTTGAAATATTTTTAACTACTGTGTGCTCTCTCTCTGAAAGTACTTTTAATGTTGCCCCTTTCATGTTGCTACATTTTTAAAAAACGAAGTAGAACTTTCATGTGATTTTATTTTATGAATAATTTCCTCTTTTGTCTTTATTTTTAAAGTATAACAGTATTTCTACCTGAAACATTTTCTGCTTGCATTTGTTTTATTTCTTTTAAGAATATTTAATACTCTTTGGAGAAAGGGACAATGACATATTTGTATTTGTTTTCTAACAATATGATGTCTTGTGCAATAGTATTCAGTACTGTTGGGTGCATATTTAAAAGAACAAGAAAATGAATTAATTTAAAGATTGATGATAAGACTGGTGCTTTAATCTACATACCCTCCCAAAGTCACAGTTTTCTGGTTCACAACATGAAAGAATACATACGTATTTTATTGAAGCTTCACTCAGCTTTGAAATGTCTTGAAAAATATTTATGCACCACTAGTTTGTAAGAAAAGGAGAATAACTAGCAGTGACTTTTTCAGGTATACCCCAAAGTCTCTCATTCATATAAATTTCAGACTTTTTCTGCCTTTTTACTCTTCAGGCAAGTTATAGTATTAATATCTGCAAGGATACTTTTAAGGTATTCTGAATCTGTGGTAATTTACTCTTCTCTTCTTTAATCATAAAGTTTAGCAATAAGAGGAACTAAGGAGATCTAATCAAGACTCATCAGTGTGTAAAACCGTTAATTGAGTCTTGGGGAAGATAAATATTTTTGCACCTTTACAAGAAACCTCTTGCTATTGCAAAAGACTTTGAACAACAAAATAAAAAGGGTAATACAGGTAAAAAGAGAACCAAGGTAATTGAATTTTCTCTCTCCTTTTTCTCACTTATCCTCCAAAGCACATATCAAGACCAAAAGAGATTTATAAAATAACTGGAAGTAGTGCCCTTAAGAATAGACTATTTAATGTAAACCTTTTAAAACCAACCCAATTTTCTCCCCGCTGTGGTTTTTTTTCCAGCATAAGATCATTATTTATTCCAGTACTAATCTGAAAGCTTCAGAATGCCTTTATTTCTTACAACTAAGTCCCCCAATGAAGTTTAAGTTATTTAGTATAGTGATTTTATGTGTGCATATGTCCATCTACACATATATGTGCAATTCTTATTCAATAGAAAAGTTGTTTTAGGGAACACATTTTCAAGAATTATTGAATATGTGTTTTTGCAGATTGAAATCCTAAATAGCCCTAAATACATGTAATTTTCTTGGTTCTAGACAATATTATTTTATATCCCTAAAGCAAACAATAACTTTCTTTTTTTTGAGCTATAGTTTTTTATGGTTAATATTTCCTTCTCACATTTCTATAACAAAAACACAAATGGATGAGTACACTTAGATATAGTGGACTCCTGCCTTACCTTTTATTTATGGGTCATTTTCTCAATAAATTGAATTTATTTCATTCCCTCCATGAGTGATTTTTTTTTATGGTTTACTTCATAATGTGAAGTAGGAAAAAAGCTCTACCTCACTATCCAGTAGCTATGTGTTATTATGAATTAGGTCTTGAGTGGGATGGGTAGGAATCAGTGTCAAGGCAGTTACTCTCTGTGAAGTGGAGAAGCATAGATGTGGCACACCGATGATTTTGGTGGAAAACAATTAAGTCATTCAATTTGTGTCTGTTTAGATCCTTGCCTATCTTTAATATCATCTGACAGGGCTTTTAGTCATGTCACTAGCTGATTTGAAGTGCTTGGAGGAAAATAAAAACTGACAAAACATCTTTTTAGTTTAATAGAATCACTATGTGTATGAGAGATGGAAATAGACAGAAAAGGAAGAAGAAAATGAGAGACAAAGGACTTATTCATTCTTAAACTTTACATGTTTTCTATGTATAATCTTAATATTTCTGACTTTTACTCTAGAGAGGAAGTAAAAACAGAATAGGACTAGTGTTTGGTAATTGAAATATTTCTCTTAATCATCAGTTTTAAGAACTTGTTGGGTAGTGTTCACAGGACTGTTTCTAGGAAATATTCTAATACTATGTATTTTCTTTCTGTTCTGCTAGTGCCAAACAGAAAGGATAAGGAAGAGATGGAAAATAAACACACAAATTGTGAAGAACATAAATATTTCCATGTATAAATTGCTTTGCACTGCTATTAATACTAAAAGTACTGAAAATTATTTGCTCATTATTTTAAAATTTAACCGTGTTTTATTATCTGAATTCAATTTGCATTGGTTTTAAGTTGAAGTCTTATTAATAAAATAGATCCTTTCAGAGGATATGTTAATGCTTCAATCCAAGAAAGTATATTATGGTGATGTTCCCTGCTGGTAAAGAGATGCTGACTCACTTACAGGCATGGATATAGTAAGTGGTAGACCTTGGTTTGAGTCAAGCAGCTTTGTTAGATGCCTTTGCTTCTCATCAGAATACACTACCCTTCAAATTGCAGAAATACTCAGCACTACAACCACTTGGCTGCATTCCATCAGTTCCTTTCATAGGACCTACTTTGGTTCCAAATGTGCTTGTGGTTCTAAGGTTGTCATTTCTGGGTCTTAGGATAAACTTTTGGAAATGTTAAAAAAAAAAAAAAAACCAAGCAATTCAGAGGTTCAGCCATTGTGTTGTTCTTTCATCAATATAAGGGAGAGCACTCTTGCTGAAAAATAAGCATAATCAAATAATTCAACCTTAATAATTGCCAAAATTAAAACTATACTTAAAAATAACAGTCAAGATATGTTTTCCATATTGGTTACATTTATCTTCAATTTAGAATACTACCTGAGTGAAATATGTATACAAAATTAATACTGAGTCAAAATTACTATGTTGTTATGAACATGGGAGATCAGGTGATACAATAGTTAATTAGGAAAATAATACGACTAATTTTAGTGACTTAGGAGGACGTTAAAATCATTTTTTCCATTCCTGGGAAAAATATTTCCTAGCACTCCAGTAACATAGAGTTGATAAAATTTTATTTTAATATAACTTAGAAAGATAACCCCTTGAAAAACAAATCTACTGATGTTCTAAGGCAGAAAAATTAGCTCATAAATCAATATTGAAACAACTGAGAAATCACACCAAGAAAATGTATGTTTAAAAACTTTCTGGAACTGATTACAATGTTTTTTTTTTTTAAGTCCTAGGCCAAATTTATTGACCTTGAAAATAAATTCACAGGAAACTAATTTGAATCTTTTGAATTTTTATTGAAAAATAATTTTTTAAACTGAAAAATTGTAGAAATGCCTTAAGAGGACAAACAACATTGGAAAGACATTGATAAACAGCTTGATTTTCATGATTCCTTTATTCATAGCTTTCATAAAACTTTTATACATGAAATAATTAGTGTAATTATATGACCTCTTGTTGAAACTCCAGTGAATATTTTTACAATTTGTTTTTATCATTTTCTGAACCCGCTACTATTTTTATTTAAAATAACAATTTCATTCAAATTATGGCTTGTTTTTTCTCCTACAAATCAGTTAATTAAAAGATGCTCCTACATTGTTTCTTTCTGCTTATTAGAGGAGAATTGAGACATTTTAAAATAACATTGTAAAAACAGTACACTTTGTCTCACACCAGAATGTTTGTTTTTCTAAAAATTTTGGGAAGCACAGAATAATCAATCATTTGAACATTTTGAAAGACTGTGCACTATTGTTGAATTGTTATTTGTTATTTCAATTTTTAATATTAAATTAAAACTCTGATATTGTTCTGCTGTTCTGTGTAATCTTTAGTTTTTCTTGTAATTTTTTCCAACTCCTAAGTCAAATTTATTGACCCTGAAAATACATTCACAGGAAAGTGATATGAAATATTAGTTAAATTTTAGACATGCAGGCTACAGAAATAAAATAATTAGTTTCCTCTTTCTCCATATCTACTTCAACCATTGTGAAAACCATGTATATTATTTTTAGTTATACTTATCTGTTTGATATGTATTACTGTAACTGACTAAGCCATTATTCATCTTCCTTTTGTTTATTAGCACTATGTCTGGGCTGTTGATGAGGAAGTATGCTACTTAACAGCAGCAGGAATTCCTGAGGACTTAATAGGGCTTCTTTCTCACCTACTTTCTCTCTGTTTATCATTTTTAAAGCTTTTTATGTTAAATTTTGAGCTGGTAGCTACATGTTTGAGCATGAATTCCTTGCTTTGCAGTGAAATAGCACATCCCTTAGGATAAGGGATGTGCTTGAAGAGGAGATGACAGAAGTCCTGTTGGTTTGGCTTTGATGAAAATTATAGCCTCTGTATCCTTTAGTTCATGTCACACTTTTGAGTTGTCTGCCTACATTTTCTCAGGATAAGAAAGAAAACTTATTTTAACCTCAAAGGAAAAAATAAAAATACTAAGGTCATTAAATACTGGTCTTTATTCCATTATGATCTTAAATTGAACTCCATATATATATTTCTAAAAGATATTCTTTGGTGTTGCTAGATCTTTAAAACTCAATTCTCTGTGCCATGACAATGACAGAGACAAGTGTAAATAAAGGCAAAGACTTAGTCTTTAAGTTTTTACTTGGGAATAAAAAGTATAAATATTGATTTGGCACCATTTGTAATATGGGCTTTAACAGATAGCATACGGTAAAGTAACTGGTACACATTTTAGGTAACAGAGTGAAAAAGACCTTATTAGTTGAAACACTGTGTCCATTCCCAACTTTACCTCTTCTCTCTTTTTTTTTTTTTATTTCGCACTGCAGAGATTGAAAACACTAACTACTTACTTTCCCAGCCTCTAGTTTGGAATAACTTTCTGGTGATGAATAAGCAAAATTTGCTCAATGGTTTCTTGGAAAGTATTTAATTTCCTTGTAGGAGGGACAGACATTTGTTCTGGTCTGAAAGTTTGTGTATTCCCAAAATTGATTTGCTGAAATCCTGATACCAGGGTAACGCTACTAACAGGTGGAGTCTTCAGGAGATGAGGGGGTCCTAAGAATTGAAGCTTCATGATTGGAATTAGCACCTTATAAAGAAAACACAGAGAAAAGGCATCATCTACCATGAATCAGGCTTCACCAGATTTCTAATGTTCTAGTGCTTTGATTTTCAACTTCCCAGCTTCCAGCAATAAATACTGAGCAATAAGTTTGGTTGTTTTTAAATCATCCAGTTTATGTTATAGCAGCCAGAATGGACTAAGATAACACTGCTCCTTCCATTCATTTATTCTTTAAATGGCATGTAATAGTTGAATCTTTAGGAGTCATTTTGTAAACAGAGAGAAAGCCCAAGAGATTTGCAGAAAACTTATATGGATACATGTATCAAACTGTGCCACCCACAGTTCTTTTCAAGGAAGGAGTGGCTGACAGCTGTGAAGAGTAGGGTTACAAAAACAATCCTCAACTACTAGCTTCAAGATCTAAATCAGTTGGAATCTCGTAGTCCATGGCCACTCTCACTGCAAGAGTTAAATGGAGTTTATACCCTGAAATAGTCTGGACCAACTCAAGACACATAAGGCAACCTTCACTCTTGAGCTCCCTGCCAGGTTGGCAAGAATTTTGTTGGTTTTGCATTGCAATCTTTTTGCCCAGTCCTGGTTCCTTCCTCTTTTCTTCATAGGTGTTAATCCCTAATAGGCATTTTATACCCGAAATCTGCCTCGGCATCTCTTCCAGAAAATCCAACTTGGAGTAAAGAAAACAGAAAATGACAGTCACATACTTTCAAACACTTTGGTATGTGAGAAGATTATGTATTCAAACTACAGTTATTTGCAAGATCAGTTGCTTGCTGCCAAATAAATCCTAGCTGTTATAGTAAGATAACTCCAGATTTTTTTCTTAAGTATTTTATTTAATTCTTACATGGTAGTAGTAGCATTTATATTACATTAAAATCTTAGAAGACACATCAACTATCATTTGCTCCAAAGTCCTTATTTTATTAATAACATATCTAAGGCCCAGAACTGTAGAAGAATCCGTGGTAGGTTCAAGTATAGGGGCCAATAAGAAGGTCATTGCAATCATTTATGTAATGACTTACTTATTTTAGTATACTGCAGTTCCTTCAATGCTTTCCCACATTCTAAACTATGGCTTCAGAGAAGTTGTTCTTACATATGGTTTTAAATAAACATCAACATCAATTGGGAACTTATTAGAAATGATTGGCAAAATTTGGTCTCCTCGCATAGACCTATTAAATTAGAAATGTTGTCGGAGAATAATTAGCACTCAATAATGTGTGTTTTTATACAAGATCCTGTGATTCTGTTGTATGCTGTAGGTGGGAAGCCAAGATCATTAGGCTCTTAACCCAGACCACCTACAAAATGGTAGTGGGCTATTAATACTGCCTCTTCCCTGCACATCTTTATTTACTGGTTAAAAGACATGGTTGAGCCAAATTAAGGTTTTTAAACATATTTTAAATCAATAGATCTACATTAGTAAAACGAGGAAGACTCATGTAATGGGAAGAAGTCCAGGCCCAGAGTGGACCTGCATTAGTAAGTGCTCTCTAGAGAAACAACTAGCAGGATATGTGTATATCTATGTATGTCAATCAAGGAGGATCCTAGACTGTTTTCTCTTAAGACTTTCAACTGATTACAAGAGGTCTATCCACATTGAAGAGAGTAATCTGCTTTACTCAAAGTCTATCAATTTAAATGTTGACATCATCTTTAAAAATATACCTTCACTGCCACATCCAGAGTAGTGTTTAACGAAAAACATCTGGACACTGAGCCCTAATCAAATTGTTAACATTCAGTGGTTAACTATAACCGAACTCTCAATTGTTAAAAGAAGATGGGCCTCCAGAATTTCTTATAATCAACATTACCCTACTCTCTCACTGCCATTTTCAACCACTTGTGTGCTAAGTGGTTCAGCAATATCCACAATTTCTTGATGTGCCACTTAAAAGCCACACAGGTACCAAAATAATGTGGCTTCTTCCTACAGTTAATATAAGAAGATATTCCAGGCAAGAATCTGAAGGAATTTCTTTTATTCTAAATCTTAAGAAAAGTAATTGATTTGATTTGTCACTTGTCTAAAAGTATGACAAATCCATGCTGATTAATGACACCCCCAACTAGTAATGTGTTTAATAAATATGGTAATTATCTATTGGCCACTTACCTTATTCACAATTCTCTACTAAGTTTTACTCTGCTAAATATTTAGAAAACTCATGTTATAAAAATAAAGCAAAGGTAAATTTTCATTCACTCCAAGTGTGAATTTTTACAGGTCTCAAATAAATGGGGTAAGAATGAGCAAAATTGCAAAGTAATAGTATGACATTTCTTCACAACATGGAAAATGCCAAAGTTACAAACCCTTAAATTAATTCACGTGCTCTAGATCCAGGAATCAGTCACTGTGGCATTAAGCAGTAATGATTTCAGGAATAAAACCCATCAGTGCTTGCGTTTTTAAATCATTCTCTGTTTTTTCTAAACTGATGCAAGAGGGATATCAAAAAATCTAACTGGCATATGAAAAGACAGTTCTTCTTTCTAGGCATCAGTTGTTTAAGCCTCTTCCATGAGAACCCAAAGACCTATAGAAATTAATCAGGAATCCAAAGCTAGGTTATAACTTATTGCATTCTAAACATTTTTAATATAATGATAATTATTTCATGTGTAGAATATTTTTACATTAAAGAGTAGTTTAAAGCTTATTAGATGATTATGTTATTATTTTGTTGCAATTTTTCTTTGATTTTCATTTATTAAGCTTGTAAAAACCTTTATTCACTAAGATGATGTTTTGAGTGGCATTTTATATTTATATATTATATTTATATATTATATATTTTTCATTATAGAGAAACAGAAATATAGAAATCATGTGAAGTCACTTTCACACAACTAGTACATATAGAAGCTTGAATGTGAATTCAAGTTTACCTATGGAGTTTCTGAGCCTGGTTCTATCAAATGCCAGGAATATGATCGAAAAACATCAATCATACCTAGGAGATGAGTGATACCTGAACGGAGGAGATAAAGTCTGAAAATGTGATGAAAGAATTAGATCAATATGCCATATATTCATCTATCTCACCATCTTGCCTTGTGATTCCTTATAATAACTGAGAATAAAAATTTAAAAGAATAAGCTTATAGGGGCTCCATTTACAAGAGGACAAAGTGTTGAGCTCTTCAGATAGAAGAGCCCTGGACACACAAGCAAAGCTGTCAAAACTAAAAAAAAAAAATCTTCAGAAATTGGGCTAATGTGGATATAGCAAATGGTCAGCTAATCAAGGAAAAAATCGAAATACTTATTTCAGGAAGAACAGTGAGAAACTGGCATTTGAGTCATGACCCTTTGCCCTCCATTCAGAAAACTTAGCTTGACGAACGCTCCACTCTTGGTATGTAGAGTCAAGAGAATGGGACTCCTTCTCTCTTTAGCTCTCAGTCAAGTCTAATACAGCTTTCCAAAAGTCATAGGACATCAATATTACTCATCATTTACCAATACAAGCTGAGGAGATAAAATTCCAGAGGAGAGCTAGCCAAGAGGTGGGAAGCTCATTTCTCCACCAGATATTTATCAATAGATCAAAGAATGTCCCTGTACACAGCAAGCTGAGAATATTGTTAACTGTGTGGTCCTGACCCCAGCTTGCTGCTATAGCAAAGATTTTAGGCTATGAGAGGCAAGCCAAGAAGATCAGAGGCCAAAAACAGTGGCTTAGAGAAAGAGTGGCTCCCAGAAAGAGAGAGGCAGTTTATAAGAAAAGAGAGCGCTCAAACTCTACTGAAAAGAACTATTTTATTGTAAACAAGTATGGTGAAAGTTCAAGTTGAAGGGGACTCTCAAAATAATACTTCCTCTTAATTAAGAAGAATAAGTGAAAGCATTGGTCATCTAATTTGCCACAGATAATTACAGAAAGAGACAATTCCAAACAGCCATTGGAACAGAAAAGCATTTAAGACAGTCCTCAGAAACCACCATTGCTTTAATTGCGTCAGACTGCTCTGAACAATTTATGTCTTAGGGCATTGTTTGAAAACAGTAGAACAGTAGGGCAATCAGCCAGAATTTGTAAAGTCTACTGGCAGAATATAATACCAAAGGAAGAAGATGGCTTAATATAGAGCTCAGAAAAGACAAAAGAGCCCTGGTAAAGCCACTGTCATCTCAGGGTGAATGCACATACTCTTAGAGGAGTGACACTGAAGTCTTCAGACTATAAGAAAAGTAGACTTTACTAAAATAGCCCCAAAACAAATATACATGCAAACAACCGTAAAAACAATCCTACAGAGAAAGTAGGGAAATCAATATTCAGAATTGCTTAAATATGTTATGAAAATGTCTCATATTTGACAAAAGAAATTATGAGACAAGCACTATGTGACATATACACAGAAAAAAAGCAGGAATCAGATATTGCTGTGAGAAGGTCCTGATAATAGGTTTAAAACCTAATATCAGGCTGCTTGAGAGTAGGCATTATAAATATGTTCAAGGAACCAAAGAAAACATGCTTGAAAGGATAAGGAAAAGGATGAAAGCTGTTTTATCAAACAATACAGAAGTCATTTAAAGAACCAAATGGAGATTTGTATTTGAAAACTAATAACTAAAAAGAAGAAGTTATTGAAGTGCTCAGCAGTTGACTGGAACTATAATAGATGAAAGAATAAGTAAACCTATGGTTAGATAGATTGTGTAATCCAAATCATACAGAGAAAATAGAATGAAGAAAATCAACAGCTCTTCATATAAATATGAGGCACCTTTAAATGCACCTAAGCATGTTTAACTGAAATCCCAGGAGAGGAATAAAGGAAAGAACAGAAAAAAAAAAATACACAAAGAAACAATGGTTGAAGGCCTTGATTGCTTGCTTAGAGACTAATTTACACATCCAAGAAACCTAACAAACGAAATCCAATAAATGAAAAAGATTCACACCTAGGTACACTGTAGTAAAATTAAAGTGAGGAAAGCTAAAGACAAAGAGGAAATCTTAAAAGCAGCAATATAAAATTGATATATCACTTATTATGGAACCACTACAGATTCCATAATATCAATTTCTTATCAGAAGCAATGGAGGCCAGAAGGTAGTGAATGACACATCCAAAGAGTTCAAAGAAAAAATAACCATTAACCAAGAAAACTATCATTCAAAAATGAAGGGAAAATGAAAATATTACCAGATAAAAAAACTAAGGGGGTCTGTTGCCAGCATACCAACTTTACAAGAAGCACTAAAACAAATTCTTCAGAATGAAAGCAAGAAAAGATGGAAATTATATTTCACAAGAAAAATAGAAAGCACCAGTGAAGGTAATTAGGTAGTAAAAAAAAATATAAATGTAGATTTTTCTCTTTTCTAGCCTTAACTGATATAAAAAGCATATTTGTACTTTGGAACAGTATATATATATATATATCTTTGGGAGCAAAAGTGTATCAAAGTTACAAAAATGTTGCCAGGTGAAAACTGCAAATAAGGTAAATATAATAAACTCTAAAGTATATAACTGCTTTATTTTTTTCAACTTCTTTACAAGAGATAAAATCATGTGAAGCAATAAAAATAATATGAATCAATATTTATAGCTAGAAATTTCTGGGTCTGATGTCTGTGTGTGTGTGCATGTGCAGGTGTGTACAAAAAATGTAGAAGAAGGAACAGAGCTATATTGAAATAACATAATATGTCACTATATCTGGGTCCTAGAATTATATTAGAATAAATCTGAGATCAATTTTTGTTTTTGAAGTGTATATAGCAAACCTTGGGATAACTACTAAGAAAATAACTTTAAAAATAAAGGAAAAAATATTGAGGCCATAGCTCAAGTGGTAGAGTGCTTACCTGGTAAGCATAAAGGTCCTGAATTTGATCCTCAGTACTGCAAAAAATGAAAAAGAAAAAAAGTTAAACATAAAAAAATGAAGGAAAAAATTACTAAGAGACTTAAAATACTACAGTTTAGATTTCAAGTGTCCCCTGAATGTCCATGTGGTACATGTGGTAAAGGTGTATTCCTCAGACAGGTGCTATTGTGAAGTGGTAGAATTTTTAGAAAGTGGGTTATGGTGGGAGGACACAGGGAGCATGCTCTTAAAAGGGATTTTGGGATCTTGGCCCCTTTTCTTTCTCCCCTTCACTTCCCATCTCTGAGGTGAGCAGTTTTTCTCTGCCTTGTATTCCTGTCATGACACACCACTCAGGCACAA
Organism: Castor canadensis; assembly: GCF_047511655.1. NCBI lineage: Eukaryota > Metazoa > Chordata > Mammalia > Rodentia > Castoridae > Castor > Castor canadensis. The sequence goes on along the minus strand of NC_133394.1, from coordinate 30,135,825 downwards.
TGAAAGCCAACTAATCAAGGACTGAAATCTCTACAACTGTGAGCCAAAATAAACCTTTTTTCCTCATAAGTTGATTATCTCAGGATTTATTATAGTGTCAGAAGGATAATGTGGAAAATAATACTAAAAAACTAAAATATATTTACTTAATGTAAAACAAGTGGCAAAAGAGAAATAAAGGGACAAACATGACATGAAACAAGAAACAAAATGTAAAAAATGACCATGTAAGTAAACTTTGTCAGTAATAACATTAAATATGAATAAACTAACCCGTCCTAACAAAAGGCAGGGATTCTGAGTGGATTTAAAAAAAGAAAGAAAATTAAAAACAAGATCAAGTTTTATTCTACATATGGTGGGGAGGGCAAAAGAGCTAAGAGTATAAGGATTGAAAAGGCTATATCATGCAAACAAAATTTATTAAAAAGCTGGACTGATCATACTAACATCAGATAAAATAGATTTTCTTTCTTTTTTTATTGTTTTGCTGGGTGGGGTGACATTGTGGCATTTACAAAAGTTCTTACAATGTATCAAATTTATCATACTTGTATCACTTACCTTGATTAATTTGATCAATTTCATTTGATTAGTTTGATTGACTGAAGCTCAGGATTTTCCTTTTTAAAATCATCTTGCAGTAAGGGCAAGATGATTGGTGAACATTCCTGTCCTTTATAGGTAATAGAGTGAATAAGAATCACAGTTGCATGTGGTATAAATTAAAAAAAAAAACTATAAAGTATAACGGAAATGTGTCAATAGCATTGGGAAAATATACAGAAAATAGCTTGTTTTAATTCTCTACTGATATGCCAAGGTTTATTTCCATTCTCTTTGTCTGGAGAAATATGAAAAAATTCAGGCTTCCTTACATCCTTTACGATTTAAGAATGTGTGAAGTTATAAATAGGATGTATCAAAGTAAGTTCTCAGGTTTGTAGCAAAACTACGCCAAGTATTATCAAACTAGTTAAAAACGCAGTAATACCAAAATTCTCTGGTGCTTTTATGATTTAGCATTGAAATAGTTTTGTAGCCTATCAATTAATCATTATATCCCTCCAATTCTGAACTCCAAAGTGTTCAGAATTTTACATTATTTGTTCCTTTGTTCATTAGTTCATTTAAATACTGAATGAAACCTTAAATGCTGTAGAAGGTATAAGGCTTTATTAAATGGGAATCTTACTTTACAGGAATTCTGAAATGAGCCTTACATAGCTAACCTCACTATGTTGCAGCTACGTTGTATGTATTGTAATTAAATATTATTATTTGATTTAACAGAATAGTACACAGATGTCATTTAAGGGATGATATCGTCTTTCAAAACACATTAAAGCATTTTCCTAAAAAAAATCACAAGTATATTTAATTGCTTTCTTATTTTACTTCACATTTTAGAGATGTCATTAAGGGGCAACTGTGAATGCCCTTACTCATATTTTGATATTGTCTTTGATGAATGTCAAGTGTAATGAAGTATAATTTTGCAGGTAGACCATAGGTGAAAGAAACAATGACATCCCCTTTTACCACACCAAATTTAGGAACTGTACCACTGTAATAATCCAAGTGGATAAGAACTATTTGTAAAAGCAATTTGTTAGTAAGATAAGTTAGACTCCAATTTTGTTCCAAGAAAGCTAGGCTAAACACTAAAAAACAAAACTAATGAACCAATAAAGAAATGGGCAAGTGAACTAAACAGAACTTTCTCAAAAGAAGAAATTCAAATGGCCAGAAAACACATGAAAAAATGCTCACCATCTCTAGCAATAAAGGAAATGCAAATTAAAACCACGCTAAGATTCCACCTCACCCCTGTTAGAATAGCCATCATCAGCAACACCACCAACAACAGGTGTTGGTGAGGATGCGGGGAAAAAGGAACCCTCTTACACTGTTGGTGGGAATGTAGACTAGTACAACCACTCTGGAAAAAAATTTGGAGGCTACTTAAAAAGCTGGACATCGATCTACCATTTGATCCAGCAATACCACTCTTGGGGATATACCCAAAAGACTGTTACTCCAGAGGCACCTGCACATCCATGTTTATTGCCGCACTATTCACAATAACCAAGTTATGGAAACAGCCAAGATGTCCCACCACTGACGAATGGATTAAGAAAATGTGGTATCTATACACAATGGAATTTTATGCAGCCATGAAGAAGAACGAAATGTTATCCTTTGCTGGTAAATGGATGGAATTGGAGAACATCATTCTGAGTGAGGTTAGCCTGGCCCAAAAAACCAAAAATCGTATGTTCTCCCTCATATGTGGACATTAGATCAAGGGCAAACACAACAAGGGGATTGGACTATGAGCACATGATAAAAGCGAGAGCACACAAGGGAGGGATGAGGATAGGTAAGACACCTAAAAAACTAGCTAGCTTTTGTTGCCCTTAACGCAGAGAAACTAAAGCAGATACCTTAAAGCAACTGAGACCAATAGGAAAAGGGGAACAGGTACTAGAGAAAAGGTTAGATCAAAAAGAATTAACCTAGAAGGTAACACCCACGCACAGGAAATCAATGTGAGTCAATACCCTGTATAGCTATCCTTATCTCAACCAGCAAAGACCCTTGTTCCTTCCTATTATTGCTGATACTCTCTCTACAACAAAATTAGAAATAAGGGCAAAATAGTTTCTGCTGGGTATTGAGGGGGGGGAGAGGGAGGGGGCGGAGTGGGTGGTAAGGGAGGGGGTGGGGGCAGTGGGGAGAAATGAACCAATCCTTGTATGCACATATGAATAATAAAAGAAAAATGAAAAAAAAATGCAGACTCCTCTTACCTCTACATTTTCCTTTACATACGCCACATGTATTTATTGCCAGATCAAAGATTTACTCACGTGCATTCAGATGTCCATAGAACATGGAGTATATTTTGTGTGTTACTGTTATAAATTTCCTTACATCCCCACAATTTTCAGTGTACTGGGTAAAGAATCTAATTTTTTTCTTATTTATAAACATTGTGGATGCAATAAATCAAGTAGTCCCATTAGGTAAATGCTTAGAGTCTTTAAATAAAAATGATTAGAGCTCTATCCCTTCTTTCTAAGAAAGCATCCATATGTGCTGGAGGGTGGTATGAAAGGAAGGGAACTGATGACCAAACAGAAATGTAATGTCTTATGTGGGTTCTGTTGCAGGGTGGCTGGTATGAGCTCCTGGGCAAACTCCTACCCAAGGGAAACTGAAGACTGAAGTTGGAAACACTCATAGTTGTTCTTTCTTTCCTGTGGCATGACAGGGCTTGATAATCCTCTCTGGGTAATTTAGCATCATCCAGCTTCTCATGGTGCTTGGGACTCTCCTGAGATCTGGTCACCATGTGGTGAGAGCCTTGCCACTCAGTCTTTGCATGACTTTGGCTCTTATGCATAATCTATCTCTGCAAAATTCCCCAGCTTTTAATACATCTTTTTGTTTTAATTGTGAACTATAGCAATTTACAAAAATGTACATAAATCATAAATAAATAGTTTGAAGAATGTTAATAAAACAGAGCAATGCAATCACTAGACAGACTTAAAAGAATCCTGAGAGTTTTGAACACTGTACCCTATAAATCAACTTCCTCCTCAATTCCAGAGGAATTAACTGTGGAAGTTAATTTATTGTTTTCCAATTCAGATTTATCACCAAAATATGTATTTGTAGTTTCACTTTTCCTGCTTTTTGATTTACACAAATAAAATCATATCTTAAGTAGAAACATTTGTATCCTGACGGTTATGGCTAATATATTTGAGGATTCGATCATGCTGTCACAAGGTTCTAGTTTATGTTTTTGTTTTTTTTTTACTGGAATGTATTTCATTGCGTGAACATATCCAACATACCTTTACAGTTAGCTACATTGTAGTCCATAGTATGAACATGTCAAACTTTCTTTTTGATAGGTTTTTTTTTTTCTAATTGTGGACTTAAAAATGCTTCCAGTAGAAATATTCTATGAGATTTCTTGAATTCTGTCCTTATCACAGGGGAAGTGAATGGACAGGAGCTGAACCCTGGCTGTCCTCTATTTAATTCCTGCTGTGTTAACTTCAGTGTGCATGAGCCTCAGAAGCTAGTGCTGGGTTCTTTGAGATGATTTCCCAAAGTCTTGGATATCAAGATGGGCCTTTTGACCCTGACATTTAACCTATTTAAAACATCTCCTCATATGTTTAACTATCTCATTGTTTGCTTTACTTCTCTCACTCCCCCTTATGGAAATACTATTGCACAGCCACCCGTCACAGTGTAACTGTGGCCTTGTGCCATGTTTCTACTACCAGGAGTTTGCAGTCCACCTCCCTATCAGTCCCCAAACATATCCAGACTTAGGTCCTGTTGAAATTCCCTGGATGTTTTTAAAGCCCCAACACATGTTAGGATGAAGTTTAAGATGGAGGTGCTGGGACAAGTACCCCAGAACCTGGTTCCCTTTCTCTCTTGTCTGTCTTCCATCCCTTCAGTGTGTCAGTACAGGAAGAGCTTGCTGTAGGCTTTTGGGTTTTCTCTTCCTGTAGTTCCTCCAATCCCATATGGCAGTGACATTATGTCCTAAGTGAAAGTATACTTTTCTTATATATATATAAAAAAAAACAGGATAAATCCTCCAGGATAAAGGAATTTAGACCTCCTATCCCCATACCTTAACTAAGTCTGCTTTTCAAGCCTATTGTCTCTCTACAAAATCTGGTTGGACACTGAAAATTGAGAAATGACTACTTGTTCTAGCATGTTTCTGGCTTTTCTCTGATGCAACAGACCCATTATTTGTAATGAGTGAGAAATTCACATAGTATGAAGATTCACATAATATTGAAATTCAGTGACAATATTTTTCTTTGTTTTATGGTGCTGGGGGAGGGAAGAGGTAGATAGGAGAGACTGCTATGCTTTTCTTCCCATTGCTATACCTATGTCTTTGTTGAGCTCACTCATTTTTTTAAGTTGACAGATTGTATCTAAATTAACTAACTGCTGTAGGTGAAAATATCTTGTGTAGGCTATAAAAATTCACATGATTTTCAAAAACATAATAGATTGAATTCAGAAACAAGAAGCATAAATTCATAAAAATAGCTATTTTGTTATTTAAAAATACCCAGTGTATTTTAATACATAAGAAATGGCAGTAGAGCTAGCATTTGGGCATTCTATATCCCACTATATGATATGTAGGGAATTGCTTTAAAAATGTCTTGCAAATCTAGAAAGTTACAAATAAAATTCATCCTCTCAGGAATTTCTCAGGGATGTTGCAAATTAGAACCCAGTGACAGCTAACAAGTTTTGCAAACTCTAGTATGGTTTGCTGTATTTCAAGTCAAATTTTACCATAACCACTTCTCTGGAGTTTGGATTAAATGGTGATACAGGCAGGTGGAGATTGAAGTCAGATAGATCCTACATGGAATCATGAACCTGGAGGGAAGTAACTCAAGGTGGACAAAAGCTTCTTCATCAACCAAGCTGAGAAGAACACTGATATATCTTACATGAGAAAGAAAAATGCCTGGGATTTCTACTTTACTAATAGAAGGACTAAAAGGAATTACATTATAGCATGGGAAAAGAACATTACATTTAATTTCTGCCTCCACGATAGGTTCACAACATAACTAATCATCAATATAATTAAAAAGATAAATCAAATTGGAGCATGCAATAGCATTTGAGAACACACTCTAGAAAATATTTAGTGAACACAGTGAAATTAATAATTGATAAAATAGAGGAATAATAAACCATGTGTACCTTTAAAAAATCACTATTTTGGCAATATTCTGCTCATATTTCACAATGTTGCCTTTAATAAAATAACAAGTGATGCCAACATGGAGCAATTAGGTCAGACAAACTAGGAATTAATTACTGTAGACAGGCCCATATGTCACAAAAGCACTGCACATGTTCTCTAAGCTTGTAGAGAGAATGATTTCTTCTGGGAAAGCTCTTAAGGTAGTATAAGGGACATGGCTGCAACAGTTAGAATCAAAAGTGACTTTGCAAAATGCAAATTATAAAGGCACAAATTTGATTAAATATAAATTAGGTGGAGTATTTCCAGATTTCATTAAATTACTTAGATCAATAATACTTAAATGGTGTGGTTTCAACAGCCTCAATGGTAAATTGTAATGCAGAATTAGCCACTGAGGCTGTCCATCCACATAGTAGTACAAGCAGCTATAGACAAATGATTAGCAAGTCACAATCTCTGGATTGCAGATAAGATTCAAGACATTCAAGATAGGGCTCAAAATTTAATTTTAGCACAAAGATTATAAATCACCCTCTGTGCTTTTGCTTCCTGCATATTCTCCAATGGTAATATTTTTGTCCGTAAAAATCATCATCAGTTTTTATATTGATTTTCATTTCATCATAAAACATATCATAAAATCTGGGAGACGCATTTTTCACTAAGAATATTACCCAACAATATTTTCTACATAAATGAACAAACAAAAGAAGCCTATAGCCTATAGCTTTCCCCCAAAATAACCCTTACAGAAGTTAAACTTGGTGGTTTCACATTGAACTCTAATTTCTGGGAGACACAATTGACATAATATCTTCACTGTATGCTGTATGAAGTCTTTGAGATTTTTCATATTCCAACAGATCTTTAAAACGATACTGCAAACATATATCTCAGGGGACCCAAGCAAAATGTAGTTTCAACTGTGGGTTATGAAAATGTAAAACCACAGACACACATAATCATTGGTAACACCTAGATTCTTGGTAGAGACCCAAGAGGGAGTGGTAGGGTCTGTGACACACTGGAAGTCAGTTGCTGATAGTCTCAATTGTTGCCACACTGGAGTATGATACAGATCTTGATACTGTGTAACAATTTCACTGCATATTTAGTATTGCAATTAATTGAAACACCAAAACAGCAACAAATAAAATAAAGGAAATATATTAAGTCAAAAAAATAGAAGATAATTTTCTTTTCTCTTTTCTCTTTCCTTTATTTTCATTCTTTCCTTTCTTGTTTAAAGTATTGCTATTATTTTTAACTAAAAGTGTGGCTCTCAAATCTTAACTTCCAATCAGAGTCACTTAGAAAAGATTTTCAAATAAAATGCAGGATGCTCAGTCAAATCTGAATTTTAGATAATTGATGTATTTTTTTAGCATAAGTATACTCTAAATATCGCATGGGATATACTTATACTAAAAAGCCTTCTGTGCTTATCTGAAATTCAAATTTAAATGTGCAGCTTGCATTTTGTTTTCTAAGTGTGGTAAATCTACATATTGAAAGCTAGTTTCAGCATATAGCTGGCCTCACTCAAAGAGTTTCAGATTCAGTGGCTGTGGAGTAAGTCCCAAGAGTTTGTATTTCTAACAATTTTCTAGATATCTGGTTGATAAATTCCAGAAACACACTTTAAGTACCACCTCCCTAAACTGAAATAATGTTGAACCATTTTCTAAAGCATAAAGTTTTTCCATTTTCTGTTTTAATTGAGCATTTGGTTATTATTTCAGATACATGGTGATTCTCTGAGTTTCCTAATGACTTAATTATGCAGCTAAATCTATATTTGGGATTCTACTTTACCTAAGACTCATAATAATCATCTTCCCTCTCCTGTTTCCAGTACTATCTAGTAAGATTTTTGCCTAGTAATTTTGCTTACCAAAGTATTATAAAGTTTAAGCAAATGAATTTAGCTTGAAGGAAGAATTGAATTCCTCGAGACAGGCATGACACCTGCTATCCCTCCTCCATTATCTTTGTTCAGCTATAAAATGTAAATGAGATGTGTTAGTAGTATTTAAATAGGTGGAAATACCCTTAAATACTTGAATCACGATTACATTAATTTGGCTATGCCAAGAATCAAAATATTTTCAGAATGTTATCTAAATTCCATCTTTAAAATTCAATTTACAAACTCTATATTATTTCCATCTTTGTAAATATGTACATATTTCTTCATAAACAGCTTTAATTTTGGCAGGCTTACTCTTCATTCTAACCAGGTGTTTTTGCTGGCGTCCACTCTGCTTGAGGCAAATTTTAGTCTTTGGCAGGAAGGCAAGAGGAATATTAGACTCTTTTGCCTATGAAAGTCTCCACTTTCATCACCACTGGAATTGTGTTTCTTTATTGCTCATTCTGCTTGCCTCCCTTCTTGCCTAGATCCTGGCCTTTAAGAAGGATCTGGTCTGTCCTCTGCATTCTTTGTGTCCTAAACTCCTGTCTTGGACTCAGTTCTTGCCCCCTTTCCCTGTTTCCTGTAATCATCTGCCTATTTTCTCACTCTGCCAGTTGCACAGCTGGAGCCATTTAGTCACCACCTGCTGCATATCTCGGGTTTTCCTCACAAAGCACAGAACCATAGTGCTGTCCCTGAGCCTCCAGCCTTATTACCTATAGCCAAATCCACTGCTAAACCTCCACCTGCATGTGAACCTCTTTGCTGTGAAGACTGAAAGCTTGCTCTTGAATGCTGTCGCAGGCATGCCTATTTCCTATCAACTGCAGGACCAGTCCAAGAATCACCTGCCCTTCTAAGCAGCTGTGTAATGGTTGCCACTATATGCTGCCTATAATTTTGTCAGATTTCCTTCTTGCTTCTCCAACAAGAGAGGATGCACTTCATGGTGTATGCCTTACACATAGAGCAATGTAGTTGGCTCCTAAGTTGGTAACACATTTAGAAATGTAAAAGTTAACTGCTTATTCTCAGTGTGCACAATACTTATGAACAAAGGATGGGCAATTAATATAATTTGGCCAATTCAACTATATAGTTATGAATGAAATACAGCTAATATCTGTCATGGAGTCCATAAGAAGAGAATTTTTGAATCTGGATTAATAAGAAATATATCTCCAAAGAATTTTTAGCAAAGGTCACTAGCAAGCAAAAATATTCAAACTTTATGACTACATACACATTTTTTGTATATGTACATAAAGTTTGCAGTAGGCACCAGGAAAAAATAAATTAGCCACTCAAAACGTGTGTTATAAGTCTCCAGCACATAGAATACCTGGAGAAGGGATATTGTAATGATTTTGTATTTTGTTACTAATCATTTCAACTTCATATACCCATGCCAAATTTTTATGACATTTTTTATCACTTCCTCCAACTAGACTCTTAGCTCTTGGCCACAAAAGCTCTTAATTGTTTATTCTGCTGTCCTCTACTTAGAATAATAGTTGGCTATATGATAAATATTCACTAAATGGTAAATGATTAGATCCTAATTCTGGTCTCAAAACATTTGCATTCTTCTCTGTGACCTAGTGTCTTTTTTATCAGTTGAATGAATAGCTGAATTCCTATGTGACCTGTGCTAGGGTACCTGCCAAACATCCCAGTTTCTTTGGATATCACATCCCTGCTTACTCTACTCTATTCCCTAGAAACTAGAATATTCAGAATCTAGTCCTCAAAATTACTGTGAGACTTTCAATGCCACATTTCATATGCTATTACATTCCTTTGCTTAGAAGACAATTTCCCTGATGCACTAACATCAGTTGGATCCCCACTCTTGAGTCTTCACTCTTAGATACTCTATGAATTTGCCGAGGCTGACTAACAAAGTACTGCCCACTGAGAGGCTTAAACAGAAGCTTATTGTCTCACAGTTCTGGACTATCAACCTAAGATCAAGGTGTCTCAGACTTGGCTTCTTCTAGGGCTGTGAGGAAGACACTGTTCCATACTTGCCTTCCAACTCTCATAGTTTGCTGAGAGTTTTGTGTTCCTTGGCTTCCAGAAGATAAAGGCACTCTCGGCTGCCTTCTGCTTAACTATAAGACACCAGTCATATTGAATTGACCTTAGGTATGACCTCCTTTAACCAAATTACATTTTCAATAACCCTATTTACAAATGAGGTCACGTTTTGAGGACCCAGGGTTTAAGTCCCTCATATATGAATTTTGGAGTGACATAATTCAACTCATAATTTTACTGTGTATACTTTATCTTATTTAATCTACCTAACAACCTATGAGGTAAGTATATCCATCACTAGATAAAACTGTCCCTAGATTCTAAGTAGCCAGAATTTTCAGGCAATCCTGCCATGCCTGAGTTTGCAGAATATATTTTTTCTCATTCAGGGTATCATGAAATCAACTTCTTCAACAGAACGTTTCCCTGACTGGGAACTCCTGCTATGAACTCTGTGGTTATATTTTTATTTGTTATTGATTTTCTGGGCTACACAATTGCTTTGTGGGCAAGGGTGTGGGCAAGTGGTTGAAGAGGTAACAGAGATATCACAATTCTCTCTTAGGGAATCTGGACAACTAGCCTCAACCTTTATTTTTGAGGTAACTTTCTCTTGCTTGAAGGTCTATTTTGCTTTTCATAAAGCCATTTTGAAGCTATTCAGGCACTTCACAAGTAAAATAATTATTATTTTACATTTGAATAAAAACAATATCCCCAATCAGTGTATATTTTAGTGCACATGTGTTATTGATTTTGAATATTCTTTGACACAAGGTCAGATTTAATAATGAATTTGCTCAAGCAGCATTTGTTGGAGAACACAGAAAATGCTTTTTTGTACCTATGTTGCTGTCATTTTTTTATGGTCTGGCTTGATAATCTTTTGTAAACATGATTTTTATAAAAAATTCTACTTTAATTTTGCTTTGCTTCTTTATTTAATATCAAGAATATATGAAACCAATATACAGTACAGAAAGACCTAGTGAAGTAGAATTTTATTACAGAATAAGAGATTTAATCTCTAGTTGCTTAGATTAATAACTGTCATACAGAGATGAGAAACAAGCACTTGGAAAAGACATTATATACCAAAAAATATTCTGCATGGACTAGCCTAGATGATGTTTTGCTAATAGATAGGGATACAGAAGAGCGTTGACTTATGAGGAAGCTACATCCTGATAACTCATTGTAAATTGAAGATACTGTAAGTCAACAATGATTTGAATACATATACCCTATCTAATATTGCAGCTAAGCCTAGCCTACTTTAAACATGTTCAGAAAACTTAGGTCAACATACAATTGAACAAAATAACTTAATATAAAGCCTATTTTATAATAACCTGTTTAATATCTCATATAATACATCAAATACTATAATGAAACTGAAAAATAGAATGGTTGTATGGGCATGATAAAGCATAAAGGTTTTAAGTTAGACCATTGTAAGTTGGGGACTGTCTTTAACTGGAATCCCCTGTAATACAGAAGTGAAGATTACTGCCATAGGATATTCACATATGAAGTCAATCATACCAGAAACCAGGAAGAGTTTCATCATCATGAATATATGTAACAGAAGTGAGGAGTAAGAATCTCAAAAGCAAAAACAAATCTGTGTGGAAAGAGAATAAAGTATCTATGAATTAAAATGAAAACAAAAATAAACAAAAAACCAGCAAACAAGTGAACTATCATAACAAAAGGAGATTATTCAAACACAGAGTAACAGTAGTACATAGAAGTTGCCTTGCCTTCTAGTATCAGAAATAGTATGTGGGAATAAAAGAAGAATGAAGAATATAAAGATACCACCTGACTGAGGATTTACCCAAAAGATGAATAAATAATTAAAGCTAAAACTATAGTGCCTTTTATTTATAATTTTGGAGTTTATGCTGCATTTTAAATGACTGCAAGTGAGTTATGTATTATTTTTCCAACAATTTGGCTATTGCATTCTCTTCAGGTAATCTTTTTTGGGTTGTTTCTCAAAAGTTCAATGAGGAACGCCCCTTTATGCCAAAGGCTATGAGGTGAGGTACGTTATAATACATTAAAACCATTGTTGACTTATAATGTTTTCAATTTCAAATGGATTTATTAGAATCTAGTCTGTTTATAAGTCACTTAGCATCTGTTTCCCTGTGAGCAGAATGTCATACAGAGTAGTTCATGGAGAAAATTTCTTAGTACACAGCCTTTCCAGGTGCTTGTTTCTTGTGATAGTTATTAATCTGAGCAACTAGAGATGAAATTGTAATCTAAATGGTAATAAACTTATCTAATAATTTTCCAGGTCATTTATGATTACTCCTTACAGAATTGTTTCCAAATTAAACTATTTCCACATTTAAATGATATTCCCATAATTCCTCTTTTCTGGTATTTATTTCTTCTTTAGCCTCATACTTAAATTTAGCTGTGCTCTTTTCATTTGCTGTTTTTGTTTTTTGTATCTTCTCCTTAATCTGTTTCATACATGATGACATGTATTAACTAAGTGGAGGATCTAGGAACTCCTTTGTAAGGGTAAAGGTCAAATAATTCTTAAAAGGACAGAAGTGAAATAGTAAAGGTAAAGCAGCAATCACAAATTTGGATGTCATGGGAAATTTGAACAATGTCCTGTGTCTTTCAAAATCTAAGAGTAATGAGGCTATAACAGCAATTTGTGTGGACATCTACACTGCTTTCTATTCACCACAGCCATCACCTGCCTCAGATGTCTTCATTTATTAATCCACAGTCTCAATCAATACTTGTTGGGCACCTTCTATGTGCCAAGGACTTGATACATGATAGTAACCAGTAGGAATGGAGCAATCTGTTCTGCAATCACAGAATGTACAAAGACAAGTAGTCAAAAAACTATAATCTATTCTTACATCATGCTTTTAAATTTAAAAACAAATATGATGGGGATTTATAGCTTATTAAGAGCTCATGAGTTCAGTGTAACTAACTTACTACAGAAACTAAAATAGACTGACCACAGAAGGATATGCAGGCAAAGATCCAAAGCAGAGTTAGAAGAGACTAAGGCAAGTGGGGGAAAGAGAGCAAAAGGGTGCGTTCTTCTGTGGCCTCACTTACAAGTGTCATCGAATGCATAGATACAGACAGGCTAGAATGTGCACTGGGGAACTGAAGTAAGGTCCATGGGGTGAAGTCCAGAGTGCAATGAAGGAAAACGTGTTAAGGGATGAATCTAAAAAGGAAGCAGCAGCCAGAATATGAAGTATGCAAATTCATTTTCTAATCTGCTTGTGTTCTGAAGAGCACATTACTTGGGCTCTCTGACCTGTGAAACTCACTGATGAGGGCAAAAGACTGAGATAGCAGGACAGGAGAGAAGCCAGGTTGTTTCTGCCTCCCTTATTCTGCAGGGCTGCATATTTGCCATGATGCCACTACCCTCAGTCCCTCCAAACCCTGGTTCCCACTCCTGACAGGCAAGCATCATCAGGAGTTTCAGCTTCTTCTAAGAACCCCAGACTATGGGTTCTGGTAACATCACTTGTGTTCTCTACAATTTACACTATAGAGTAAAAGGGGCAGCCCGTTATTGTTTTCAACATCTGATTGACTCAGTATCACTTTGTTTCTTTTCATTTCTTCCTATCTCTTTGTAACTGATTTACTTTTCTACTTGTCTTACCTTGGTGGAGTCTGTTTTTCTGAATGAAATATGACTTACCACTTAGCACAGAAATAAAGTATTTCAAATTGTGTATGAAGCATAGTTATGTTTTTACCATAGTTACATGTTCACTGAAGTGTGAAGAATATATAGAGGACTAATTAGTGAGAGAGACAGGCTGGGCTATGCGCTCTGCAGTGGACTTGCAATGGTTGGACCCAGCCATAAAAGAAAGTAAGCTGTGGTTGTGATCAATTAAGGTGTGAGAAAGAAAAGGAATTTGGAGTGATTCCCACATTTCCCATTTGAGCATCTGGCTGAATGAAAATGATATTCACTGAGGTGGAAAACACAAGAGAAACAGGCAGGGAAAAGTAAGAGATGAATTTAGTGTTGGGATGCCAAGAAGTTTGTGTTCATGGCATATCAGAATGGAGCTGTTAGCTGCTATGGGCTACAGCAGGCTGAAGCTCACAAGACAAGTCTGCCCTGGAAAGACAGGTGCAGGAGTCATTATCACATAAAAGTGTTAGTGGAAGCCACAAAGCTAGACAATATTGTTTTGTGAATTTAAGCCATGGTCCTGAAGCTTTGTCAGATCACATAATTCTGCGATAATTTCTCCAGATTGCTGCACATAAGCATGCAGTGTTTCTGCTGGGAAACAAAACACCAGGCTAAGAGAGGACTCTTAAAACACTAACAGTTAGAGGCAGTGCTAATAAGGGTCAGTCAACATGTCTCTGTCCACTTCTTATTTGAATGTCCATTGATAATCTAGTTATACCTGTCTATTTTTCTACCTCTTGAATTTTGTTTGCTAAAGGCTCTATTTATGGTCTGGGCAAAGATGAGTAGCAGGCTTTTAAAAGGCAGCCATACTACCTTCCCACTCACTGCCTGCCCTACTACTAGGGGTTTCCTGTGGTCAGTTATCATTAATGAAAAGTGAGTGGAAATGATGCGAGGTACCTCTGGCCAGGACTCTTGAGAAACTCTGTATTTCCTCTAGTGTCTTGTTGATATACATATTAATCAGTATTTTGGGAACAGAAGAGCAACAAATCAGTAGAGTCCAACTCTTATAATCACAATGTGCACAGACATCTCCACTAACCAGGAATATCCACTTTAGATGTTTTAATGGATGAAATATAATCTCTGATTGGTTGTGACATATTTTTGGTAGTTTCTTTTACAGTTAGCTCACATCAAGTAACATATTGCACTATCTGAATTTCTTTTAATTTTGACTTCATTCTGACTAGTCTTACTCTGTGTATCTTTTATCTAACATTTCTCAAGGGAGAGGCTCCAACTGGCTTTGTAAATTACCATCTGATAAAGTATTCCACTCTGGGAAATATTTTCCTGCCAATCACCTGGTCCCTCTTATGTTCAGCTGTGAGTGACTGCCTTAAGGTTAGACACAGATTATTGGAATTGATTTTGGCTATGAAAAAGAGGGTCACTCAGCATCACCACCCATGCAGTGTGTGTGGACTTCCTTCTGACTACTTTGCTAGGAAGGGTAGCCACTTGCTCTATTTTTCAGGGTAAAAATTCCAATTCATGCTCACTTATGTAATATAATCACTAACTCTAGCCCCTTTTACTCTCAAAAGTGCCCCAAGTGGGAATATATATTACATAATCACTATATTCAGAGAGGCTCACAGACCTTTCTTCAGTGTAAATAGATTCCTATATGTGAACTCCAATTTTATGAACAACACTGATGTAACTAATCCACTTAAATACCTCATAATTAATCCACTTAAATATTTCCTAGCTTGACCCCTTCCCTCATTTATCCAATCTCATTTTTTAGCTATTCAGATGACTGTCGTATAGTGACCTAGGATGCTTACCTATCCATTAGTTTTTTTCCTGTTTTTAGTAATGACTCCTCTGCCCTCCTTGGGCAACTAGTTGTCACTGTGTTAGGTCATGGAATGCCACCTCCATCCTCTTGTCTCTTTGTTAAGTCAGTGAACCAGGCGATATTGTTCAGAGGTTCAGATTTTCCTGATTAATTGGATCTAGTGAGGTTTGAATCCATAACATAAGCAGCACCATCATAGCTACCTTTAAGATGTTTGTTAGGATAATGGGGAGGGGGGGGTCCTTCCTAGTAGTAAAGAAAAGGAGGAGAAATTAGAAGAAAAGGAGGAAGGAGAGAAAGAGGAGGAAGAAAATGAAGGAAAGGAAAGAAAGAGAGAGGGAGAGAGGGAGACAGGGAGAGAGAGAGAAAGAGGGGGAGAGAGAGAGAGAGAGAGTCATGTCTAAACATGAGTTCCAGTCCAGACTACTCATGGAGCTTTCAATATTAAGCTAACAAATTCATTCACTCAAAACTTAATGCAAGTCATAATATGTGCCTCTAATGTTTCTTTGTGCATTTACTCAGGCCATTAATTCAACTGAAATGTCCCATTTCACTCTTTCCTCAATCCAGCATGATTACTTTGGGATTTGCCAGAAGCACTCATTTATCTTCAGAGATCCTTTCCTGACTAACTTCATCCCACTCTAATCAGTCATTTCTTCCGAAGACATTAGCCTTTACATACAAGTTCAAAGCACAAAGCAACAGATGCTTGTTGTTCCATAGCAACCAGTAGTGCTGATGTTAGGGAGAAAATATCAACTCCATTCCATTACATACTATAGCCTTTCTAGTAAATTTTAACAATGGAACTAATCAGTAGACCACTGGTCTATATCACAGATCTTTTATTTAAACATGACAGAAACTTATATCAAGTTCATGAGGAGAGATGCATTGGCTTGCATAACTGGGAAATGCTGGTAGAGAATTTAGGGAGAGATGAAACCAACGGTTCAAATGAAAGCTCTTTCTTTTTCCATCTTGCAGCTTTTCTGCCCTCTGTTGCTTAATGTTACAAATAGACTCTCCAAAATAGTGAGGAATTTGGCTGTGATCTAACTTTTAGTTTAGTCAGTAAATGTAGTATTTCATGAACATGTCTAGGGTAGGACTCTGACTGGCCTATCTTTGAGTTTAGGTCCACTCATGAAACAGTCCCTGAAGCAAGGGGTATGGACTTCTCCCATTGGCAGGACCTTTGGTAGCCCATATGGCTTCAATGTTTTTGTACAAGTGAGCAAATGATTTCCCCACTAGGTCAATGCAGCCCTGCAGGTGAACAGCTTGGCAAGCAGATGGAGTCTTTATGAAAATTAGAAAAATGCGACCTTTCTCTGGGCATATCCACCCCATGCCAAGGTACACAGATTGGGGAGAGAAGAATGGCTAAATTTCAGGTCCTACTCATTCTGTTGGCCCAACACCCTTGAGCACAAGAAACTGCATATGGTAGCCCCACTTAATGGCCATTGTGGATCATATGATCACCCTTTGTTGGAGGCAGATAATAAGAGTAGGGATGAGTAGGGATGAGATACAGGCAGGGAAAGTCACTATGACTGCAGACGGAAGGTCCAAACATATACAGAGATGGAGTGGCTCCCCAAAAGAAAACAAATAAAAACAAAAACTTCACAACATATGCACGCTTTTCTCAATTCTCTCTGTAACAAGTTCTAAACTCACAGAAATTAGAAAATGAATATCGTCTCATGGTTAAATATGCAGGAAAAATACAATTAAAAATGATTTTTCAAAAAGGTAGATATACAGAGAGGCGATTTTTTTCTCTATCTTTAACTTAAATCTCACTTGTTTAATTTACCAATAAAATAATCTTTTTTTTTTTTTTTCATTTTTCTTTTATTATTCATATGTGCATACAAGGCTTGGTTTGTTTCTCCCCTCTGCCCCCACCCCCTCCCTTACCACCCACTCCACCCCCTCCTGCTCCCCCCCTCAATACCCAGCAGAAACTATTTTGCCCTTATCTCTAATTTTGTTGTAGAGAGAGTATAAGCAATAATAGGAAGGAACAAGAGGTTTTGCTGGTTGAGATAAGGATAGCTATACAGGGCATTGACTCACATTGATTTCCTGTGCGTGGGTGTTACCTTCTAGGTTAATTCTTTTTAATCTAACCTTTTCTCTAGTTCCTGGTCTCCTTTTCCTATTGGCCTCAGTTGCTTTAAGGTATCTGCTTTAGTTTCTCTGCATTAAGGGCAACAAATGCTAGCTAGTTTTTTAGGTGTCTTACCTATCCTCACCCCTCCCTTGTGTGCTCTCGCTTTTATCATGTGCTCATAGTCCAATCCCCTTGTTGTGTTTGCCCTTGATCTAATGTCCACATATGAGGGAGAACATACGATTTTTGGTCTTTTGAGCCAGGCTAACCTCACTCAGAATGATGTTCTCCAATTCCATCCATTTACCAGCGAATGATAACATTTCGTTCTTCTTCATGGCTGCATAAAATTCCATTGTGTATAGATACCACATTTTCTTAATCCATTCGTCAGTGCTGGGGCATCTTGGCTGTTTCCATAACTTGGCTATTGTGAATAGTGCCGCAATAAACATGGATGTGCAGGTGCCTCTGGAGTAACAGTCTTTTGGGTATATCCCCAAGAGTGGTATTGCTGGATCAAATGGTAGATCGATGTCTAGCTTTTTAAGTAGCCTCCAAATTTTTTTCCAGAGTGGTTGTACTAGTCTACATTCCCACCAACAGTGTAAGAGGGTTCCTTTTTCCCCGCATCCTCGCCAACACCTGTTGTTGGTGGTGTTGCTGATGATGGCTATTCTAACAGGGGTGAGGTGGAATCTTAGTGTGGTTTTAATTTGCATTTCCTTTATTGCTAGAGATGGTGAGCATTTTTTCATGTGTTTTCTGGCCATTTGAATTTCTTCTTTTGAGAAAGTTCTGTTTAGTTCACCTGCCCATTTCTTTATTGGTTCATTAGTTTTGGGAGAATTTAGTTTTTTAAGTTCCCTGTATATTCTGGTTATCAGTCCTTTGTCTGATGTGTAGTTGGCAAATATTTTCTCCCACTCTGTGGGTGTTCTCTTCAGTTTAGAGACCATTTCTTTTGATGAACAGAAGCTTTTTAGTTTTATGAGGTCCCATTTATCTATGCTATCTCTTAGTTGCTGTGCTGCTGGGGTTTCATTGAGAAAGTTCTTACCTATACCTACTAACTCCAGAGTATTTCCTACTCTTTCTTGTATCAACTTAAGAGTTTGGGGTCTGATATTAAGATCCTTGATCCATTTTGAGTTAATCTTGGTATAGGGTGATATACATGGATCTAGTTTCAGTTTTTTGCAGACTGCTAACCAGTTTTCCCAGCAGTTTTTGTTGAAGAGGCTGCTATTTCTCCATCGTATATTTTTAGCTCCTTTGTCAAAGATAAGTTGCTTATAGTTGTGTGGCTTCATATCTGGATCCTCTATTCTGTTCCACTGGTCTTCATGTCTGTTTTTGTGCCAGTACCATGCTGTTTTTATTATTATTGCTTTGTAATATAGTTTGAAGTCAGGTATTGTGATACCTCCTGCATTGTTCTTTTGACTGAGTATTGCCTTGGCTATTCGTGGCCTCTTGTGTTTCCATATAAATTTAACAGTAGATTTTTCAATCTCTTTGATGAATGTCATTGGAATTTTGATGGGAATTGCATTAAACATGTAGATTACTTTTGGGAGTATAGACATTTTTACTATGTTGATTCTACCAATCCATGAGCATGGGAGATCTCTCCACTTTCTATAGTCTTCCTCAATCTCTTTTTTCAGAAGTGTATAGTTTTCCTTGTAGAGGTCTTTCACATCTTTTGTTAGGTTTACACCTAGGTATTTGATTTTTTTTGAGGCTATTGTAAATGGAATTGTTTTCATACATTCTTTCTCCGTTTGCTCATTGTTAGTGTATAGAAATGCTAATGATTTTTCTATGTTGATTTTATATCCTGCTACCTTGCTATAGCTATTGATGATGTCTAGAAGCTTCTGAGTAGAGTTTTTTGGGTCTTTAAGGTATAGGATCATGTCGTCTGCAAATAGGGATATTTTGACAGTTTCTTCACCTATTTGTATTCCTTTTATTCCTTCTTCTTGCCTAATTGCTCTGGCTAGGAATTCTAGTACTATGTTGAATAGGAGTGGAGATAGTGGACATCCTTGTCTGGTTCCTGATTTTAGAGGGAATGGTTTTAATTTTTCTCCGTTAAGTATAATGCTGGCTGTAGGTTTGTCATATATAGCTTTTATAATGTTGAGGAACTTTCCTTCTATTCCTAGTTTTCTTAGAGCTTTTATCATGAAATGATGTTGGATCTTATCAAAGGCTTTTTCTGCATCTATTGAGATGATCAAGTGGTTTTTGTCTTTGCTTCTGTTAATGTGGTTTATTACGTTTATTGATTTTCGTATGTTGAACCACCCCTGCATCCCTGGGATGAAGCCTACCTGGTCGTGGTGAATAATCTTTTTGATGTGTTGCTGAATTCGATTTGCCATTATTTTGTTGAGGATTTTTGCATCAATGTTCATTAAGGAGATTGGCCTATAGTTCTCCTTTTTCGAGGTGTCTTTGCCTGGTTTTGGGATAAGTGTAATACTGCCTTCATAAAATGTGTTTGGCAGTTTTCCTTCCCTTTCTATTTCATGGAACAGTTTAAGGAGGGTTGGTATCAGTTCTTCTTTAAAGGTCTGATAGAATTCAGCAGAGAATCCATCAGGTCCTGGACTTTTCTTTTTGGGGAGACTCTTGATTGCTGCTTCAATTTCATTTTGTGTTATAGGTCTATTCAGGTGATTAATTTCCTCTTGGTTCAGTTTTGGATGATCATATGTATCTAGAAATCTGTCCATTTCTTTTAGATTTTCAAATTTATTTGAATATAGGTTCTCAAAGTAGTCTCTGATGATTTCCTGGACTTCCATGGTGTTTGTTGTTATCTCCCCTTTTGCATTCCTGATTCTACTAATTTGGGTTTTTTCTCTCCTCATTTTAGTCAGGTTTGCCAGGGGTCTATCGATCTTGTTTATTTTTTCAAAGAACCAACTTTTTGTTTCGTTAATTCTTTGTATGGTTTTTTTGGTTTCTATTTCGTTGATTTCAGCTCTTATTTTTATTATTTCTCTCCTTCTATTTGTTTTGGGATTTGCTTGTTCTTGTTTTTCTAGGAGTTTGAGATGTATCATTAGGTCATTGATTTGGGATCTTTCAATCTTTTTAATATATGCACTCATGGCTATAAACTTTCCTCTCAAGACTGCCTTAGCTGTGTCCCATAGGTTCCGGTAGGTTGTGTTTTCATTTTCATTGACTTCTAGGAACTTTTTAATTTCCTCTTTTATTGCATCGATGATCCATTCTTCATTAAGTAATGAGTTATTTAGTTTCCAGCTGTTTGCATGTTTTTTGTCTTTACTTTTGTTGTTGAGTTCTACTTTTACTGCATTGTGGTCAGATAGTATGCATGGTATTATATCTATTTTCTTATATTTGCTGAGGCTTGCTTTGTGCCCTAGGATATGATCTATTTTGGAGAAGGTTCCATGGGCTGCTGAGAAGAATGTATATTGTGTAGAGGTTGGATGAAATGTTCTGTAGACATCTACTAGGTCCACTTGATCTATTGCATATTTTAGATCTTGGATTTCTTTATTGAGTTTTTGTTTGGATGACCTATCTATTGATGATAATGGAGTGTTAAAGTCTCCCACAACCACTGTGTTGGTGTTTATATATGCTTTTAGGTCTTTCAGGGTATGTTTGATGAAATTGGGTGCGTTGACATTGGGTGCGTACAGATTGATGATTATTATTTCCTTTTGGTCTATTTCCCCTTTTATTAGTATGGAATGTCCTTCTTTATCTCGTTTGATCAATGTAGGTTTGAAGTCTACTTTGTCAGAGATAAGTATTGCTACTCCTGCTTGTTTTCGGGGGCCATTGGCTTGGTAAATCTTCTTCCAGCCTTTCATCCTAAGCATATGCTTATTTCTGTCGGTGAGATGAGTCTCCTGTAAGCAACAAATTGTTGGATCTTCTTTTTTAATCCATTTTGTCAAACGGTGTCTTTTGATGGGTGAATTAAGTCCATTAACATTAAGTGTTAGTACTGATAGGTATGTGGTGATTCCTGCCATTTAGTTATCTTAGTTGTTTGAAGGTTTGATTGTGTGTACCTAACTTGATGTTACTCTCTACTGTCTTGCTTTTTCTTATCCTGTGGTTTGGTGCTGCCTGTCTTTTCATGGTTAAGTTGGGTGTCACTTTCTGTGTGCAGGATCCCTTGCAGAATCTTTTGTAATGGTGGCTTTGTGGTCACATATTGTTTTAGTTTCTGCTTATCATGGAAGACTTTTATTGCTCCATCTATTTTGAATGATAGCTTTGCTGGGTAGAGTATCCTGGGGTTGAAGTTATTTTCATTCAGTGCCCGGAAGATCTCACCCCACGCTCTTCTTGCTTTTAATGTTTCTGTTGAGAAGTCTGCTGTGATTTTGATGGGTTTACCTTTGTATGTTACTTGTTTTTTCTCTCTTGCAGCCTTCAATATTCTTTCCTTAGTTTCTGAACTTGTTGTTTTAATGATGATATGTCGTGGAGTAGTTCTATTTTGATCTGGTCTGTTTGGTGTCCTGGAGGCCTCTTGCATTTGTATGGGAATATCTTTCTCTAGATTTGGGAAATTTTCCGTTATTATTTTGTTGAATATATTACGCATTCCCTTCGCTTGCACCTCTTCTCCTTCTTCGATGCCCATGATTCTCAAGTTTGGTCTTTTGATGGAGTCGGTGAGTTCTTGCATTTTCTTTTCACAGGTCTTGAGTTGTTTAATTAGTAGTTCTTCAGTTTTTCCTTTAATTACCATTTCATCTTCAAGTTCTGAGATTCTGTCTTCTGTTTGTTCTATTCTGCTGGATTGGCCTTCCGTTTTGTTTTGCAGTTCTGTTTCGTTCTTTTTTCTGAGGTTTTCCATATCCTGGCTGTTTTCTTCTTTATTGTTGTCTATTTTTGTCCTGAGTTCATTTATCCATTTATTCATTGTGTTCTCTCTTTCATTTTGGTGTTTATACAGTGCTTCTATGGTTTCCTTTATTTCTTCTTTTGCTTTTTCAAATTCTCTATTTTTATTGTCTTGGAATTTCTTGAGTGTCTCCTGTACATTTTGGTTGACCCTATCCAGTATCATCTCTATAAAATTCTCATTGAGTACTTGTAGTATGTCTTCTTTTAAATTATTCTTGTAGGCTTCATTGGGTCCTTTGGCATAGTTTATCTTCATTTTGTTGGAGTCTGGCTCTGAGTTTCTGTTCTCTTCATTCCCCTCTGGTTCCTGTACTAATTTTTTGCTGTGGGGAAACTGGTTTCCTTGTTTTTTCTGTCTTCCTGTCATTGTCCTTGGTGTTGTTACTGTCCCTGTACTGTGTGTAATTAAGTATTTTCTAGCTTGTAATAATAACAATGGTAATATTGAGAATGGAAGAGTGAGCTGAGATGGAGAGCAAGAAGTTAAAGAAAAGGGGAAAACAAATGTACAGACAAGAGGGAGAAAGCAGAACAAGGTATCAGACAAGAGAGTTTCAAAGGTATAAACAGGGAGTGTTAGTGTACTAATCGACAGTAAGCTGAACAGACAATAGAGTGACAGAGAGAGGATTGAAAATCAAAGATAAAAAAAATAAAAAATAAGTATATGAAAGTAATATCTATTTATAAAAATGAATTAAAATAAAATGGAAAATAGAAAATTAAAAAAAAAACAAAAAAAACCAAAAAACCAAAAAACTTCCAAGTTTATATGCAATGCAATTTCAGTCTTAATAATTTGGATGTCCGTCTCAATCTCCAGTCCTGGAGTTGGTGCCTCAGATGTTGTTCTGTAGTTGTCTCATCAAAGGGGATGCATAAAGTAGAACAAAACTACACTCACACACACACAGAAGAAAAAAAAAAAAATAAAAGCCCCACCAAGTGTCCCCAGTTCAAATGCAATACAGTTTCAGTAAGTTTTTCGGCTTGCAGGTGTAATTCGGTTGTTCTCTCATCAAAGGTAGGGAGAAAAAGAAAAAAAAAGCGTCTGGAGGCAGTTCTGAGAGTGGTATCTGCTACTGTGGCTTGCCTGCCTGCTGCTCTCAGCCTGTAGCTGGCGGCGTTATTTATGCAGATCTCTGGGGTGAGCTTAGCACTCACCTGGTCCCACAGGCTTTGTTTGCTCAGAGTTCTCCTGTGCGGGGGAGGGGGGCCTCTGCTACAGGCTTTTCCCTTTCCAAGCACTGGGAAAGGCGACACTGCCCCGCGTTGTCAGGCCTGCGTGTTTATTTACAGTTCACGTGGGAAGTGGGTCTTCCCTCCTCTCACAAGCGTCCCCGCTCCTGGTTGCTGGCGCGCCCCGCTCCCGCCAGAGCCTCTCCGGCCCGCCCGGCTCGTTTATTTACAGTCCCGGGAAGGATTCCCTTCCCCCAATCTTCAGCGCTCAGGGCGCCCCACCCTCTTTCCAGTGTGTCTTAACTGTTCTTATTGCTTAGTACTCAGTTTCTCTTTTTTTCCCGGGTGGAGGTCAGTCTGTCCAGGGGGCTATGCTGCTCTGGCCCAGGCTTGTCTGTGGGGGAACCGCGGTACCGCGAAGCTCACCTGGTCCGCGTCTTCCCAAGCCGTATGGGCGCCGGCCACTGGCGGCCCGGGGGCCTCCTCGATTCTCCGTTTAACGTGAAGTGGAGATTCTCTGCGCCGGCTGGAGATGTGGAGGAGTCAAAGTTATGCCTTTTCTCGGTGATTATGCCTGCAAAGTGTGTCTCCAGCGTCTCTCCAAGATTTCACTATAGGAGGGTCGCTTTCTGCTTCCTACCTCTAGCCGCCATCTTGGAATCCCCCTAAAATAATCTTGAATTATTTTCTTTTCAGTTATGTTGTAAGAAACTAAATTCAGTGTGCTGTTAATAGCCACCTCCTACTCCCTGTTTTAATTTTTGTTTTGAAATCATCTTTGGGTAAAGGCTGTTCCCTGATCAACTGGCTAATTACTTAACTGAAAAGAACAAGTTCTACAGCTCCTCTCCTTAACTTATGTATCTTGAAGTCTAGTCCTTTCAGAAAAGTCCCTATTTGATAGCTATTTTCTTCTGTATTCAAGTTACAGTAATAATAATAATAATAATACTTTACTAGTTATGGTATTTTACACTTCCATTTATTTGACTTTCACTTTTCAAGCCAAACTTTGTTAACTGGACAGTCAAATTTATCTCCACTGAAGAGTCAAAAATCTGTTTTTTAATAATTCATCAGCTACCTTGTGTAGTTTTTCTTCTTTTTTATTGAGTATATCATTACCTTCCCCCAATCTCATTCTCCTCTATTATTCTTTCAAAGTTCTTTTCAAAGGTTCCATTTTTATTACTATGTTTATATTTTTCTTGATTTTTTTAAGATAAACATGAACACCATGGAATAATATCATTCTAAAACCACAGCACATTGGTTTTCTCAGAAAATAATTTTATACTTTTTCCCAATTATAATATTTGCTAATTTCTACTATACTTTGCTTACAATATGTATTTTTGATAACATCTTCAGGTCTTCTATTTCTTTTGTGGTTACATAATCTCTGAAATGAAATTTGTTTTATAGCACAAGCTCAATAAATATTGAATAGTGTATATACTAGTTCCATAAATTAAAATCATCTCAAAGATTCATTGCATGATCACCAAAACTGTATGACCCTTCTAGATTGGTAAATAATAGGACTTAGAGAGATAGCAATCCTTCTGCTTCTGACAAAATGTGGCTAAGTTAAATGAAAATAATGGAAATAAAAATGTGGTAAAATAGACAAATTTTTATGCTCAAGACGTGTTGTCTGAAAAACAAGATACTTTAGTTTGAAAAAAAGAACATTTTCATGATTCAAATTTGATACAACATGATATGCTTCTTATTATAAATAGTGGAGTATCATATTAGGTTTCATATTAGGATTGGTGTAGAAGCAACCAATTCCATATACGTGCCACAGGAAACACAGCAAAGGAACACTGGAAAAATCTTAGAGGCACATTTATGAAATGAGGGAAACTGTTCTGAAAGGGGTAAATAGTAGAAGAAAAAGTCATCTGTCTAAAGTATTTTCCAAAGCCAAGACTTGATATAATGGCAAAATGAATAGGAAATAGATAATTGGGCTTTTTCCACTTATCTGTCTGCTATTGTGAGACATGTAGTTTGAGAATGAAAAAAGAAGTATTGAACAGTATTTGTATATGCAAGGTTTTTCATTCTATTCTCAATTCTGCATTTAAAATAAAATTTAAAAAACAAGTTTTACTAAGAATTTTTGATGACCTGTTTAAAAATTGTTAGTACCTGTATTCTTACTTCTCTTCCTATCTTAATTAAATTCAATTCTACTCAGTTATAACTTACTATTGGAATATGTTTTTATAATTTCTTTTGTGTGCATGGTATATTTATGTGTAGTGTGCTCAAGTATTAACCATGTCTCTTTTGATACTTTTTAAAAATCTTTTTCTCTCTTTTCTGACTATATTCCCCAAACAGGATTGACTAATTCATTTCAATAAATATGTTTTAAATTTATGGTTTTCCAAACCCTAGGGCATTTTATATAAGCCTCTAATAGGATTTTGTTGAACATAATATTAAAATGATAAATTGAATTCAAAATTTATGCAACCTATTGACTATGAGGTAAAGGAACCCAAGTTCCAATTATGTTAGGAAAAATAGAACTTATTAGTTTAGAAAAATATGGAATAATTGAATAACATATATGTGTGAAGGTCAGGAGGGGCAGCTGGACAATAAAAATAATTAGAGCACAGCTTCAGCTTTTCTTCTGTAACTGTTATTGAAATAGTTATCTCTAGAAGGCAAGATATGTGACCCATTACATTTACTGAATCTTGTATGATTAAAGTTTAATTTGACTGATTTTTCTCAGATTTGATAATAATTGGCATTGTACACTCTGAATGGGTTAGAAATCTAGTCTGAGACAAAGTGACCAGCATCATGTGAGATGGTGGTAGAAGCTAGGAAGCATGCAATTCCAGGAAGAATGGGGCTGCTCTTGAAAAACTGAGGCATTCTAGTTCACTGGAATAAATATTGTAATAATAAGAAAGGGTCGAACATTGTGATTTCAAATTTCTTGAGGTTGGAAGTGTAAGGAACTGAAAATATCAGTTTTAAGAGTCTTTCTTTTTTATTATCCTATAGAGATTCATGTTATTACATTTGTTAAATAGGAAGGTAAATTCAAATCTAAGCTGAGGCCCTGAAATACAATAGTTAAATGAATTGCAGAGATAGTGAGTCGTGAGACAGAGTAACTGCATAAGTCAAAGTAAATATTCAAGGACTAATTTTTCTATTTTTACCTCCTTTGGTTAAGATCAAGAACATGAGGCTAGTTGGGAAGGAAAGTAAGAGAGGAGACACCTTTGCAGAGAAGTACTATCATGTTTTACTCAAAGACAGAGAAGGGTAGAGTTATCAGAAACAAGATATGACTTCCTGTTATATTTGAAATTTAGCAAAACAGTAATTTTTGAATAATCATCCTGAATACTATATCATTTGTTCTTTATTTAAAATTAAAAATTACCTAGGTGGTCTTTGCTAAATCTGACCAGCCTGTGTAGAAGGACTATACCTCCTGAGCCTTAGTCTAGTGAGAGGGGTCTCAAATGGACTACCCAGGAAGTGTGCCCCACTTTGACGACTTAGCAGATGTCACAGGCTAAGAAAGACAGAGTGGTCTGAGCATCAGATTAATGGCCTGTTTCTTTTCAGAAGATGAAACCATGAACATTGACCACATTAAAGTGATTGCCAGAATGGAAGCTCCTTGATGCTTGCTCCAGAGAACAAGAGTGTGTGGGACTGTGAAGGAAGGGACCACTGGAAAGTCAGGGGCTCTTGCAGGACAGATTGTGTGGTTCACATAACGATCTACATTATTCACAGCATTTCATAAACACAGTTGAATCAGTCACTTTTCGGTCACAATGATCAAATACCTGACAGAAACAACTTAGTGGAGGAAAGATTTGTGTTGACTCAGTTTCAGAGGGTTCAGTCCATGGTTGCTTGGCACAGTGTGCTTGAGCAGAGCTTCATGGTGGTGTGGGCACATGGTAGAGTGTATTCTTCACTTCGTGGTGCATAAGAAGCAGAGGACACCCAGGAACATGAGACTAGGTATAGTACTCAAGGCCTACTCCTAGTGACCTACTTCCTCCAGCTAGGCCCCACCTCCTTAAGTTTCCACAACCTCCCAAAATAGTGCTACTAGCTGGGGACCAAGCATTTAAATTTGAACATGCACTTGTGGGGGACATTTCATATTCAAATCAGAATGTAATGATTAACTCAAAATTTGAATTTAATCCTATGCCAACCCCCAAAATGTAAATATATCTTACCATATGACACTTAATATATATTTTCTGTATTCCATTTTTTTCCAAAATCTAACTAAGGGAGGACTAGAAATCTGGGGTGCTATTATCAGCAGAATAGGACAAAAATTTATCCAGACACCTTCACCAAAATAAAAAGAAGCAGCATACATGCTATTCAGCAATACCAGTGCATGAGGAATGAAATGTTTGGAGGAGGTTCCAGGGAGAGACATCTTATAAATGTAATCATGAAGATTTGTACTACTATACTGAATAATTTCAACTACCTAGTTTAGAGTTTTGTGCAATATGTCAGATTATTTTTTTAAAAATTAACTATAAAGGGACGTTCTATGGACCATGAGACATAAGGCATAAAGGTTTTTGGTCTTATTTCTTTAGTTGTATTCATTCAACCTACTAATTATGTGCGTGTATTTGTTTGCTATTTTTTAGTATTCAACTGTAAAGGTCTACAAAAAGTTCAAGTACTAAAATCGCATAAATATTTGACTATTTGGGAATACTTTACAAAACAATAATTGCTGTATCTGAACCTTTCTTATTTTTTTATATGGCACAAACTTAATCTGTGTCACTTTTATCTTGGATTAATTTTAATAAAAAAATGGCAAAAAATACTCTAAAATTGAAGAAACAACTATAGAATTTTTTTCCTAGTAGGAGTCTAGAAAATATATTTTCAATTAGACTGGGAATTGATGGCACTGTAATCAATGGAAAACATGATGTAAAGTAAATTGCACTCAATTTCCCATAGTAGTTCTATTCTTATTGCTTCAGGAATGGACTTTCTAGGGGCAGACTGCCTTTGGAAGTCCTTTTTGAGAACATCTACTGACATAGAAGTGTCTTTCTTTTGCTTCTCTGTAGTATGATAAAATCAGTTTTGATAAAGTCAGCTGATTTTGGACCTGATATACACTTCAAAAATACACTAAGAAAAAAGACTGTTTGAGACAGTAAAAGGGAACATCTTTAAATAGAATTCTTCTAATAGTTTAGTAGAAAATGCAGGCTCAAAAAGCAATAACTCAATGAAATGTGACTCTATCCTACAGTTTCACTGCAGTTTAATTTTTATATAAATCAGAATAATTTTGCAAAGAGTTGTTACATCTAGATGAAAAAACATTTGTTAAACAAACAAGGCAACATAAAGAAAGTATCATTGGTGCTAATATCTATTAGATATTGAACATCTATAAGACTATTATCACATTTTGTGACATTGTAGTGGGCCTTTTGAGATTATTATACTTGGAACTTAAATATAAATACATTTAAGTTTATTATCAACATATTACAGTTAGAGAAAACAATGTTTTAAAACTATCCAGTTTCATGAATTTTCTTGTAAATATTCTAAATTACAGGTTCAGATGTATAAATCAGTTATCTTTAAAATGTGCATAAAATGTGAGTCTTTTAATACCCAATAGCTCCTTCTGTCTTATTTCCCAGAAAAGAATGGGCTTGAGCCACCATTAATCATGCACAAAAAAGGAAACTTTTAGAATTGATTTTTAATGGACCAGAACTGTCCTTTCAGCTGTCCACAGTGGCAATAACTGTGGCTATATGTACTGTAACGTCCAGTACAAAGATGATGTCAAACACTTGGTGCATTTATAAGGCATGAGCAACTCCCTTTACCCTTTTTTAGATCAGGCATCTTAAGCTGTTATATATTCCTTGGCTTAATGCTATGTCGAGTCTTCCAGCACAATGGTCTCCCTATTGAGACTGTTTCAATTCCCAAACTAAGAGCTACAGAATTGTGACTAGACAGGTATTTTGTACTGGTTATGGGGCCTCTGTTATGTGTTCTAGATCTGAGTCTCATTTTATTATATCTGATATAATAATAACAATTATACAGAAGTAAGTTCAACTTGACAACTTGACAGGTTAATTTATATAAAAATCTAGAAATATAACCTTATTTAAAGGAATGCTATGGGCAATTTTTCAATATCAGTTAGTAAATTGAATCTAAAATATGGTATAGATATTTGAAAATTTACACAAATCAGAGAGGCAATAAATATGTACTAGAGCCCAGCATCAGAAACATGCAATAAAATTTTCCCATTTCTCCATCTCAGGGACTAAATTCCTTAGATCCAAGAAATGGAACAAAATTCTCTACCTGACTCTTCTATAGATGTGAACTCCAAATGGTTCACCCACAGCAGAGCCTCTGAGAGATCTCGTTGCATGACAGACACCTGCTGGTTTACAGCATAGTAATTAGTACATATTTTAAAGGTAGGCAGTTATCATTATCTTACAAAGAATAAAACAATTGCTTGATAATTTCTCAATTTTTAACTTTCTCAATTTTTAACTGCTCAGCACACAGTACTCTGTTCATGGTTGAAATAACATATCAATTCATCAAAAAGTAAAGTTACTAGAAATAGCTACCTTCTTTCTCAACATGTGAATAAACAATACTACCTAACTAATAATCCATAATCATGGCAAGATACTTTGAGTATTGGTAGGATTAGTTCTACCAAATTCAAAATATTATACCATTGTGTCAGAGTGTGTGTTCCTTCTATAATCATAAGATAATGACATGACCAAATTGGTAAAGACTTAATTCTCATAACCTTACTTTACAGATGAATTAAGTGAAGCCAAGAGAGAGTACCTGATTAGAAACTAGAAATGTATAGGTTTCCTCTACTTTATATGTTCATTTATGATAATATAAGATAAATGTAATTTTCCACTATTTATTTACCACAAATGCAATGTCTTTCTCTGCAAGACAGATATGTGTAATTTGTCCCTGGATTTATCTCTCTACTATAGAAAATACATTCTAATTAAACTTTTTTTTTAGAGAAACAAGCACACCTGGTTACTGACTTCACTTGAAGTGAAAACTAGTGTCATACATGGATTAATTTTCAAGCTCTAGCAAAGGCTTCTTTCTGACATTGAAAAGGATTTCTGGCTTTCTTTGTTTTCTGAATTGTGTGATCAATTGTCAAATTAAAATTGTGTGATACTCATGAAATATTAAATGTATGTGAGGTATTGTTTTCCATATCCTTGCATAGTTAAAACTATCATGCACATTAGGAGTCATAGTCCCCATTTTACAGAAGAAGCAGAAATTAGGAAGTGCAAGAGACTTGTCAAAGTAAACAATAAAGAAGATGAAGAATGGTTCTGACCCAAAGCCTCTTATCCTAGAGTTCATGTTAATTTTGTTATTGTATTAAATTTCCTCCAATTTACATCAGGTGCCAAGGTCAGGAGTCATCCTTTTTAGAAAACTAATATTGTCTTTTGTGTATTATCATTACCATTCTTTGCTCTGTAGGAATAATAGTAGTAAATATTTATTTACTGTGTGCCCTGATGGTTAAACTGTCATATGGAACTTAGGTTAATGATAGAAAAGTTAAAAAAAAAAAAGGAAATAAGCACTAGTCTTTTCCTTTTCTGAGTTTTATTTTACTGGATTAAAACCAGTTGCTGCTGAACTGACTGATGTTCAATGAAGATAATGTGTGATGAAGGCATTGTGGTACTGAAAACAAATCCTGAATGTGAATTCTCAGTATAAGTCCTCATCTTGGTACCTCCCAGTCACTGGCATAGTTATTTCCATGAGATTATTTTCATGAGATCATGGTGTCATCTTAGAAAGGGACTTCCCCCACCTATCGCCTGATGATTATGAAGATTAAATGCTTACAGTATGTGTGAAGGTACAACTGAATCACAACGTGGAAGCAGTTAGCTAACAGTGCAGAAGTTACACTCTGAGTGAATTGTAGGAAAGTGTTGATGCAGCTCATGCTACATTGTAAAGATTATGTAAAATGATGAGTTCTTTACATATGATGAGTGATGATGATTTATTTTTCAAGGTAGAACATTCACTACCTAAATGTCATTCTTACCTGAAAATAGCTTTGCTCTTGCTGAAAGGCAACTGGTAATAAAAATTCCTCCCAATCTATGATGACACAGAGTCAAAACTATAAAATCTTGAATTCTGATCTGAGAGATATTGTACAGAACTGTGGTATCTTGCAAATAAAGGAACTAGTCATTTCCTGGATTGTGTCCTGTGAAATAAGGGATAGATATCTGAAGCTAGCATTTTACAAAGAAAGTGCTGGAAGAGAGAATGTCTTCTTAAATTCCAGCACTGCACAGAGCAGTTATTGAAAAAAAGAGGTAATAAAGAATCCCAGAGGTTGGTATTAAAAGTTCTATCATTACATTGAATACACTGGAGAGTTATTTTGGACAACAGAGAATTCAACAGTGAAAGATGGGGATATAAATATAACCCAAAGAGAGAGATATTTCAGACATTGCTGGCTTAAATGTCCCATTAATTCAAGAAACAGGAAACTGAAAAATCAATATAAGTGCCAAATTAAATACTATTTGTAGCTTGTTGGATTTATATTTATGCTTGAGTTAATAATTGTTTAGTAAAGAGGATATAGTTTTTTTTCCACAATGTGATTTCAGTTATAGCTGTCTGTTTATGAGATCTTGGACTTAAAGAAAATCAAATACCATTAAAATAATCATATATATTGGGTGCAACCCAATGGATAATTTTAATCAAGAGCCCAGTACTCAGATCAATAAATAGTAACTCACCCATTACAGAATGATAATTTAATTACTTCTTCTATATCTCATATTAAGAAAGTGCTTTGAAAGTTGTTAGTATTGATCAGATACAATTAAGAAGCATTTAGGTTATTCTCATTTAGTCTTGTCACATCTCTTATCAGGGGAAAGGTACAATTATTCTAAGCCATTTACTGATGAGAAATTTGAGGTTTTATGTGATTCTCACTTGTCCAAGATCATCTGACTAGCAAGAAGCATGCAGGGCTTCAGATTTCTGGTTCCAGAATATATGCTATTGATACTAATGCATGGTTGGATTTCTTACTATTCTTATCTTGTACATGAAAAGAAGAAAGAACCTCTATTATTTATTTATTTATTTATTTTTGGATGAGCATAGAGTTCTGGGCAGAGTGCCAGGACTTTAGTTCACAGCAATGCTTCCTTCCCCTTATTCAGACAGCTTCTTTTTCTTTCTGAGCTATTGATGAGAGAAAGCATTGTCTTTGGTTTTATAGCTGGTGAGCATTGAATAAGATATTCTCAGATAGAGACTTGTATTTTATCACTGGATGAAAATGACTGCAGCCACAGCAGTCAAGTATGTGAACACTATTTCATGGTCCTGTCATCTATCAAGTCAAGTAGTGAGTTTTCAGTTTCTTTAGGATTTCCATAATACTAAGGCTAGGAAAAGCACAGTTAGAATGATATCAGTCAGTTAAAGATTTTCAGACAGAGACATCAGGAATGCATCAGGCCACATGTTTCTTTGCTAACTGTGCCTCTTTATGCTGAAAACTCCCCAAGATAAAAATGTCAAAAAAGGAAATTAAGCTTATGTTAGCTAGACATAAAATTCTTAGAAGCATGTTGATTTGTCCAGTGGACAGAAAGACCTTGATTATTAATGTTTTAAATATTGATACTCTTTTAGGTTGGAAATGAACACCACACGAGCCATTCATTCATTCATCAATATACATTATTGGAAGCCAATACCTCATTCTCAGATTTTGACTGCCCAACTTCTGCTAGTTTCCTTTTTTAAGGTGTCATTTATTCTCTGTAGCTCTTTGGTGTTGTCTCTTTTAGAATTCTCCACTAATTGTGGGTATGGATTGGGAACTGGTTTCTTTATTGATGCCCTTACTTCATCCACAACATTCATAGCTGCTCCCAAAACCAAAGAAAGAAAATTGCATTATGGGGGTTTCATAATTAATAAACATAAATTAATACTGGCCTGGACGAGGATAGTGCTCACTGCAGATGAAAAGATGGAAACATATTAGAATGATTCTTTGTATTAGCCTAACTTAACACTGGAAGTTTCACAAAAATTTGTTTTTTAAATCCTCAAAAAAGACCTTTCTTCAATTAATTTGCTCATGTCTGGCTCTCTATCAACCCTCAATTTAAGCTTACAAAATTATCCCACTCTAATCTCTGGTTCCCCTTGATTATTCCACTTTTCATTTTTCATAGAACCATCACACTCTGAACTTACTTGGCTCACTTATTTGTCTAATTTTTTTTTATTATCTCTCTCTTACAGAGGACCACGAAACTCAGAAATCTTGGTTGAAAGCTGTTTCTACTCTGTAGCAGCTATGTGAATTTAGCAAGTTATCTACCCTAAGTCTCAATTTGTATATCTGTCAATTTGTAATAATGATTTAACATCCATTGTTAAGATTAAAAATAATAGTGTGACAAAGCCTTAAATAGTCTATGGTATATATTAAGGTTTGTTTCTCACTTTCCTCTATTTCCAGTACAGTGATGCAATCTAAGCTGCCATAATGTCTTTTCTGTACCTCTGAAGAAACCTAGAAAGCAACTTTGTAAATACAAATCAGATCACGTGAGGTTCTTACGTTGAACACTGGTGTCTCAGAAGGAATTCCAGCCTCCTTAAATGGGCATATATGATCTTGCATGACATGGCTATTACCTCCTTCTTTAGCTTTATTTTATATTATAGCATCCTCTTCTTCCCATGCTCACCTGGCCTCTATTCTTAATATAAAAAGTAATGGAGGCCAGGCATGAATCCTTGTCTGGGATATAATGGAGTTTGCACAGCCAGTCCATGGTAGAAGTTTGTACAGCCTCTTCTACCATATTTTTTCCCAGTACCTGGTATCTTGACCTTTGTTCTCATATCTCCTTGAAGAATACAACCTTCTGTGTCTGCATACCAGCCCCCTGATGCAAAACTAGATAAAGTACCAGAACTGTTAGGAGACTCCCTGATACCAGATTAATCAATACCTTAGATAAGGTGTCCTGTGTGCCTTGATGATTCCAGAACTGATGTGTTGTAATTAAGCTTCATTAACCTTAGGAAAATTAGCCCACCAAACCTCATTCCTTTCACCTTGCATCAAGAATTGTTAAAGCTTGATTTTTACCTGAGTCTTTTCCTTGTACTGACCTATTAAAATAAACACTCTGGCTCAGGTAGGCGCTCATGTTTCCCACCAGGAACGTGCAGCCTTCCCGTCCCCAGCTTTTATGTTTTATGTCTATATGTCTGTGTGTGTCTTATTTCTCATTCCTACCACTGTTAGTCACTCAGCATACCCATGCAGGTCACAGGTAAAAAAGCCCATTCCCAGTCTTTACCCATGATTTAGTATTGATTACTATGTTACTGCTTACTATTTAAGGATCTATGGAAGCAGAACGACAAATTTATCTAAAAATCAGATATTGTAAAGATGATATAATGTTCTAGAAATATATTTTGTTTATTCTTAAGCCTTTGGATTTTTTTTAAATTCATTTATTCACATGTGCATACATTGTTTGGGTCATTTCTCTCCCCTGCTTCCCTCCCCCATCCTTTACCCCCTCCCTCCTCACTTCCAGGCAGAACCTGTTCTGCCCTTATCTCTAATTTTGTTGAAGAGAAGACATAAGCATAATACGGAAGACAAAGCATTTTTCTAGTTAAGGATAGCTATACAGAGAGATTCCTAGCATTGCTTTCATGTACAAATGTGTTACAACCCAAGTTGATTCATCTGTAACTGATCTTTACACTGGTTCCTGATCCCCTTCTCATGTTGACCTCTGTCACTTTAAAATAGTTTCTGCTGGGTATTGAGGGGGGGGAGAGGGAGGGGGCGGAGTGGGTGGTAAGGGAGGGGGTGGGGGCAGGGGGGAGAAATGAACCAAGCCTTGTATGCACATATGAATAATAAAAGAAAAATGAAAAAAAAAAATATATATATATATATATATACCCCAATAAAAGACTAAGAAAATTAAAAAAAAATGTTTCTGTATTAGTTCCTCTGGAATGAGGACATCAAACACTTTCATGTTTTGGGTTTTCTACCTATTCCTATATCTCCCATGTGTGCTCTCCCCTTGTCATGTGATCTGAGTCCAACCACATTGTTGTATTTGCCCTAGATCTAAAGTCTGCATATGAGGGAGAATGTACGATTTTTGGTCTTCTGAGCCTGGCTAACCTTGCTTAGAATGATGTTCTCCAGGTCCATCCATTTACCTGCAAATGATAAGATTTCATTCTTCTTCGTGGCTGAGTAAAATTCCATTGTGTACAGGTACCACATTTTCGTGATCCATTCATTAGTAGTGGGGCATCTTGGTTGTTTCCTTAACTTGGCTATTGTGAATAGCACTGCAATAAACATGGGTATGCAGGTGCCTCTGGAGTAACCTGTGTTGTATTCCTTTGGGTATATCCCCAGGAGTGGGATTGCTGGATCATATGGCAGGTCTATGTTTAGATTTTTAAGAAGCCTCCACATTTTTTTCCAGATTGATTGCACCAGTTTACATTCCCACCAGCAGTGGATTAGGGTTCCTTTTTCCCCACATCCTCAGCAACACTTGTTGGTGGTGGTGTTTGCAATTCTAACAGGGGTGAGGTGGAATCTTTGTGTGGTATTGATTTGCATTTCCTCTATGGCTAGAGATGGTGAGCATTTTTCATGTATTTTTTGGCCATTTGAATTTTTTCTTTTGACAAAGTTCTATTTAGTTCAGTTGCCCATTTCTTAATTGGTTCATTGATTTTAAGAGAGTTTAGTTAGAAATAGATGTTTAACTACAGGTGAATTAAATAAAATAGATGGAAATAGAGGTGAAATTATTGAATTAAGATACATATCAGTTAAATAAATCATAACAGGAAAAGAAATGGAAAATTCATATTGAAGCAATTGAAATATGGTGCATAGAATGACAATCTCTAAATAGTCCTCAAACACTGAGAAGTAAGAGTGAGGATGGGGTTGTATCAATATTTGAAGAGGCAATGAAGCAGAGTTTTTCAAGTTAGAGGAGAAAATTGAACTTAAAGAACCAAAAACATACAACTAAACTATGATGTTACCAGAGACAATATATAGGTATCCTTACAAAATCAACAACTACACAGAAAGCAGACATATCACTTCCAAGAGCAGATGTCAGAAGATAATGGAATAGATCATACCTTCAAAGGTCTTCACAGAAAAAAATTAGTGATATACCTAAGTGCTCATTCCTGAGAGAAAGTAGAATTAAAACCTTTGATACCCATACAGATTATTTTGGTCATGCTGGGGATTGAATTTATAACACTTGCACATGCTAAGCAAACACTCTACCATTGAGTGTACATCCACAGTCTGTACACAAATTTTCACTGACAAATGTAGTTAAAGGGCGTACTGCAGAATAAAAAAGGAAAAGAAAAATAATGCCAAAGAAATGAAAAGATTTCATTCATGTGTACATAGGCAAATGATCAATCTAAAAAGAATGGTGGTCATTTTAATGCAAACAGCCTTTGGGAACAAACAATAAAAGACTGAAGGTAATTAAAAAGTAATCATGCAGAAAAAAATGCAAATTGAAACTATACTGACACAGGATTTTTACTTATCACACATTAGTAATATCAAAGATTTTGATAATATATGACTTGGCCAGCATTTGTGGAAATATTCATTTTATATAGTGTTAGTGGGATACACATTAGGATAGTTCTATAGATTCAAGATTATTGTCCAAAATTTAAAGTGCACAAACAGCATCTCTCTATATTTTTCTACACTCTTAATTTTTTCACTTATTGCTTAGAAATATTCTGAAGTTAGGCTACTTTTATCTATTTGGTTATCTGCATTTTTTTTGTCTCTCTTTCCTTCCGTCTAAATTCTAAGCTTCTCTAAGGTCAAGATTTGATTATTATAGCAGTGCTTCAAATATTATTTCTCAAACAGTGCTAGTGGAATGTGATGGTTTGCAGAAGTGTCCTTCAAAGGCCTATGCACTGAAGCTCTTGAGAGGTGGTGGGACCTTGAAGAGATGGGCCTAGTAATTGAAGTGAGGTGAATGGAGGTGTGCCCTAGAAGAGGGTATTGGGATCCCGCCCTCTCCTTTTCCTCTTGCTCTCCTTCCCAGTTGCCATGAATTGAAGTTTCCTTCTTCATGAATTTCCAGAATGATACTCTGCCTTTGAAATAGTCCCAAGAGCAACAGGGCCAACTGACTATGGACTGAAACACCTGAAACCGGGACCCAGAATAAACTTCACCTTCTTAAAAGTTTACATTAGATGTTTTTGTCACAGTGCCAGAAAGCTAACACATTTAATAATGACTTCATTTAGTTTTCAATGTAAATGTCATCTCAGAGGTTTCCATGATCTATTTATACAGTCTCCACCTTCAGTGACACCCTACCTTCACTGACAAACCATGTTCCATTTTATTTGTTGTTAGGTCCCTGGCATTCTTGGGGCGGGCGGAAGGACCTGAGGCTACACCTTAAAACCAGACCCCCTGATTTATGACTGCTAGTTTCTCCCTACCTGATTGTTTCTCGGATTGCAAAACACCTCAGGAACTTCCAGTTACTTGACTAGCCAGGCATGTCGACCTGTTCCATCTGATGATTGCAGATAATCAGAGACCAGAGACTCTCTCCCTCCCCCATGGCTTGGCCCCTCCTATAAAGCTCACTACCCAATTCACCCAAGTCGCTACTCTCTGATCTGGAGCGGGGGGAGCCCGCAGTCTGGATTTCTAATAAATCTTTCCTTTCCACATGTGGCGTGGTCTTAATTTGTCAGTACCTTATATCTGGTGCTGAAACCCGGGAGAGGTTAGAAGGATGCTCCAGCCTGGGGCAGCTCCCTTGGCCTTCGTGTCCTGCCCTCTCCTGAACCCAGACTGCTGAATTGACCCCACGTGCCTCCGGACTGTGGATCTCAGAACTTACTGCCTTGCCGGCTTTCCCATCCATCATTAGCCTCTCTCTTCCACTGCTCTCCACCTGCCCTACTCCTCAGGCTTGGTAAGTGTCACCCTCCTGCCGAGGCTGCCTGCTCTGCCTGGTCCTGAAGTCGTAGTTACTCCAGGTAGGCCTGTCCTGCCCCTGGGGCACCTACCACTTAGCATGGGGACCCCTGGCTAACCGGTTAGGACATTTCCTGTTGGATGGCAACCCAGGCCGGGGACGCCTGCCCTTGGGAACCCATCTGGGTGACACTCCCACTCTCACTCCCTCTCTCCTGCTCTCCCTCCCTGTCTTCCTTTCCTCTGCCTAGGATGAGAGTTCAACAGTCCCTCCAGCTTACTTTGACCAAATGGCAACAGGATGATTCTGCTCTCCTTGCCTGAGTTACGTAAGGGAGGCTAGATCTTGACCTAGGTCTATATTGGCCTGAAGGGTAAACTCACCAAGGCACCTGCCTCTCTCTCTCTTGCTCTCCCTCCCTCTCTCTCTCTGTGTGTCTCTCTCTCTCCTTCTACATTATGGAGACCTCCCACTCTACATTAGATGCATCCACTGGGATGCCTTCTCTGCACCCTCCCCCTTGGTCTCCAAGATGATATATAACCTAAGCGACTGATTTTCACACACTTCTAGGTCTTGACAACTTCTGCCATTGCAATGGCAAGTAATCTGAAATTCCATTCATCCAAGCTTTTCCTTTCTCTCTGCTCTCAACCTTCCCTGGTCCAATCTTGTAACTCTGTTCAAATCCTCCTTGCCAGCAACAAACCCCTCTCAAAGTCTGTGTCTTTCCCTCCCACTGAAGTCTTATACTTGTGACCTCACGGGCTCTGTCTGCCCACCTCCCAACTCCTCTTGCCAGTCCTCTACATCAATCTCTTCTCCCATCTCATCCTCCCATGACTCAGACTCCCCTTTCTTCCACACCTGCTGGCTCTCCCAAACAGCCATCACCCTTTTCTCTTTCTACAGTAGTCACTATTGACCCTGAGCCATCAGCTCCTCAGGAACCAACAATGCCAGCCTTGCCCTCAGCACCTGCTAAAACCCTAACCAGCTATACTTTATCTTAACTCTCATTTATCTTAACTCTGGGAGGTTACAGGCACTGACAACATTGTCAGAGTTCATGTGCCTTTTTCCATGACTGACCTCTTCCAAATTGAAAAGAGGCTTGGCTCCTTCTCTAACAACTCAGCCTCCTATATAAAAGAATTTAAATACCTAACCCAATTATTCTCAATTCTCATTTTAATTCCCAATTCTTCCTAATATTCAAAGAAAAAACTTAAACAGGCTGAAGATGGCCCTAAACCCCCCCCAGGGAGATCTTGTGAAAATGGCATTTAAGATATTTAATAATTGAGATGAGGTTTAAGACCAGTGAAAGGCCCAGCTCTTGGTGGCTGCCCTGAGGCTACCTCCTCCAACTTCGAGACAGGCCGGACAACAATGCACACCTCCAGGGGCCTGCTTCAAGTGCATCCAGATGGGACACTGGGCAAAACACTGCCCTTCACCTTGCTTGCCGCCAGGACCCTGTCCATGATGTGGCCAGAATGGACAATGGAAGGAAGACTGCCTCTCTTTGTCTCTGCAAGGTAGGTCAGTCTCCCATTCCCACTCTCAACAGAGTGAAGGGCTCATGGACCTCTTGGGGCTGGCAGCAGAAGACTGACGTGGCTCTGGGAACTTGGCCCCCATTAAGATCAACTCGGAGGAGCCCAGGGTAACTGTCCAAGTAGCAGGTGGGCCTCAATTACCTACATGGCGCTACCTGACTTCTCAGATAAGCTTTATCCTTCACAGGTCTCCGTGGTGGGGGTGGACGGTCTCATCCACCAGCTAAAAAGGAAAGACAGTTTTATTTGAATTTAAAATTCTTATAAAAGTTAATTTTAAAATACAAGTTACAAAGTAAACAACTGGAAAAGGATATAGATAGGTATTGAATGTATTTTTGAGAAGTTGAAGGAAAAAGGAATGGGTTTTTGGATGAGAAAGGATTTTGTAAGGAAGGGTTTGTCCTAAAGATTGTTTCAAATAGGAAGGATAAGGACAAACCATCAAAGGGTTTAGTATGTTGTATGAAGATCTGAGTAAGTTTTAAAAGTGTATAATAAAAGCTTCAGTGTGTGATAAAGTTAAAGTTGATGATAATCTAAGAGGTGCCTAAAACATTTTTAATGACATGTCAAACATCTACAAAAAAAACTGTTAAAGGACTTGTGTTTTCTGTTGATCTTGTCAAGCTTTAAGTACTGCTAAATCAGAGTTCATTTACATATTTGCTCATGCAAAGGTCTCTAAAATGACCACCTTGTAACAGTGTTGTGTGTCTATACTTTATCTAAATATGGTACAAACATTTACAAAATTAAAAGTGTCAGTTTAAGTAATGAGCTAAATCTCTCTTTTATCCAAAAGTGTTACATTTAACCTGCATTCTGACAGTCAACCTCTATCTGCCTTTAAAGGTCCCACAAACGCTTCATAACAACTGACCTGGTCAGTCTTGCCACAAGAATTTAAAGACAGTTCTCATCTTTGTGGACAGGCCCTAACCAGAGACTTATTAAATTGGCACTACCCAGAGGCCACCCTTCTTGAATGCAGAGCCACAGAGCCCCTCATCTGCAGAGCAACTGAGTCCTTTTTAAAACTTTCTGGCCTCCGGGAATACAAAGTCTCTAAGGAGAAGGTTCAATTACGTCTCCCTCAGGTCACCACCTAGTTGTGTTCTTAAAGGGACAGACTCACTCCCTGAGTCATGAGTAAATCAACCCAATCCTCTGTTTCCCACTCCCCTATACCATAAAAGCAACTTAAAGCTTTCTTGGGAGTTATAGGATTTCACAGAATCTGGATCCCTAAAAATATGCAGCCTTCAACAGACACCTTTTTATGCTCCTCCTAATATTCCTATTTGGGTTTTAAATAATGCATTGCTACCCATTTCTCTTAAAAAACTTGCCTCCAACAGACTCTGCTCTTCTGGCTGACTACCTACCTTATCTTAACCTCCTCCAGGAACTTCTCAGAGAGCATACAGACCAGATCTTACCCCACCCCACAAAAGGCCCCATAACAATTTCAATTAAACCAGGGGATCTTGTTCTCAAGGATCTTTGACTCTCTCCAGTGGGACCTCAGTGGACCAGCCCTCATCTGGTCATCCTCACAACACCCACCACTGTCAAGTTCAATGGGACCCCCCCCACAGTGGCAGCACCTTTCAAGGATAAAAAGTTGCCCACCAACTTCAGGCTCTTCCACTATAAGAAAGGATGAGTACTCTTGTGTACCACTGGGCCCCACGTGGCTATGTCTCTCCTGCAAACTCTCTCCTTCTTCCATTCCTACATAAGCTCTTAGTCCTCACCTGGCTCTCAATTTGCTTTCCCTTTGCAGTCCAAAAATGCTCCTCCTGTGACCCACGCATGCACATTGCATGGGCAGGACATATTGTTACTAAGACTTTACTGTTCCACACTTACTATTCCTGTGCAGGCTCTGTTATGGGGTCATGCACTCACAGTCACACTATCTATCAGGTGTGCTCCCATGATAATCAATTTACCTGTTTCAACCCCACTTATTGCCCTGTGAAGCAATGGTTAGGACTCAGGAGTGGCCACCTAGCTGGGAAAATTGTTACTCAAACCCAGGTGTTAGATCCTGAAAAACCAGTGTCATTATTGTTTGAAGGATAGATGGCCAAGGCTTTGACCCCCAGGACTCTGTTACACCTTAAGTTAACAACTGTTATCCATGAGAGTTCCTCATACCAGGTCTTCCACTCCTTTTATGAGGAAATGCCAGATAAATTCCCCATTTCTGTTACAGCTAAAAATCTGTTCTTCACACTGGCTGAATCTATAGCCCAGACATTAAATGTCACTTCATGCTATTTGTGCAGGGGAACCAACATGGGAGACCACTGGCTCTGGGAGGCAAGGGAGTTAGACCCACTAGTGCCTTTCAATGAAAGTGCCTTTCCATGACACAGGACAGGTGTCTGGCTCCTTAAAACTCCCATTATTGGGAATTACTGTATCTCCTGACATGGAAAACAATTCTCCATCCTAGTGGGGGACCTAACTTGTCTAGGACAGAAGTTTTACAATGACACAGCCCAAGAGACTCAGTGGTGGGATACTACAGACCATATGGAACCCCAGCCTCACCCACTGGCCAACTTTTCTTATCTCAAAACAGCATGCGTAATACTTCCCTGCTTCCTTCCCTTGGTTATATGATCTATTAGGTCCATTACAGAAGCTACTATAGAAAGTAAAACAGCTGCACATGTAATGATGCTATGGAAATACAAACCCTTAAACCAGGAAAATGCTCTTTAACCCTAGATGCCTCCCCAGTCATTCAGGGAACTCAGCAGACAGACTTCCCACCAGATGCTACTACCACCTTCTCCCAACAACTGGCCTTGACTGCAAATGAAGCCTGGGACAAACCATTAACCTCAGCCCCTGGGGACCTCACAAATTTCCAAATTCCAGCTGAACCCCCTTTAATGATGCCCCCACTCATCATGAAGCAGCTAGATTAATCGGAACCCATAATACCAACAAAAGGCTGGAATGTTAGGTTCCTGGCATTCTTGGGGTGGGCAGAAGGACCTGAGGCTACACCTTAAGACCAGACCCCCTGATTTATGACTGCTAGTTTCAGCCTGCCTGATTGTTTCTTGGCTTGCAAAACACTTCAGGAACTTCCAGTTACTCAACTAGCCAGGCATGTCGACCTGTTCCATCTGGTGATCACAGATAATCAAAGACGAGAGACTCTCCCTCCCCCATGGCTTGGACCCTCCTATAAAGCCCACTACCCAATTCACCCAAGTAGCTGCTCCCTGATCTCGTGGGGGACAGAGGGGGGCAGCCCATGGTCTAGACTTCTAATAAATCTTTCCTTTCTACACGTGGTATGGTCTTAATTTGGCAGTACCTTACATTTGTAATATCCCCAGTAATTTAAAAGCCTTATATCATGTGTTTGTTTCTATGTCTAGCATCTGTGTTTTTCCACTGAAACATAAGTTTGGTGAGCACAAAGACTTGATCTACTTTG
The DNA here is from genome assembly GCF_047511655.1 of Castor canadensis. NCBI lineage: Eukaryota > Metazoa > Chordata > Mammalia > Rodentia > Castoridae > Castor > Castor canadensis. Next base: position 30,092,096 of record NC_133394.1, on the reverse strand, counting down.
ACCACTATGCTCTTGCCAATGTCTAGAATGGGCCATAAAAATTGCAGTGCTATTTTCTGAATAAACAAAGAGATGAACAAGTGAGTGAAAGTCTCAAAAATTATTGTCTAGTGTAAATAAAATGTTAAGTAAGAAGTCAAAAGAAATTTATAATTTCTGGTTCTATCTCCTTTCTGAGATGGTAAATAACATTTATCACTCTGAAGTTATGGCTAGGTAAGAGAGAGGCTCACAAAACTCTTTTTTCATTCTGTCTAAACTGCACAAAAAACAGATTCCTTCTTTCTGGCATGAGGACACAGCAAGGTGAGGAATGCCCAGTGTCCCTAGCCTCTCCAGAGAACAATTTGACTTTTGGACCACCGGTGAGCTCACTCCAGTTCAGTTCTCACAAGTGAGAGGTTGTTGTTTTTTCTATTGTGAATTGAAATATTATATCTACTAGCAATTGTACCTTTATATTTCTCTTAGAGGTTAAAAGAAAATCTATTTTTATGACAAATAGGAGTTGTGACATATAAATATATTTCTTTTTAAAGGCATCATTCATGACATTTTAGTGTGTTTATTTCTTTTCTACATCATGGTCCTTGTTCTATTATATTTATGAGTTGAAGTATCATAGAGTTGTATTTTCTAGTGAAGTATGAATATGTATGAATATGTGCGATATGCACTATGAAGGGAATATATTGTGGCCTTTATGACTAATGATTTTCTTTTAAAATAAAACTTATTTATTCACTATAGATTTTGTCTTGATGTTGCCTTTGTGAAATTAATGGAACTTATTCTTCAGAACAGTTTTAAACTTACAGAAAATTGAACAGAGATTACAAGGAATTCCCATATACTCCCTCTCTTCCTATCCCTTATCACAGTTTTCCCTTGTGTTGTCATTTTGCCTTGGTGTGGTGCATTTGTCACAGGTGATGAACCAGTATTGATGCATTATTAACTAAAGTCCCTAGTTTACATTATGGTTTACTCTTTGGGTTGTACAATTCTATGACTTTTTCCATGTGCATAGGGTCTTTATGGAGAACCACAAAGATCCCATTTGCATCACCTTTTCATTCTTTCTCCTCTTTTAATGTCTCTATAGTTTTGTCTTTTCCAGAAGGTCACACAGTTGTAACCATACCATATGAAATCTTCCCAGTCTTCTTTCACTAAGTAATTCCCATTAAAGAATCCTCCCTATCTTTTCGGAGTTTAGTATCTAATTTCCTTTTAACAATGAATAATTTTCTATTGTCTGGATGTATTACAGTTGATTTATACATTCACCTACTGAAGGACATCTCAGATACTTTTAAGTACTGGTAATTGTGAATAAAATTGTTATAAACATCTGTGTGTAGCTTTTTTTGTTATGTTGGAATTGAGAAAATGATACTCCAAAATGCGGCACCTTGGTATGTTGATGCTTTAAATTAAAAGCACTTGAGTATCAGCAGATGCTGAATGAGGCTTTTCTCTGAAGTTCCCTTATCTACCTACCTACTGCATCTACCAAAGAGTAGCACAATCACCTTCAATAGTCCTACTGAAATTTAATTAACCAAGGAAGATTAAACTCACATCACAGAGGAAGAGTCTGGCAATCAAACATTGCACCTTGAGCTCAAATGAACTTTTTTTCAAGCCATTGTCTATTCTTCATGCCCATTTATCTCTCTCCCACAAATCATTTATTACCTGTTCTAAAATTGCTTACAGACCGTATTTCTGACTTTTTGTGAAGAGGGGATATCAGCTTCAACCACCTGGTCCTTGGTTTTCACATGTTGTGTAACACCTATCCACATGCGCATGTTAATAAATTTGTATTTCTCTTGAGGATCTGTCTCTTGTCAGTTTATATCAGTAGACTTGAGCCTTTGGAATGGGAAGGGGAATTTCTTTTGCCCCTACAATGGACATAGATATTCAATTGATGTAGGTAAATATCTAGGAAACATAGAAACTACCAAATATTTCTTCAAAGTGGCTGAACCATTTTTGCATTTCCAGTAACAATGACAGAGAATCTTCACTGCCTACAACCTCATCAGCATTTGGTATTGATAATGTTTTGGATTTTATTCACTTTAATAGATACATAGTGGCTTCTCACTATTGTCTTAATTTGAAATTCCCTAAAGATGTAGGATGTGGAGAATCTTTTCATGTAATTATTTCTGATCTGTGCATCCTGTTTGGCAAAAAGTCTGTTCAAAACTTTAATCCACACTTTAATTGTGTCATACTTTTTGACTTACTATTGAATTTTAAGTGTTCTTTGTGTATTTTGGATGTCACTTCTTTGTCAAATGCATAATGTGTGTTTTGAAAATATTTTCTTCTAGTATGTAGCTTGTGTTTTCATTTTCTGAGCAGCCTGTTTTTGAGAACAATTTCAATGAAGTCCAAATATTGATCTTTTTTTTTTCTTTCATGGATCCACCTTTGGTGTCGTATGTAAAATGTTATCACCACTTTTGATTTTCTCTTTTGTTGTCACTTGGAAATTTTATAATTTTGTGTTGTACAGTTAATTTCTGATTCATTCGAGTAAATTGTAGTGAAAGGTACAATTTACAATTGTAGGACGTTGCCTAGATTTGTTTATTTATTTTTCATGTGGATACTTTGACTCATTGATTGAACATTGCTTTATCCCTGTTGGAGAATCACATGGGCTGACGTTGTGGTTAAATATATTGAGTTTTCATTTAAACCATGTCATAAATTCAATGTCAATGTTATTTGCTTCAACAGTTTATGAAATTTTAAATTCAGCTGGCATGTGTGAGAAAACAATTTTATCACTTTTTAATTGAAGAGTGTTTCTTTATCTTGAAGTCAAATGAGATCATCCTAACAACCTCTATTTACCAGATTACTTAGAAAATTGATTCTATTATCTTTTTTCACTGTGGGCAATTAGGAACAATCTGTGTTTTGTTTACTTATTTTACCACTTTTAGCCCAGCCATAAACTGCTCTTGAGAATCACTGATGACTGTCGATGGTATTTAAGTATTCATCCAGAAAACTCCTAATACCAGTCAGATTTCTGCCACTAAGTTGGACAGGAACCAAAGTATTCTTGGTTGGGAGCTGCAAACTTCATTTTTATATTGGATAGTAACAGAGCACTAGCAGGAAATGGAGAGTTGTCCAGCAAGATTGGATTGTAGTCAATGACTTTGACCTCACCCCCAGCATGTAACAAAAAGAACTAAAATGAACAACAAATACAATTAGAACCCTAGTTCCTTTTGCAACTAGGGCTTAGGTGTTTAGCTATTTTTATAATTTTTATACAATACTTTCATTAAATATTTTATTATAATGATGAATAAATATGACTTATGAAAATTATATATTTTAGTACTAGTAAACCATGATACAGTACATGCCTACAAACAGTGTCCTGACTAAAAGATGATTACTTAGGAGACATTTAATGTGAGGTGATGGAAAGAGTTCTGATGAACTGTGAGTTCTGTAAGAAATAGTCCTTAGCTGTGTTACTCCATGGTTACCTTCAGCATTCAATTCACCTTTCTGATGTTCATTTTAAGACATTCAATTTGGGTTAATAAATGATATAATTTAAGATTGTTTAAAAATTAAAAACATATTTTTCATGTTTAAAAAGATATCTAAGAAACCTGCCAATTGTTATATGCTCAACACTTTAAATGACATGGGGGCAGAGTGAGAAAACTAAGGTCAGGAAAAACAAAAACTCTGCCTTTAAGAAGTTTACAATTATCAAACTATATTTGAAACAATCAGATTTTTTAAAAGGCAATAATAAATGAACTGCTAAATTATATGGCACATTGAATAATATAATACAAGACAGAAGTCAATAATGATTATGGGACATTTCTTAAGACAGGCAACAAGCAGAATAATGCTGTATCCTACATATACCTTGCAAGCATCTAAGACCTGTGAATATGCTACTTTTTGTGGCATAAGAGTCTTTGAATATGTGATAAAGGACAAGACCTTTAGAGGCAGAGATTACCCTAGATTGTTTGGGGAGGGGGGCTAATCCAATCACAAGGGCCAATGAACATGGAGAATATTCCTCACTTGGCGGTAGAGGTTGATGGGAAAATGAAGAAGGATCACAGCTGTAGTGTGGCTGGCTTTGAAGATGGAGGAAGGGGGTGAGCCAAGAATTGTGTATGGTCTCTAGGCAAGGAAACAGAAAAGACATGGCCCTGTTACTGCAGCTTTAGTCCAGACAAACAGGTAGAATTTCTTATCTAAGTAATTTTAAGATAATAAATTTGGGAGACTTTCAGCCACAAAATTTGTGTTAAATAATTATGGCAGCAATAGAAAACTCATACAGAGGAGGTGGGATTTAAAGCTTAATTTGGATTTGAATAATTATTGTGAAAACAAAATTAAAATGCAGGCCCTGATTGTGAAGTGTCCCTAGCAGAAAAGGAGACTGGCTTGCCTGGCGTGGAGGATCATCCTGATTTTAGGCCATAATCCTTCATATTATTATGGCCTATGCCAAAGCAAGTGCAGCTGACATTCTGAGTCAGAAGAAGATAACGCTCCTGATGCTGCAGTGGTGCACAGAGCAGTCTGATGATAACAGCAATTTTGTCACTTAACTACCTTGGACCCCAGTTGTCTGAAATTGTAACTTTTTACCTGTAATCACAGATCACCATATTTAAGACCATAAAAGATGTGAAGAGGTCACCTTTTCTAGGGCTCTGTCTTCAGACAGCCAGTTACTGTCATCCTTATAAACAAAACACAGTAACTGAAACTCAGAGGATAGCCATCATGTGCCTCAGTCATCAATTCACTGGATGAGTCTAAAATACCAGCCAATGGTACATTTATGCGAGATTCTCCAAACGGAGAAATTTGCACTTATGGATGATATAACTTTAAAAGATCACTCAGTATTTGTTCCTTTAATAAAAAACACTTTGAAATTTTGTTTTTACATTTAGTAGCTCAAAAACACATTAAGAGCTTAGTTTTTCTTTGCAGACTCCCTAATTTTCAGAAAATGTGACTAACAAGAAAACCTCTTGAACTACATGATTGCTTTCTATTCTTACTTAAATTTTCCCACCAATAGATCAACCTATCATTTCTTAATGATATTTATTATTTGCTTATCCAGTCATGGACACGATGAAGAATCATCACTAAAAAGTTAGCTAAAGAGATTAGTCCCATATATCAATGTTTATCCATGATAGAAGAACAATTGTTAATAGCAAAAGAATGACAACCTTAGCCTTGAGTATTGTGTAGAGAGAAAATGCCTAAAATATGCAAATGTAAACTTGTAATTACACTGTTGTTTCTGACACAACATGCTGATATTAAGTATGATTATAAACATGGTTATGTATTAGATGCCGTTCATTTTGTTTCTCAGTCTGACTTGAGGACCCAAGAGATTATATATCATCTCAGCGTGCAGCACAGTATCTAAGCTACTTAGCACCCTGAGCACATTGCACTTAAAGAGACTTAATATTCTTGCGAATAAGAATATGACCATTTAGAAGTACATCCTTCCTAACTGTAAAAACCTTCCAGCAGATGTCAAACCTAGTTGTCACAGGATAGAGTTGTGAAATGTAGATTAGTGAAATTATCTATGCTTTTGGAGTTGGTCAGGTCTAAGTCTGAATTTATTTCTCACCTTCCTTCCTCCCTCCCTTCCTTTCTTCTTTCCACCTTTTCTGTTAAAAGTCCCTCCCTTCTTTCTCCTTTCCCTTTTTCCTCCCTCTTTCTTGCACAGATATTTACTATGATTTACAATGTGTCAGGCTATTAATAAATTGCACAGTATTAAGCAGTCAGTTAGCTCTTATCTCCATTCTCAAACAGCACATGGTATAGTCATATACCACTGTTGGCTGAGAGACCTCACTGAAATTGCTCAACTTCTCTGAACACCTAGTACTGAAACTGATGTTGATTGGGGTGAACGAAAGGTTACTCTCCTTTCTTTGATCCTCAGTTCTTTGTTGGGGAAGAACACACCTTGAAAATAGCCCCTACCAAATTACTTTCCTATGTCAATCTTTGTGAATGATGGTGGGGAAGGATTGGGAAGTATGAATTTTCTCTACTTCTGAAGTTTGTATCCCTATAGAAGGCGCTGTATTAGCATAACATTCTGAGACTTTCCCTGCCTCATCATCCATTTATACCCCAGTGAAGAAGAAGCACCTAGGACCAAATGTCTCTCCTTCTCTTGCATAGTAGTCTCATGGGAAGCATCTGATCTCAATCCCCCAGACTGTAAATTACAAGGGCTTCATTCCAAGACAGAAGTATATAGTGCTTATCTTCAATCTTCAACATTGTAGGTAAGTCAGTTTTATTGTGGTGGTTGTTATCAGGAAGTCCACTTTCCCACTGATAAAATCCATATCCTCTACATCAGTAATAAAGATGATATTTTGGTGCTCATCTGCCTTTCTTGTTTGGTTCAGAACTCAGATGTGGAAGAGCAGTGACATTTATTGTGCCACCGTGAATGCCACTGTGAATCCCACTAAACAATAATTATTGTTTCCATGGGACTCTTTTGCAGATATAATTTTTAGAAATGACACTTGAACTTAATGATTGCAGATGACAGCATAATAGAAGTAGGCTGGGGTCACAAGCCTGGTTGTCTTTCTCTGTGCAAGAGTACCTGTTGCATAATCCCTTCCTCCTTAAAGAAAGGCTGTGAAAGGTGTCCAAGAGGCAGCTCCTTTGTGTTTTCTCCTTTCCTTACTTGGAGATTAATGGCCTGGTTCCAAAGGCATTCTCAAGGTATTCTACCAATTTTCTTTAATTACTGTTCTTAATAGTGAAATTTCACTCTGGGTATAAAATCTTTTAAATTTTGTTATATGCCCTTGTGAGGTAAGACATCTTCATTTTGCAGATTAAGAAACCACCAGAACAAAGGAAGTGACTTGCCTAATGTTGCACAACCAAACTGAATGATTGGTGGTCTGGAATCAGGCTAAATTAGAACTCATCAATAAACTCCTTCTTCAATGAAATCTACCTGGAGACCCATCGGCACGAAAACTGAAACTTTCTAAAATGTAGCAGGAAATCTGGCTTTTTGTTCTGCTCATTACAAGTGAATTATTGAGACCTTTAACATAAAAACTTGGTGTTTTTCTTTGGAGACAGACTGAATACGAGTTATATCAATAGTCTCAGAGAAGACCAAAGAATTTAAAAGACATTTAGCACTAATATTCAGTGTAACTGATGTAAAGATTTGAAACAATTTTTTTTGCCATCCATCATTATCATGTGATATTGTAGTGTTGGAACTAACTTTCAGTAACTTGAGAGAATCAACTTAAATCAACTAGTTATTAAATAACGCTATACTGAAAAACTATATACACTTAAAATTTAAAGTCTTTTGAGGTAGAAATACTGTATAAGTATGGACTACTGACTGTTTCTTCCCAATTCTGCATTTAGTGATTTCATGTTAAGTAGTTTGAATTCAGACATGGTGGAAATATTTACACCAATGAAATCAGCAAATGTTATAAATCAGACTTGATTTATTGTTTTTTAAAAAATTTTCTAGACATAAGAAAGTAGTGGAGAAAATGTTAGTAATGCGGATTAAACTTTAAAGTACTTCCTATCTGTAAATGTTACCTTGTAACCAGTGACACGCTGAGGAAAGACTCTTTTAGTCATTCAATTCAGCACATATTTGCCCAATGCATTGATGAATAGAATATTCAAAATTTGTCTTCACTGTTTCATCTTCATTTTACTTATTAATATGAACTAAAATGTCAATCAACATTCTTGTAAGAAATACATTTACCAATTGAAACTGAAGCTTTGCTATGGATAAATACAAGGGTTCAGCAAAAATCATCAAAAGTATTCTGTAAGAATCAATTAATATGTAATTTATGATAGGAGGCATTATGTATTTTGTAATTATTTGTAAATTATAACCATACTTCCTCATACTAGCAATACATACACACACACACACACACACACACACACACACACTCCTCCACAATTTTTTTCAGAGATCTGGTGTATGTATGGGGTCTTGGATAAATAGCAGTTGCCCTGAAGACATGTCTTAATTCCTAGAACTTGTAAATATCAAATAATATGGTGAAAAAGTGAATATTTTTAAATATTACAGAAGTGTGATTCAATTGGGTCCTTATCCTGGATAACCTGCATGGGCCTTAGATGCCATCACAAGAATCCTTCTAAAACAGATGGCACAGAGGAAGAGAAAAAAGTCTACCTATAGAGGCCTATCTTGGAGTGATGGCACCAGAAACCAAGTAGCACCTACAGCCACCAGAAGCTGGATGCAGCCTGGAAAACATAATCTACTTTAATCTGCTAATGTGCATGTGTGCACCACCAGCAATATTTCTGAGAAGTGTCTGACCAGACTAAGTATGTTCCACTTCCCCAGCCAAACTCCCAAAGACTTTATGCAACAATATTTTACCTTCTTTCATCTTCTTGACAACCTTCCATCAGATCTCCTTTCTCAAAATGTTTCTTTGGTATTCCTTGGCCTGTTAGCAATTTCACTGCCATTTATGACTGAGAACCTACAGATTTCAGTTTATTAGCTTTTGACTATTACATTATTTCCTTGTTCTGCATTATCGCTATTCTAAGTAGTGCAACACCTTGAAATTAGGAAAGGCTTGTGAATCTTTGCATCGGACTGATTTACTAATTTGGAGGTTATTTACCTTCTCTATGATTCTATGGCTTTTCTGTCATGCTTCAAGCCTACAGCTTGTTAGCCTTGTCCTAATAAACTCTCCATTCTGGTTGTCTTGGTGATACACTATTGTGCTTGGTTTTCTGTTGTGTTGTCCTATACTCATGTTATAATCTCACTGATGGAAAAGCAGAAATATGCTGCAGGACAAAGAAGGAATTTTTAATTAAATTAATTTTGTCTGAAATAAAATATCAATATGCTGAAAATTAAGGCTCTGCCATGATATAAGGGAAAAAACAAACAAACAAACAAATATGAAACAACCTGCTATAAGTTAGCCAAGCTTTGTTGAGTACTATCAGTGTACTTGTGTTTGGCATTGGTTAAAAGGTAAAAAAGAAAACTGAGAATAAGACCCCAGCCCCTCAGGCTCTGGCTTCAAAAACTAATACATGTTATAAATTCATCTAGATCTAGTATTTGTAGCAATTCTAGGATGTCTTCAATTAGTCTCTTTAGGAGTAAAGCATATTGTATTACATACAATTTGATTAATGGTCCAGGTGGTTTCTTCACTAAGTGGATAGTATTCATGGGCAGCTATACTATGCTTGAACCTCTCCTCAGAACCTGTGGATATTTTCTGCTTATAGAAAACCCTCTGAATATGTGCCAGCATTTAATCTCTCTATAATCACTTCCTCAGTTACTTCTAAATGACTGTGTTTAAGTTTATCCTGCAGTAGAAAATATGGTCTTTTAAATTTGTAGCTTGGCAATTTTCATTCTAAATGCAGAAAAAGCAACACATTAAGAAATTTACCATTTCCTGATTGTGCTTTTCAATGCACAGATCAGTTTGCAGACAGACTTAATGATGTTTTCCCCTTATGTTTCCTGTGATTTTGAACTCAGTAATTTCTAGAAACTATTGTTCTGTGCTTTAGTGATTGTGTTTATGGTGGTTCCCTTCAAGAGCATAAGATTATCATTTTAACTTTTTCCTTTGACATTGTGCAGTGTGATTTTTGTCTTTAATGCATTCTTTCCTGGGATTCTGAAGTTAAAGGGAATATTAGCTGTGTAGCAGGACACTTTTATAGCAGACTATCAGCTATATAAGCATCTCATATCTCAAAAAATGTTTTCTACAACAGCTTTATTGAGACATAATTGACATGCAGTCAACTACATGATTAACCTATAAACATGTATATAAATATATATATATATAATATAGATAGATAGAAAGAAGAGCTGTAAAACACTCACTACAATCAAAATAATGATCCCTTTCATCATCTGAAGTTCCTGATGCTACTCCATAGTCCTCCCAGTCTTCCTCACTTATCTGTACTCAGATAATTATGGACTTGCTTTCTCTCTATATGTATTAGCTTAACATTAGTACAGTTTTAGGTAAAAATCCTGTAGGTACTGCTTTATTTATTTGTTTTTGGTCTATTTTCTTTTACTAAGTGAAATTATTTTGCCACTAATTCATGTTATTCTATGAATTATATGAACATAATTGATTAAACACATGTCAATTTGCTCGTTCCTTTTTATTGTTGAATATTTTTTCATTGTATGACTATGTCACAATTTTTCTGTTTTATCTGTTGATGGACATTTCTAATTTTTTTCTAGTTTGGGCATATTATAAATACTGTTGTTATAAATATTTGTACATAAGTTTTATGAAAATATGTTTTCATTTCTCTTGAATACAACTCTGAATGGAATGGACGGGTCATATGCTAGGTATAGGTCTATGATTTAAGAAACTGCTAAATTGTTTGCCAGAGTGATTGTAATATTTCTATAAGTAATGGATTTCAGTTTGTCCATATTCTGCACCATTAGTTAACTTGTCACACTTTTGGACTATTGGTATTTTAATGGTATCATCAGTGGCTTGAATGTGAATTCTCTAGTGATGATTGATGCTGAACATTCTATTTATATATTTACTTGATATTTACATAATTTCCTTCATAAGAAATCTTTTGTCAATTTTAATTGACTTGTTTCTTTTTTGTTATTGAGTTATTAGAGTTCTTTTTGTATTCTGGACAAAAATCACTTATCAAATACACACCTCGCAAGTATTTCTTTCCGTTTTTAACATGTCTTTTCATTCTGTTAGCAGTGTCTTTCACAAAACAGTTCTTAAATTTATGAAATCCCAGCATATCAATATTTTACATTAGGAATCATGCTATGATTGCTGTACTCAGGAAATCTTTTCCTAAGCAAAGATCACAGATTTTTAAATGTTTCTTATGTAAATGGTAAAGATTTAGATTTTAAAAGCTCATGGGTCATTTGTACTGCAAGATAAGAATTGAAGTTCTTTTTTATGGCTATCTAGTTTTTGACACCATTTGTTGAAAACATTGCCATTTTTCTACTGTAGGGTTTTTGCATCTTTGTCAAAAACCAGTTGTTTATGTGTATTTGGGATTTATTTCTGCACTCCGTGTTCTTTTCCACTTACCTCATGTAGCTAGCACCACCCTGTTTAAATACCACCCTGTTTAAATTTTATAATTTAAAATTATAGCAATTTTAAAAATTAGGTGTTTGGCCTAGCTTTTCCCCGCCTCCACAAATTTTGTTCATTTGTGTGGTTATTTTGGCACTTTGCATTTCTTCACATATTTTAGAATGAACTTGTCCCTTGTCAATTCATACTAAATCTTCAGTGGTATTTTTTGTTATTATTGTTCTCTTGAGACAAAGTCTCTCTATGTGGCTCAGGCTAGGTTAAAGCTCATAATACTTTTGATTTGGGAATTTCTGGTGAGTGCCATCTCCTGCCTCTAATAGCATGTTGATTGAATTACTGAGTCTATAATTAAAACTAGAGAGAAGGAACATTTTAATGATATTAATTCTTTCAAATTAATAATTAATTAGAGTAATTATTTACATTTTCTGAAAATTAATCAATTTCCCTTATATACCTGGATATCTGTATCTCTGCTTCTTAATTTCTATAGACAATGTTTTGCGTTTTCAATGCATAGGTATTTTATATCTTTTGCCACATTTATTATTAAGTATTTAATATTTTTCATGCTACTAATTTGCTTTTAATTTCTAATTGCTCATGTTTAGAGTATAGGAATATAATATTTCCTATACCGTACAGTACTTTTAAGTCCATTATTGGCTTTTTTTGTATATTTCATCAGATTTTCTACATTGACCATAATGCTGACTGAAAATAAAGACAATTTCATTTCTTTTTATCAAATATGAACACGAACCATTTCTTTATCTTGCTGTATTATATTGGGTATAACCTCCAGTGAAATTTTAAATCAAGATATCAAATGTGGAAGCAGTAATTTGTTTTCATTTTAGGGAGAAACCATCCAACCTATCAAAATAAGTATCAAACCAACTATAGATGCAAATTTCTTTGAACAGGTAGAGGAAATTCTGTTATCATTTGCTGAAGCATTTTTTAAAGTGTAAAGCAGGGTAATTTATTGTGATAGAAAAGTGTAAAGTGGGAGAGTAGAGCCCCCACAGTTGAGGTGGGTCCCAAGAGAACGTGCTCAAGAAATGACATGATACGAAGTTTTTATCCATTATCTCCAGGGCATTGCTCAATCTCTATGCTAATAAAGGGTGCGGAAAGCAGCATTTTGATTGGCTGTTCTGCAACGTTCTGATTGGTTGGTACTAATCCTCACACCCTCCTCCTGTCTTTCCTTCATTTTACCTTTTCACATCATAGAGAGGTCATAAGGGAGGTTTTCAGGGGTTTTTCCTTTTACCTCATTGTGCCTTCTGAAAAAACCTTTTTTTTTTTTAAATGGAGAGTGAATGTTTGATTTTTTTTTCCTTTTTTCCCAACTATTAAAATGATCGTATATAAATATGGTTGACTGGCTTTTGAATGTTTAAGCAATCTATTTCCAGTTTAAATTTCACTTGTTAATTTTGTGTTGCCCTTTTTATATGTTATTGCCATTTTTTGAAGTAAAGGATTATTCTTTGTATGATTACATTTGATCTCTTTTGTTGCTTAACATAAACACTTTGCTTTCTATTTTAGTTCGAAGTAAACTGTTTTGTTATCTTAGTGGCCTCTTGCAAGTTAAGAGCATACATCTTATTTATCGACATATTCTTTCAAATAATGTTATACTACTTCACGTGCAGCTTTACAGTATAAGAGCATTACAGCATTACACTGCCGTTTTGCCACTGGCCGGCTCTGCGTGACTGTTATACATTTCACTCCTAGGCATCTTGCGAACTCCACTTCATATTGGGATTATGTTTTTCTTAAAAATGGGTTTTTTATTAAGGAAATTTAAATAATTAAATGTAGTGACCCTTTAAGATTTTACTGTTCAGCCTTGATAACATTGTTCTAGAGGAACTTCTTTCACATTTTTAGTAGTACAAATCTATCTATGATGAATTCTTTAAGTCGCTGTGTCTCCAAGAACCCTCAGTTCACCTTAGATTTTATGTTCTCTGGATCAACTTCTAGATTATAAGTACTAATGTTTTAGTACTAAAAATGTATTTTTTCTACTGTCTTATATTTGCCCAACTGGAAAGCAAGTATCTTTCCTTTACCAATTTAGATTTATTGACAGGGGCACTACATTTAGACTGATCACCACCATCACCACCAACAAAATGGATTAACAAGAAAACCAAACAGAAGTTTATAAAGACGTGCATTGCATACCCAGGAGTGTACACAGCACTAACTCCAAGGGGTGGTGAGCATTTTGCCTGATAAAACATCTTAACGGAAGACCAGTAAATTTGTAGAGAAGTAAATAGACAAAGACAAACGATGCTGAGCTTGCCAGGGCTGCTTATTGTAAAAAGGTAAATATATGGGGAATCAATGGTAGATAAGACCTTTTTGGAGAAGTTTGTTATATATATTCCTCTGTGGCTGGCATCTCACGTCTGATACACCTTTGAAAATGTCTCAAGTAATTAGGTGCTTAACTCCAGACTTTCTATACCATAAATATACAAATTTATGTCCTGCCCTTAGGAAAATGGTATAGGAGAGAAAGGGCAGAAAGTTTCTGTGGTTTTTTTTTTTGGTGGTACTGGAGTTTGAACTCAGGGCTTTGTACTTGCTAGGCAATGAGCTACTGCTTGAGCCATGCTTCCAGCTCTGTTAGTTTTGGTTATTTTAGAGATAGGGTCTTGTTTTTTCCCTAGGCTAGCCTAGACCATGGGCTCCTGTTTTATACTTCTCACTATTGCTGGAATGACAAATGTGCAACACTATGCCCAGCATTCTTTGTTGAGATGGGGTCTTGTGAACTTTTTTCTCTGGACTGGATTAGAACTGTGATCATCCTGACCTCAGCCACCCATATATCCTGGGATGGTAAGCACATACCATTGCACCCAGCTTTTGGTTGAGATTGGTTCTCACTATCTATTTGCCTGGGATGGCCTCAAACTGTGATCCTCCTAATCTCAGCCTCTCAAGTAGCTAGGATTACAGCTATGAGCACATGGAGCTGAGCAAGCTTCTTTTTATGTTTTGTTGTTTCAATTGTCATCAGCTCAAAATAATCAATATACCAAAGTGGCATATGTTGGGTTTTCATATTTTGCTATCCTTTAAGATATTTTTACTGGAAAAATGGCTTATTATCTTTATCTTGTTTTTTTTTAAGATAATATATCTAATTTGTCTGATTACTTGTAATATGTTTCTCTTTATCACCAGTTTTATGTAATTCAATTATGATTTGCATTGTTGTTTCTTCATATTTCTTGTGCTTGATGTTTGTTTCATACTTGGGTATTGAATTTTGTTTTTTATCAGATTTGGAAACAATCTGTACATTAATTTTTCAAAACAAAAATCATCCTTATACTTTCTACTCTTCTTTGAAAACTATAATGACACATATATTTCATCTCTTATTAAAGATTTTTCACAGATCAATTCATTTTCTCTTCATTTACAAAGTCATCTCTCCTGTGTGTTTATTTCAGCTAGTTTCCACTAAGTTTTCAAGTTCAGTTTTTCTTTCTTTCTATAAAGCACAAATGTGCTTAATTCCTTCCAGTATAATTTTTACATCAAACTACAATTCTTATTTCTAGAAGTACAATTTTAACCTTTTTTATATCATCAGTGCCTCTACTTGATATGCTTAAACTTTCCCAAATGTATGAAATACAGTTGCTGTAATTTTAATGCTGTATCACTTCAAGTATGTTATTTCTGATTTTTATCTTCTTCATGTGTCATATTATTCTTTTTTTTGAGTGTCTTGTAATTTTGTAAAACTTTATTTTTTAGAGTAGTTTTAATCTTGCAACAACATTAAGCAGAAGATACAGAGATTTCATATATATTCCTTGCCCCATCAATGCGCAGCCTCCATCATGATTGGCATTCTCCACCAGAGTGGTATATTTGTACCAAATGATGTTGACACATAGGTACCACCCAGAGTCAATATTTTACGAGAGGATTTACTCTTGGTATTGTACATGTTTTGAGTTTGGAATAATTGATAATGGCAGGTATCTACCATTATACCATTGTACACAGTACTTTGTCCCTAAGTACTTTGCCTGTTCATCCCTCCTCCAACCCTAGCAACCACTGATCTTTTTCTATCTCCATAGCTTTGCATTTTCCAGAGTCACATAGATGGAATCATAGACTACTTAGCCTTTTAGATTCCCTTCTTTTATTTGGTAATATGCACTGAGATTTCCTCCATGTCTTTTTGTGACTGGACAATTCATTTCATTTAGCATTTAGAAATACTCTATTGTCTGCATGTACTTAAGTTTATTTATCTGTTCATGACATTTTGGTTGCATCTGAGTTTTGACAATTTTGAATAAAGTTGATATAAATATCTATATGTAGGCTTTTGTGTGGATGTAAGTTTTCAATTCCTTTGGATAAATACTAAGGAGCATGATTGTTATTTCATATGGTAAAAGTATGTCTAGTTTTTAAGACAGTATTCAACTGTCATCCAAAGTGGTGGTATCTTTTGTATTTATATTGGTAATGGTTGAGCATGTCTATTGCTTCACATGTTTGCCAGCATTTGATGTTTCAGTGTTCTGAATTTTGGATGCTTTAATAGGTGTGTACTGTATCCTTCTATTGTTTTAATTTGAACTGCCCCAATGATGTGAGGAATTTTTTAATTTGCTTATCAGCTTAAGTAAAGTGTCTTTTAAGGTCTTTTACACATACTTTGTTTGGATTATTGGTCTCTCATTGAGTCTTAAGGAATCTTTTTTGACTGGACATGGTGCCACATGCCTGTAATACAGCTGTGTGGGATACAGAGATGGACAGAAGTCAGATAGAGGACAGCCTGGAGGAATAGAATAGTTATCAAGACCCTATCTCAAGAAACAAGGTAGGCATGGTGATATATGGCTGTAATCCCAGATACAGGGGTGGAAGGGGGAAGAAGATCATGGACTGAGGCTGATGCAGGGATAAAAGTGAGATATATAAAAAAACAAACTAAAGCTAAAACAACTCTGGGTATTGCTCAAGTTGTTGAGTGCTTTCATAGAAAGTGATAGGCCTTTAGTTCAAACACCAAAACCCATAAAAAATAAGAGTTCTTTATGGTTGGGTGTGGTGGTTTGCACATGTATTCCCAGCTATTTGGGAAGTTGCTGAGACAAGAATATGACTTAAGCCAAGGAATTAGAGACAACCCAAGCAACATAGCAGGACCCCATATCAAATTTAAAAAATGGTCAAAATCCTGAAAATGAAAAGCTCAATAGTTCAAATAAAAAAATCAGCTGAAAGCTTACTAAAAGATAGACTAGAGCAAGTTGACTGTAGTGTGTAGAGGGTTGGAAGACACAGTGAAGAGACTAGACTATTCAGATAAAGAAAAAGTTAAGATAGTATGAAAATAACATGCAAGAACTCAAGGACATCATTAGAAGACTAAACTTGTGAATCATGGGCATTGAAGATGGAGAACAAGGGTAAGGTAAAAGGCATAGGAAACATATTCAACAAAATAGTAGCAGAAAATTACCCACATCTTGAAAAAGAGATGATCATCTGAGACTTTAAGACAGGATGAGAAAACTATTATAATTAAAATATTACATACACAGAACAAGGAAAAAATACTGAAAGCTGCAAAAGAGATGTCCTGTGTCATATATGAAGGCACGCTGGTGAGAATACAAACAGATTTATCAACACAAACTATAAAAGTAAGGAAAGCATAGAATTATGCATTTCAAGTCATGAATGAAAATAACTGACAACCTAGAGGAGAATATCCAGCAAAGATATACTGCCTAATTGAAGGATAAATAAAGCTTTTTCCAATAAACAAAAACTAAACTAATTGGTTACCATTAAACCAATACCATAAAAGAACTTAAAAATATTCTATACACAGAAGACAAAAATAAGTACAGTCATGAAAATATATGAAAGAATAAATCTCATTTGACAAGTAAATAAGCAAATAAGAATTATGAAAGTATCAAACATTACAAAAACAACAAAATGACAGGAATTACTATATAACTTTCAATAATAACTCCAAATGTTAATGATCTCAATTCTTAAATCAAAAGACACAGACTGGAAGATCAGATTATAAAAACAAGACCCTCTCTGGGGGATGGTATTAATGAGAGTTGAGAAGATATAAGGTAAGGATGAAGGGAGCTGAATGTAGTGGAAATTGTGTATTAATGTATGAAAAAGTAAAAATGAGACATGGTGAAACTGTTCAAGGAATGGAGGGAGGGGGGATAAAGGAGAATGACGGAGGGTGTGAATTCAACTATGATATATTGTAAGACCATGTAAATTGTACTCCTAGTACAACAATGATATAAAAAAGTGGTTTTCTTATAGATACCACATAGTTGGGCCTTTTTCCTGTATCCTACTGGAACTGTCACAATTACATAGGATGTTTGTCTTTGTACTCAACATCATTATGATGTGATTGGGTTTAAATATTCTATCTCACTATTTATATGAAGTAGGGTAGTGTGATGTTTCAAGCTTTGTAATTTTTTGCTCAATATTGGTTGGCTCATCAGGATGTTAGGTATGTTCATAAGAATTTTAAGAATTTTTCCCACTTTTAAAAAATGTCCTTGGAATTGCATTGAATTTGTATATCAATTTGGACAATTGGGAAATAAAAAAATTAATTCTTTCATTTTATATACATGGGATATCATTGTAAAAAAAAAATCACAAAAATCCAACCATTTGTTGCCTGAAAGAAATCAACCTCACTGGCAAAGACAAATACAGGCTAATAGTGAAAAAATGGAAAAAGACATTCCAAGTAAATGGAATCTGTAAACCAGCAGGAGTAGCTACAGTAAGCCTGACTTGCTTGCAGATTAATTATACACAGTTTTGACCAAATATGGTAAAATAATAAAAATAAATTTAAACACTGAAAGAAATTTCAAAAGCAAAAATGTTCAATTCTCACATGCACATTATATACCTCAGTGGATGTAAAGAAGCTCTTAGTCCTGAGTTATTGTCATTTCTGTTTAATTAATTGTGTGATCTGCTAAATGTTTTCATGCCTTTAACTTTGTGAAGTTATGTCTCCCAAAAAGCAAATGGTGCCAAAAAGCAAGATTAAAATTACATGCTTAATTTAAGTGACAAAGTGAAAGATTTTAGATTCATTGAAAGGAGGCATGTGTATAACAGAAGTTGGGTTGTGTTGTGGGAAAAACAAACCAAGCATGCATAAAGTACTGAACTCTATGCATCTTGAGTTTTTGTGATTTTTCCTCAGTGGCAATCTCTTTGGAATCATATACCCATAGATACCAAAGGCCCAGTGTATACTCATATCTGACAAAACAGACTTCAAACTAAAATTGGCCAAAGCAGACAGAAAAAAAGTCACCACATTTTGATAAAGGGAACATATGTATACTGAAAATTGGCACATCCAATTTTATTTAACAAGCATAACTACATATCAAAGTGCAGACAGACCCCAACATATTAATAGTGGGTGACTTTAATACCCCACTCTCACCAGTGGTACATCTTTTAGTCCAAAAAAGAAAATGAAGAAACTTTAGAATTAAATGACACATGAGCTTAAATAGATTTAACAGATATCTACATAACATTCCACCCAACAGTTTCAGAATATACATTCTTCTCAGCATCCCATGGAACTTACTCCAAAATAATATTTAAGGACATGTCTGACAAACCACAAGAAAAGTGAAATACCTATTATATTTTATCAGACCGCAATGAAGTAAAACTAGAAGTAAACAGCAAAACAAACTACAGAAAATATTCAAACACATGGAAATCTGTGTGAATCCCCTGAATTACAAGAAAGTAAGGGGTAATTTTAAAAAATTCCTGGAATCAAATGATAATAAAAACACAATTTACCAGAACCTTGGGGATAAAGTAAAGGCACTACTAAGTGGAAAATTTGTAGATACAAGCACCTTCATTAAAAATAGAACTACTTCAAATAAATAACCTAATGATATACCTCAAGCTCTTAAAAGAGCAGGAAAAAAAAAACAAACTCAAAATTAGTATGTGGAAAAGATAAATAATAGGGCAGAAATTAGTAAAATGGGAACAGAAAAAACATAAAACAGAATCAATCAAACATAAAGTTGGTTTTTCAAAAAGATAAAAAAAATTATAAACTCTTAACAATGTATATCTACATGCATAGGTCCTACAAAAATTGAACAAAAAAGATATAAATCATTTTAAAGGATCTATAGCAAGCAATAAAATTGAAGCAGTAATAGTCTTCCAATGAAGAAAAGATTAGGACCACATGAATTCATTGTTGAATTCTGCCAGACTTTTAAAGAACAACTAATACTAATACTCTTTAAACTATTGCACAAAATAAAAATGGAAGGAAAGCTATCAAACTCACTGAATAAGGTCCTGATATCAAAACCAGACAAGGACACAGCAGAAACAAGAAAAGAAAATTATAGATTTCACTGACGAAGCTAGACACAAAAATTCTCAATAAAATACTTGCAAAGTGAATTAAACAACACATTATAAGGATCAACTTAGTTTCATTCCAGGAATGCAAGGATAGTTCTACACATACAAATCCAATAAAATATCATATAAACAAAATAAAGAAAAAAACTCACATTTATCTCAATTCATGAAAAAATCCTTTGACAAAATTCAACATCCTTTTAAAAT
The DNA here is from genome assembly GCF_047511655.1 of Castor canadensis. NCBI lineage: Eukaryota > Metazoa > Chordata > Mammalia > Rodentia > Castoridae > Castor > Castor canadensis. The sequence goes on along the minus strand of NC_133394.1, from coordinate 30,072,123 downwards.
AAATGATCTGAAGAAGCATAGATTGTAAGATCATCTATGAGAAAAGACAATTTTGTTTATTCCTTCTTATATACTATTAATTTTCCTTTCTTTTCTTACTATTGTACCCTGTATTGGCCTATAGGTATGGATGTTACTTTATACTACACTGTATTTTTTGTATGCCATTAAACATTCTTGAGATTTGTTTTGCAATATGGCTGTTACTTGGAAATCATTCATTTAATGATTTGTTTTTTTGTCTGGGTATCACTAATTTTTATCTTGTTAGGCAACACTGGGTCAGAAGTTAGTGATGTGCAAATTTCCCCCATTGCTTACTATTCTGCTTAACATCATGTGAATTATGAAATTTCACACTCAGGATGTTGTGAATAGTCTTCTTCTAGCCTTCTGTGAATCTCCCACTGGTGCAGGATTTCCCAACCTCAGAACTACAGCAATTTTAAACTGGATAATTCATTGTTGTGTGGTGCTTTTCTGTGCGTTATAGAATGTTTAGAAGCATCTCTGGCCCTTACCTAGTTGACATCTCATTTCCAAATATACTCTGGGGTTCAAATGTGCCCCCAGTTGGAAACCACTTCTCTAATGTTTTGTGGCAGAGTTTATTGTGCTTGTAATGATATATTATGTACATAGATGATAGGTAAGTAAGTAGATAGCTAGCTAGATGATAGATAGATATGGAAGGGGTGGATAAAACTCACTGCTCTGGCCTGTAGTTTTAAAATTAGTCTCTTTTAGCTCTCTGCACTTGGAAAATGAAAAGCATCATCCTATGACACTTGTTTTAAACATTTGAATGTCTAACTTGTTATAAATTTATTCAAGAAGTTTAAACTTAAAAGTTTCCCTTCTCCTGAAATAAGGACTTAGCAGAGCCTGCTTGCAAAATCAGCTATAATTTCTGACTTGAATTATGATGCTTTGTTATCAATAAGATAGTAACAGTTAAGCAAATAAGAGTAGAAGGCTAAAAGTGAATTTATATTAACCTTAACAACAATTGGATAATTTAAAAGATAATTAGAAATAAGGAAGTAGTTGTAATTAGTATATTGTATTTCCTTCTATATTAAGAAATAAATGTATGTAAACATTTTTCTCATGAAATGTTTTCTAATATTTTGATAATTTGAAGTTGACACTATTGAATTACTCATACTTGGTTCTGCCCATTCACTTTTTAGCAGTTCCTGAACTCTGTCCTGCCTATCGTATATTGGCATCTCTAGACTATGTTAATTTTCAGGCATGCTTCAAGTTCCTCTTCCTTTGTTTTGTTGAAATATCTTGTGCATTTTTTAAGAAGAATTTTTTAATGTTTAATTTTAATTTGTGTTTCAAACATGTTCATTTATTTATTATTATTGATTTATAACTGATTAGATAACTACTTTTTGCAACATACTGTAAAATTTTACAATAGTCTCTTCAATTGTTCTTTAAATTTTTTTCTTATTATTACTGCTGTGCTAGGTGGAGGTACACTGTAGCATTTACAAAGGTTCTTACAATGAATCAAATTTATCAAACTTGAATTTACTCACTCCACTGCTCTCTCTTATCCCTCCTTCCCTAATTCCTGGAATAGTTTCAACGGGTATTATTTTTGCATTCACATACATGTGTATACATTATTGATACCATATCCACCCTCCTACCTTCTATCTTTCCCTTTCCACTGGTGCTAACATGCCCCCTGCACCCCCAACCCAGGCAGAACCTTTTCTGTCCTCCTGTTCCTGTAGAGGAACCAAGAATCTTGCTCTTTTATGGAGAAGCTACCACTTACAAGTACAACAAACTAATCTATGCTGATTTTTAAATATCAGCTAATTATCTTTTACTCTGTCTCAAGTGATTATGTGCATTTTAATTTAACATTAATTCATTGATACCTACTATGTTCCAGTCATAATTTCATGTGTTGTTTTATAGCTTCAGTTCATTTTTTCATGTCATAACAAAATAGTATTAGGTATTTCAAAAATACTTTGTAGGCAAGGGAAGATTGTCATGGCTTTGGAACCACAACATATAAATACATTTTAGTTTGCTTACTAAAGGGTGAGTCAAATTTGGGAAAAAGCCTCATTCATGCACTCATAAAGAGTGCATATGGAGTGATACATGATGTTTATCTTTTTTTTTTTCTGAGTATAGAATTGCTTTTTTATGTAAAATATTTCAATCCAAAGTTCTCTTCCTTGGGAATGAAAGAGCAATTTTCAGAATGGACTTAACGATGTTAGAAATAGCAAAACATAAAATTGTCCTTTATAGGAACAAACTGAGTACACATTGCACCTACATGCAATCTGTCACTGTAGCATAGCATTTTACAGAGAACAGGATGTGCAGCTGTGTTTTCATAACACAGTGCAGTTCCGCCATCCCACACAGTGCTTGGATACTCTTCCAGAGCGTCTGTAATCTACCTCTTCATAAACCACTGGCAATCTTTGAAATTGTGTCTTGTCCCTTCTCCCCTGGCATATAATTACAGTTTTTAATATCTAATTACTTCATTATGTCAGTCCCATTTTCTTACTAATTCTTATTATTTCAAACAAAACTACAAGTAAAAATTTAAAATACATTTTATACTTTTTAATAATGTTCTTGATTTGATGTTCTTATATAAAATTTACTCTTAAAATTGGAATGCTTTATTATGTCTGAGGTGAAATTTCATGTTTAAACTTTGCAAAGAAATTTTAAGTTTAATCTTTCCAAAATATTTGTATTTTCATGTCCAAGTTAGTCTAAACCATCATTACCTCCAATAGATAATACTAATATGTTTTCAATATTGGTTTAACCTTTTTAGTCTGGCACACACTTGCCTCAATCCAGTTTTCCAATTCCTCCATTGTGTTGTTTTTCTTTGTTTAATAGATAACAGAAGCCACCAATAATTAGGTAAGAGCCACAAGTTTGCTTTTTAATAATGCTTCTATCAGAAAATAAATAAGAAAAAAACAAATTTCAAAATTTTTCTGCAACTTATGCAAGGAAAGAGTGACAAAAACCATATCATAACTTTTTCATATAAGTTTGATGAAGCTCATTATCACTTTAGGCATTCTGGTGAGACTTTTGCATGAAAATTTATTTCAAGGTATATCTGACAATTTTCTAGCAGTAAAATTCACCTGTCTGTCTGTTTGAAATACAGTGACATATTCTTCGATAAATGTCTAAACCCAAGGTTGAATAGCAATTTGGAGCCCAAGGTGCTATTTTGACAAGCACAGTCTACTGGGCATAAAGATAATTTTAGTAACAATATCACCAATGAAAAATGATCTCTGGCCATTTTGTGCATCATGCTGTGGCCCAATGCCTGGGAAAGTGGTGCATGTGCATTTGCAGTGCAGTCTCTTCAAACCCTGGTCAGAAAATTTTCCATATGGAAAGAATCCAGGCAGAACACAGAGATGAAGTGAGGTGACAATAAAGTTCATTAAAGAATGCACAGCCCTGCTCTGACTCATGCTGGAGACACCTGCAGACCTTGCAGTTGGGGCTGTCCTGCTACTGTCACCCTCCTTTCATGAAGAGTTGAAGCCATTTGCCAAACAACTGACCACACCCATTTCCTGGTGAGCATGGAGCATTAAAAATCATTTCTGGGGAAGATCCAAGATGGCAACCATAGGAGAAAGCAGACAGTGTGAGCTCCGTCAATCAAAAATCTTGCTGAGACACTGGAGCTACACTTGGCAGAAAAAAACCACCAAGAAGAAGCAAAACTCTGACCCTCAACCCATACAAAGCTTCTCCATGCCACGTTACACTGAGAAAACAGGAAGGCTCCTGCACAGCCAGATGCTGGCTCCAAACCTGCTTGGGACACAAAGACCAACAGTGTTTGTCTTGTTCACTGTTTGTCCACCATCTCTCCCTGTTGATTTCTTTGGTTCTCTACTTATTTTTTCTCTTTCTTTCTCAGTTTCGTTAGTTTTACTATTGTAAGTTAGCTAATACTAAATTACACACAAACCAACCAAAGACAGAAACAGCACCAAGTGGAATGATGGGAAGTCAAAAAAGGGATGGAAACCATTCTCCCCACAAAGTAAATTAGTACAGGATTCAGAGGGAAATGAAGAAAACAGATACCCAGTTCCAAACTCCAACAAAACAAAGATAGACTATCCCAAGGTACCCAAAAAGCCCACAAAAACACCTTGAAAGAAGAAATCCTGCAAGAAGTCACTGAGAATTTCATGGAGATGTTACTAGACAAGGTCAAGAAAAATGTACAGGAGGCACTCAAGAAATTCCAAGACAAGAAAAATAAAGAATATGGGAAGACACAAAAATAAATAAGTGAACTCATAGGAGTTCACTAAATAAATACCAAATTGAAACAGAGAACACCAAATAGAGATTAATGAACTAAAGACAAAAATTGACAATATTAAAGAGGAAATGAACAATGATATGGAAAACCTCAGAAAAAAGAATGTAACAGAAATACAAAACACAATGGCAGGCCACTCCAGCAGACTAGAACAAGCAGAAGCCAGAATCTCAGAACTTGAAGATAAAATGGAAATTAAAGGAAAAACTGAAGAACTATTAGTCAAATACCTCAAAACCTGTGAAAGGAATATGCAGGAACTCACCAACTCCATCAAAAGACCAAACCTGAGAATCATGGGCATTGAAGGACAAGAGGTGGAAGCAAAAGGAATGTGTGATATATTCAACAAAATAATGACAGAAAATTTCCCAAATCTAGAGAAAACTATGCCCACTCAGGTACAGGAAGCCTCCAGGACAACAAACAGACTTGACTAAAATAGAACTACCCCATGACTTATTATCATTAAAACAACAAGCACAGAAAATAGAGAAAGAATCTTGAAGGCTGTAAGAGAGAAAAAACAAATAACATACAAAGGTAAACCCATCAAAATCACAGCAGATTCCTCAACAGAAACCTTAAAAGCAAGAAGAGCGTGGAGTGAGGTCCTCTGGGTACTGAATGAAAATAACTTCAACCCTAGGATACTCTACCCAGAAAAACTATCATTCCAAATAGATGGAGCAATGAAAGTCTTCCCTGATAAGCAGAAACTAAACAATATATGACCACTAAGTCACCACTACAAGAGATTCTTCAAGGAATTCTACACACAGAAAATGAAAGAAAACAAAACCATGAAAGGGCAGGCAATACAAAAACCACAGGAGGAGAAAAGGCAAGACAGTAGAGAGTAACATTGATTCAGCTGCACACAATCAAACCCTTAAACAACAAAGAAAACTAAATGTCAGGAATCACCACATACCTACCAATACTAACACTGAAGGTTAACGGACTTAATTCCCCCATCAAAAGACACTGATTGGCACACTGGATTAAAAAGGAAGATCCAACAATCTGTTGCTCACAGGAGACCCATATCATTGACAAAAACAAGAACTGGCTTAGGGTGAAAGGCTGGAAAAAAATTTACCAAGCCAATGGACCCTGAAAACAGGCAGGAGTAGCAATATTTAACTTGGACAAAGTAGACTTCAAACCTACATTGATCAAATGAAATAAAGAAGGACATTCCACACTAATAAAAGGGGAAATATACCAGAAGGAAATAACAATTACCAATCTATACGTACTCAACATCAATGAACCCAATTTCATCAAACATACTCTGAAGGGCCTAAAAACATATAGAGACTCCAACACAGTGGTAGTGAGAGACTTTAATACTTCCCTATCACCAATAGATAGGTCATCCAAACAAAAAATTAATAGAGATATTCTAGATCTAAGTCATACCATAGATCAAATGGACCTAACTGTCTAAATATTTCATCCAACTTCTGCAGAATATACATTCTTCTCAGCAGCCCATGGAACCTTCTCCAAAATTGGGGCACAAAATCTTAGGGCACAAAGCAAGCTTCAGCAAATGTAAGAAAACAGAAATAAACCCATGCATTCTATTTGATCACAATGAATTAAAAATAGAACAAGTAGAACTCAACCACAAAAAAAACAGTAAAAAGCATGCAAACTGTTGGAAGCTGAACAACACATTGGTCAATGATCAATGGGTCATTGATGAAATAAAAGAGGAAATTAAAAGGTTCCTAGAAGTTAATGAAAATGAAAACATAACCTACCAGAACCTATAGGACACAGCAAAGGCTGTCCTAAGAGGAAAGTTTATAGCCATGTGTGCATATATAAAAAGGACAGAAAGATCTGAAATCAATGACTTAATGCTTCATCTCAAACTCTTGGAAAAACAAGAACAAGCAAATCCCAAAGCAGCAGAAGGAGAGAAATAATAAAAATAAGGTCCCAAATCAGTGAAATAGAAACAACAAAAATGATACAAAGAATCAATGAAACAAAAAGTTGATTCTTTGAAAACATAAGTAAGATTGACGGATCACTGGAAAAACTGACTAAAATGAGGAGAGAAAAAAAACAAAATCAGTAAAATCAGAAATGCAAAAGGGGTGATAACAACAAACACCATGAAAATCCAGGAAATCATCAGAGACAATTGATAACTTATATTCTAAAAAATTTGAAAATCTTAAAGAAATGGACAGATTTCTAGATGCTTATGACCATCCAAAATTGAACCAAGAAGACATTAATCACTTGAATAGATCTATAACACAAAATGAAATTGAAGCAGCAATAAAGAGTCTCCCAAAAAAGAAAAGTCCAGGACCTGATGGATTCTCTACTAAATTCTATCAGACCTTTAAAGAACTAATGCCAACTCTCCTTAACCTGTTCCACAAAATAGAAAGGGAAGGAAAACTGCCTAACACATTTTATGAAGCCAGTATTACACTTATCCCAAAACCAGACAAAGATACCTCCAAAAAGGAGAAGTACAATCCAAGCTCCTTAATGAACATTGATTCAAAAATCCTCAATAAAATAATGACAAATGGAATTCAACAAAACATCAGAAAGATCATTCACCATGACCAAGTTGACTTCATCCCAGGGATGCAGGGGTAGTTCCACATACAAAAATCAATAAATGTAATACACCACATTAACAGAAACAAAGACAAAAACCACTTGATCATCTCAATGGATGCGGAAAAAGCCTTTGATAAGATCCAAAACCACTTCATGATAAAAGCTCTAAGAAAACTAGGAATAAAAGGAAGTTACCTCAAAACTGTAAAGGTTATATATGACAAACCTACAGCCAATATCATACTTAATGGTGAAAAACTGAAACCATTTCCCATAAAATCAGGACAAACACAAGGGTGCCCACTATCCCCACTCCTTTTCAACATAGTACTGGAATTCCTAGCCAAAGCAATTAGACAAGAAGCAGAAATAAAAAGAATACAAATAGGTAAAGAAACTGTCAAAATATCCCTATTTGCAGATGATATGATCCTTTACCTTAAAGACCCAAAAAACTCTACCCAAAAACTTGTAGACATCATAAACAGCTACAGCAAGGTGGCAGAATATAACATTAACTTACAGAAATCATTAGCCTTTCTATACACCCATAATGAACAAACTGAGAAAGAATATATGTTAACAATTCCATTTACAATAGACTCAAAAAGAAATCAAATACCTAGGAGTAAACTTAAGAAAGGATGTGAATGACTTCTACAAGGAGAACTACAAATCCCTGAACAAAGAGATTGAGGAAGACTACGGAAGGTGGAGAGATCTCCCATGCTCATGGATTGGTAGAATTAACATAGTGAAGATACCTATACTCCCAAAAGGAATTTACATGTTTAATGCAATTCTCATCAAAATCCCAATGACATTCATCACAAAGATCGAAAAATCTACCCTAAAGTTCATTTGAAAACACAAGAGACCATGAATAGCCAAGGCAATACTCAGAACAGCAATGCTGGAGGTATCACAGTACCTGACTTCAAATTATATTACAAAACAATAGAAATAAAAACAGCATGGTACTGGCACAAAAATAGATATGAAGACCAGTGGAACAGAATAGAGGACCCGGATATGAATGCATACAACTATGCCCACCTTATTTTTGACAAAGGTGCTAAAACTATATGATGGAGAGAATACAGCCTCTTCAACAAATGTTGCTGGGAAAAGTGGTTATCTGTCTGCAAAAAACTGCAACTAGATCCATGTTGATCATCCTGTACTAGTATCAACTCAAAATGGATAAGGACCTTAATATCAGACCCAAAACTCTGAAGTTGGTACAGGAAAGTCCAAGAAACACTTTGGAATTAATAGATATAGGCAAGGACTTCTTCAATAGAACCCCAGCAGCCCAGCAACTAAGAGAAAGGATGGACAAATGGGACGTCATAAACACAACAAAAGAAATGGTCTCTAAACTGAAGAGACCACCCACAGAGTGGGAGAAAATATTTGCCAGCTATACATCAGACAAAGTACTTATAACCAGAGTATACAGGGAACGTAAAAAACTAAACTCTCCCAAAATCAATGAGCCGGTAAAGAAATGGGCAACTGAACTAAACAGAACTTTCTCAAAAGCAAAAATTCAAATAGCCAAAAAACACATGATAAAATGCTTACCATCTGTACCCATAGAGTAAATGCAAATCAAAACCACACTAAGATTCCATCTCACCTCTGTTGGAATAGCCATCATCAAAACACCACTAATAACAGGTGTTGGCAAGGATTGGGAGAAAAGGAACTCTTGTACACTGCTGGTGGGAATGAAAGCTAGTGCAACCGCCCTGGAAAAAATTTGGAAATTTCTTAAAAATCTAAACATAGATCTGCCATATGATCCAGCAATCCTACTCCTGGGGATATACCCAAAAGAATGCAACACAGGTTACTCCAAAGCCGCCTGCACACCCATGTTTATGGCAGTGCTATTCACAATAGCCAAGTTATGGAAACAGCCAAGATGCCCCACTATTGATGAATAGATTAAGAAAATGGAATTTTACTCAGCCATGAAAAAGAATGAAATCTTATTATTCTCAAGTAAATGGATGGAACTGGAGAACATCATTCTGAATGAGTTTAGCCAGGCTCAGAAGACCAAAAATCATACATTCTCCCTCATATGCAGACTTTAGATCTAGGGCAAGTACAGCAATGTTGTTGGACTTGGGTCACATAAGGGGAGAGCACATACGGGAGTATGGGGATAGGTAAGAAACCCAAGATATGAAAGTATTTGATGTTTCCACTGCAGAGGAACTAATACAGAAACTTTAAAGTGACAGAGGTCAATATGAAAAGGGGATCAGGAAGTAGTGAAAAGGTCAGTTAGAGATGAATCAACTTGGGTTGTAACACATTTGTACATGGAAGCAATGTTAGGAATCTCTCTGTATTGCTATCCTTATCTCAACTAGCAAAAACCCTTTGTCTTTCTTATTATTGCTTATGTTTTCTCTTCAACAAAATTAGAGATAAGGGCAGAACAGATTCTCCCTGGAAGTGAGGGGGGGAGGGGGAAGAAGGAGAGAGCAGGGGGCAAGGGGGAGCAATGGCCAAACAATGTATTCCCATGTGAATAAATGAGTAAAAAAAAAAGAAAAGAAAACTGATCTCTAATATCTCTTGTATAAGCTAACAAACTTATAAGAGCCAATGAAACTAAAGTTCATGGAAGAAAGTTTAGTGAATTCTGGAATTTGAACTCCAGCTACTAATAACCATCCCTGGAGAACATCTATTCTCACCTAAGACCATTAAAATTAGCCCACAGCCCCTTTTTTGGTGGTAGGAGAATAGGATCTTGCTATGTATCACAGGCTTCTCTTGAACTCACAATCCTTCTGCTTCAGCCTCTCTAGTACTGGGATTACAGATGTATGCCACCACACCCAACTTCAACGGTTCTTAAAGTTAGATTAGAGTTAATTTAATTTGCACATAAAAATGCATGCACATTCACACACACATCATCTTAAGTTATAATGTATAAATCCATGCTGTAAATATATTTCATATTCACCTCATTAAAACAAAGGTTTGTATTGTGTCATGCCCTGTTATAATTTGGACCTGTAATGTCTCCCAGAGACTCATGTATTAATGCCTTAGTCTCTAGTTGGAGGCACCACTAAGAGGTGGTGGAAAATTTAGCTTTGGGGTGTGGGTGAAGGAAGTATCTTAATGGAAATATGCCTTTGCAGGGGATCTTGGAAACCCCACCCCTTTCTCTTTACTTCCTGGCCACCAGGAAGAGCTTCCTTCACCACACAGTCCTGCTGCCATAGTATTTACTGTAGGCCTAAAAGCAGGAGAGGCAGCTGAAACTGGGAGCCAAAATAAATCTTACTTTAAGCTAATTTTCTGAGGTACTTTGCCAAGATGATGGAAAGCCGACTTGCATGCACTCCCTTCTTACTAAAAGGTTCAATTTAATTCCTGATCAAAAGAGTTATCCAAACCCCTCAGCCTGATAGTGATGGGCATCGAGTTTCTGCTGTCATCTGCTTCATGAATCTTAACTTTTAGCAGTTTTCTAAAGACTTTTCTACCTACCTACATGGTCACCCAAGTTTTATTTTTCTCTCATTTTTACAATTTTTTTTCTCTATCTTCATTGGTAAATGCTTTCATTCAGCATAAACACAAATGACTTCAATTTTTGCCTCCATTCTCCTACACATTTCCAGTGGCTAATACACTCACTGGACTTTAGCAGCAACCATGTGCTGAATTAAAAAGAGGAGATGAGCTATGAAGGCAAGGTAAAGAAAAGAGCAGGAACATTCCAAAGGAGGTGGACCAGGGGGGATGTATGACAGAAAGAGAGAGATCTCTAAGCTAGATCACAGTGGCATAGTATAGGATCTCTTAATTATTCCGGATTGAAATTATTGCACTAACAGCAATTTAAAGAAAGATCACTGACTAAAGAAAATAATAAGAATCTAAGAAAGGGGCATTTAGGAGAAGTAATTCATCAAGTATTAAGGCAAAATGTCCACATTCTCTCCAAAAGTGTCATGACATCACAAAATTTTTCATTTTTTGTTAGAATGGAGGATACTAACAGTATAAACACTTATATAAGCTATTTCCAAGTTAATCACAAACTTTCCTATAAGGCATTTAAATGTTTTTGGTGAGGAATAAATAACATATGCAAATTCCATGTTTAAAATTCCTTTGTGCAGAAACCCAGAGGGTGTGCCCTTTTAATACATGTGTTTCTCCATATTGTGTTAAGGAGAAACAATAAAAAGAAATGATGCAAAATGAGAACTGATTTGGATATTGCCCAGTGGATTTGGAGGAGTTTTGAAGTCTTAGCCCTCTTTCTCAGAGAAATATAAGAGGCCATTTATGTACTCATTTATTGCCTTTCATGCTCTCTCCTTTATTATTATCATCAAGCCATTATGTGCTCAGGGCACAAGACTAACTGAAGACACTGAAACTTCACCTCTTTAGTCAGAGAACTGAAACCTACACAGGTAACATTAGGTTGATTTTGGCATTTTCACAGGGAATGAATGGTTATGTCATACATTTTGATTAATTTTTAGCTGTTTTTACTCTGAAGAGTAACATTGTGATTGCTTGAATCAAAGTCTTGTCTATTCCAGAGAGAGAAATATCTAAATTTTGGCTGATTTTAAAATAGAGCACTTTAAAAGAAGTGAAAATGATAATGTAGAAATGAACTTTATATTTCCAATAAATAGATAAATAGGTAGAGAGAGATCTGTAAGTGAAAACTTGAAGCAAGCAACTGGTGTTCACTATTTATTCCTGTGATCTAAGAGCTCCAAAGCAGGTTATTCTTTAGGGGGATTGCATCATCTGATTCATTCTCCAATGAAGAGGGAAAAAAACTCTCAGCCTATTTTTTCTCTATATTTAGGTCCTACTTAAGGAATCTTAGCACTCTTCTACCACATGTGTCCCATTCAAACTCTTCTTGTCAAGAGTTAGTTGACACCATCCACTCCTGTCCTTTAACATGTGTATTCACTAAACCCAGACATTGCAAAAAGCCCCCCAGTGGCCTTAAAAACAAATGTGCATGTACGTATGACTCCAGAGAGTAGAAAGTAGGACTTTATTCCCAAATTTCTTCCTTTTTTTTCCAGGATGAGAGAGAAACTGTAGGATGGTGATATCAAAATCAATATCACAAATCCTGGTCATTATTCTAAGCTCCTTCCTGACATATCTATCATGAATTGCCCCTTTCCACCCAGAGTATAAATTATGTAAATATTTGAGTTCTCAGGTAATGGTAAACCATCAAGTAATAATCTATCTCAGATATTACATTCCTAGCAATATTTAATGACATTATCAAATTTAATCTATTTAATCTTCATAAATTTTTTTTGTTCTCCCATTTGCATGAATAACTAACTAAGGAAAAGTGCTCAAGATTGAATGATTAGGAAAAAGTGGAGCTAGTGTGATCCATGAGCACATCAATGTTTACAACCGAAAACTGAACTCCTTGGCACTTTTTCCTCTTCACTCCATTCAAAATGAGAGAGAGAGAGAGAGAGAGAGAGAGAAAGAGAGAGAGAGAGAGTTCTCATTTTGTGTTTCTACATATGGTACTAATATTTGTGGAAACAAGAAATGTTTTACTCTTTTGTTTCTCTTTCTTCTTCATTATCTATACATAACCTTAGTTCAGGTTCTAATTGTTTCACTTGTAAAACATTGTGTCCTCAAATGGTCTAATTTTTAGTCATTCCATATCCCAAATTTAATTACTCTTCACATTATCTCCTTTCTTGTCTCTCAATCAACTTCAGTAAAACAAACAAGCAGGCCATCAAACCAGACCTTTATCTCTCCTATAACATCACTTTTATAACTTTGGAGTTACCTATAATTTTCTGTAGCCTATTTGTAAAACTGTAAAAACACTTTGGAAAACAATTTGGTGTTTTCTTATAAAGTTGTGCGTGTACTTACCCTATGAACCAGCAATTCTTCAATTATTCTAGGAGAAATTGGTATACTCACCCAAAGCTTCATTATAACTACTTAAAATGGACCACATTTCTTGGAAACAACTTAAATAAACCAACAGATTAACAAATTGAGTTGCATATAATATTTAATTTACTATTCACACAAACCTATCATAAGATTTTCAGGAATTTTGTAGCTAGTTGTTGTCATGTTAGTAGTTTATAATTGCCAGTGGTAAGAATACATAATTATGAAAATGACAAGTTGCAAACCAAAAGCCTTTTATCCCCAGAAGGCTAGATTTGAAGCATTTATCATTATATTACTGATTATTTAGAGCATGGAATAATTATTTAGAATAAACTACAAACTATAAATACATAAAAGTAATATAAGTGAATTACAAAGACATTATGGCTAGGAAAAGAAGCCAGACTAAAAAGATTACAATATATATGATTTCACTTATGTAGAATTCTTTGGGCAAAGTTGATGAACATCAGAGAGAATGTCTAGGGTCAGGGATTTTGTGGTGGTAAGAGGTTAAGTGCTTGAAGATGTAAAAGAACTTCCCAGAGGTGAGAGAAATGTTCTAAAATTTGACTTTGGAAGTCTTTACAGAAATGTATTTGTCAAAACTTGCTAAACTACATTCTAGACTAGAATGTGCCTGCCCTGGGAAAAAGCTCCCTGTTCGTTTCTCCTTTTCATTTCTTTTTTCAAAAGGTAGAAGGTAGAGCATCAAATAGAACTGAACCCTGTGACATACTAGACCGCTAGCCTGAGGAAAGCCTACCTGCACTCCATTCCCAGCAAGTGTCTGCCTTGAGGAAAGCAGCATGCCATTTCTCCCTGCCAGCCAGTTTCAAACCTGCCTGCACCACACTAAGGGGAGACCTCCTATGGGAGGGATAGGACAAGGGAAGGACTGAAAATTTGAATGTGGTTGATGTGCTCACTGTATAGGAAAAATATAGTAATCTTAAGCTGGCTGAGGGTACTGTGGGGAGGGGACTAGGGAGTAGTGAAGAGGTCTGGTAGAGATGAACCAATTTGGAGTGTAATGCACACATGCATGGAAACAACACAAGGAATCTCCCTGAATAGCTATCTCAAACTAGCAAAAACACCACGTTTTCTTTATTATCTTTTATTATTTTTCTTCTACAAAATTGAACAACAGGAGGGTGGAACAGGTTCTGCCTGATTGTGTGTCGTGTGTGAGGGGAGTGGCATGGGGTGGGGGAGGTAGTGCAAATAATGTACACACATGTAAGTAAGTGCAAAATGATACCTGTTCAAGACTGTTCCAGAAATCAGGGAAGGGGGAATGAAGGAGAGTAGTGGAAGGGGTGAATTCAAATATGATGTATTTGACACTTTGTAAGAAATTTGTAAGTACTCCAGTGCACCCCCACTTGCCTGAGTAAATCTGTAGACCCAACAGGTGAGCACCATGTATCACACAGGACTTCCCCACCCAGATCCTGGGAATAAAATCCAGCACAGCTTGTGGGCAGATTGAATCCCCCCTGACATAAACAGTGAATTTGTAAACTACGACTGACAGTAGGGGGTGGGGTGGAACACTGAACCAACCTTGGAGAACTGGGGTGGGGCAAGGGGCCAAACAGTCAGTTAGTAGAGGCAGGGAGAGAGAAACACATGCTGGAAGCAGGGTAAGGTAACAAGCCAACTTTCTAAAATGTAGGTGTGACAGATCACTGAGCTAGTCTCCTGGGACTGATTTGCCCCACCCTGCTGGGGAAGAAGCTGAACAGCCAGAGTTGCACCTATAGAGCAATGCAGTTGCTGCATGGCAAAAACAACAGATTGGACCACCATGCAATTACTACAAGTCCTAACTGCAACCTGCCCTGTGGACAGAAGGAGCCAAATTCTCTCAGAACCCAGCCATCCAATGAGACCACTTCAGAGCTCCAGCTTATAACAGACAGCCCATAAGATCAAGAAAAGCAGTCTTCCCCACAAGCTGTCTGAAAAGAGGGGCAGTGCTCTTCCCCACATAGCCCAAAATACAAGTGCCAATAGGAGGATTGGACACTAAAGAAATAAGTCCAAAACTTTTGCCAAACTGAGTGAACATTTTGTTGTTGTTGTTGTAGCTGTAATTTTTTCTTATTCTCTTAGTTCCTTCTCCCCTTTGTTTAGTATTATTAATTTTACTATTACTATTTTCTTATCCCTATTCTTACCCACTTTACTTTCTCTCTTTTTCTTGTGCTAAATCCTCGTTCTCCTCCCAACTATTCTTTCTGCCCCTTCTCATTCACTCTCTTCCCTTGACTTTGCCTCTACCTCATTGCCTTCCCTAACCTATCACCATATTTCCCCTCCCTCCTACACATTTATCACCCACTGATTAGCCTACTGTACCAACTGCACACACCCCCAGCACTCTGTATTTCCTGACACAAGCACCCCCCACTACAACAGTGGAACTAAACCAAACACACACAAGGGCCCCAAACCAAGCAGCCCCCATACCTCTTCCAACACTCACACTACCTCTTCTTTCTGTCCCCCTTTTAGTGCCACCTTTACTTATTACCCAAGTTTGTCTAGCCAAACAACCATCATCCCCCCACCCAACTCTCACTGTTTAGAGCTATTACCAAGGGGTTTTCTATATAATATGTAAACAACTGGTCTGGCATTGAACCTGTGAATTTGTTATTGCTAATTTATACTTCCAAGCCAAGGACAGAAATAGCACATCAATCTAGCTTAACACTAAGCCAGTCATGACACAAAAATTAAATCAAGGGAAAGAAAACAGGCAATTAAAACAGCCAATTAGCCAATCAAGAACATAGTTGTACAGCATCAATTAGAAGCATGGGGAGAAGAAGGCAAGGAAACTGCACTCCTCAAAAGAACATAGAGGATTAGTGAGAAATGAAGAAAATTAATACTCAGTTCTTGACCCCAATAGAAGAATGGTAAATATCACCAATGAGCTCAGTAATGCCCACAAAAAATCTCTCAAAGAGAAAAATCATGGGCAACATCATTGAGAAACTCATTGAGAAGCTACAAGGCATATGGCTAACCAGAAGGTACAAGATAAACTCAGGAACTATCTAAACTATCTACACACCTCTAATAAAAAACTTGAGAAGACACAGAAACAAACACATGAACTCAGAGAGGATTTCATCAAACAACAAAGTGAAACAAAGAAGACTCTAAAAATATGAAATAAAGAAGACAAAACAAGATATGAAAAAGAGGTTGAACACAGATATGGAAAATCCTAGAAAAAAAGAATCAAACAGAAATCCTGCAAATAAAAAGTCTCCTTAGTCAAGTAAAAAATACAGTGGAAGGCCTCTCCATCTGACTAAGATAAGTTAAAGACAGAATATCAGGGCTTGAAGGTAAAATAGAAATTAAAGAAAAAGCAGAACTCTTAGTTAAACAACTCAAGAGTTGTGAAAGGATGTGTAAGAACTCAGTGATTCCATCAAAAGACCAAACCTGAGAATCTTGGGCATCGAAGAAAGAGAAGAGGTATAGCCAAAGGGATTCTTAATATATTCAACAAAGTAACAGCAGAACATTTCCCAAATCTTGAGAAAGAGTTGCCAATTCAGGTACAGGAAGCCTCCAGGACACCAAATAGACTGATCAACCCCTCCATAGCACATTATTGTATAAACAACTAGCACAGAGGACAGAGAAAGAATATTGATGGCTGTAAGACAGAAAAAACATGTAACATATAAAGATAAGTCCATCAAAATATCAGCAAATTTCTCAGCAGAAACCTTAAAATCAAGAAGGCCATGGAGTGAGGTATTTCAAGTTCTGAAAGGAAAAATTTGGGTCCTAGGACACTCTACCCAGAAAATCTATCATTCAAAATTGATGGAGGAATGAAAGTCTTTCACAGTAAACAGAAACTGATACAATATGTGACCACCAAGCCACAACTACAGAAGATTCTGCAAGGAATTCTACACACAGAAGACATAAACAAACAAAACCAAAGAGGACGGGAAGTATTAAATCACAGAAGAAAAGACAAGCAATCAATCAGAGAGTAACATTGATTCAGCTGCACACACTTAAATCTTTAAACAACAAAAACAATTCAAGGTCAGGAGTCACCCCTTACCTATCAGTACTAACACTGAATGTCAATGGACTCAGCTCCGCCATTAAAATACACTGTATTATAAAGGAAGATCTGACAATCTGTTATTTACAAGAGACCCACCTTATTGATAGAAATAAACACTGCTTAGGTGAAAGACTGGAAGATTTACCAAGGAAATGCCGCCCCCGCCCCCAAAAGGCAGGAGTAGCAATACCTATATCAGGCAAAGTAGACTTCAAACTTACATTAGACAAACAAGACAAAGAAGGTCACTGCATGCTAATAAAAGGGGCAGCACATCAAAAGGAAATAACAATTATCAACTTATATGCACCCAATGTCAGTGCACCCAACTTCATGAAACATACACTAAAGGACATAAAATCACATAGACTCCAACACAGTTGTAGTGGGAGACTTTAATACCACTCTATTACCAATAGATAGGACATCCAGACAAAGAAATTCTAGAACTAAATAACATCATAGATCAAATAGACCTAACATGTCTAGAGAATTTTTCACCCTGCAACAGCAAAATATACATTCTTCTCATCAGCCCGTGGAACTTTCTCCAAAATAGACCATATCTTAGGGCACAAAGCAAGTCTCAGTAAATACAAGCAAACTGAAATTACCCCCAGCATACTACCTGATCACAATGCAATAGAACTAGAACTCAACAACAAAAGAAGCAGCATAAATACACAAACAATAGGAGGTTGAAAATGCACTGCTCAATGATCATTGGATCATAAGAGAAATAAGGCAGGAAATAAAAAAATTCCTGGAATTTAATGAAAATATAAACATAATTGATCAGAACCTATGGGACACAGTAAAGATAGTCCTAAGAGGAAATTTTATTGCCTTGATGGCATATATTAAAATGGCAGAATAATCTCAAATAAATGACCTAATGCTGCATCTCAGATGCCTAGAAAAATAAGAACAAGCTAGACCCAAAACAAGTAGAAGAAGAGAAATAAAAAAATAAGGTCCCAAATCAATGAAATAGAGACCAAAAAATAAAAATGCAAAGAATTAAAGAAATAAAAAGCTGATTCTTTGAAAAAATAAACAAGATTGACAAACCACTGGCAAATCTGACTAAAATGAGGAAGGAAAAGATCCAAGGTAGTAAAATAAGAAATGAAAAAAGGAAGATAACAACAAACACCAAGGAAATACAGGGAATCATCAGGGACTACTTTGAGAATTTATATTTCAATAAATTGGAAAATCTAGAAGAAATGGACACATTTCTAGAAACATATGACCATCCAAAACTGAACCAAGAGGATTTTAATCACCTAAACAGATCTATAAGATGTAATGAAACTGAAGCAGCAATAAAGTCTCCCAAAAAAGAAATGTCTGGGACTTGACAGATTCTCCACTGAATTCTTCCTGACCTTGAAAGAAGAACTAATATCAACACTTCTTAAACTTTTCAATGAAATAGAAAGGGAAGGAACACTGTCTAACTCATTCTATGAAGCTGGTATTACACTCATCCCAAAACTAGAAGAGGACCCACCCAAAAAGGAGAACTATAGACAAATCTTCTTAAAGAACATTGATACAAAATCCTCAATAAAATAATGGCAAACCAAATCCAACAATATATATGAAAGATCATATACACTGACCAAATTGGCTTCATCCCAGGGATGCAGGGGTAGTTCAACATACACAAATCATCAAATGTAATACAGCACATTAACAGAGCAAAGACAAAAACCACTCGATCATCTCAACAGACAGAGAAAAGGCTTTGATAAGATTCAAAACCATTTCATATTAAAAGCTCTGATGAAACTAGGAATAGAAGGAATGTGCTTCAACATTATAAAGGTTATATATGACAAACTTATAGCGAACATCATACTTAATTGGGAAAAAACTGAAACCATTTCCCCTAAAGTCAGGAATGACACAAGGGTGCCCACTTTCCTCACTCCCATTCAACATAATCAGAGAAATAAGGCAAGAAGAAGAAATAAAAGGAATACAAATAGGTAAAGAAGAATTAAAAACTATCCCTATTTTCAGATGACATGATCTTATACCTTAAAGACCCGAAAAACTCTACTCAAAAACTCCCAGACACCATAAACAGCTTCAGGAAAGTAGCAGGATACAAAATCAACTTACAAAAATCAGTAGCCTTTCTATACACCAACAATGAGAAGATTGAGAAAGAATATAGGACAATAATTCCATTTACAATAGCCTCAAAAAAAATCAAATACCTAGGAATAAACTTAACAAAGAATGTAAATGACCTCTACAAGGAGAACTATAATCCACTGAAGAAAGAAATCAAAGAAGAGGGAAAGATCTCCCATGCTCATGGATTGGTAGAATCCACATAGTAAAAATGGCTATACTATCAAAAGCAATCTACATGTTCAGAGCAATTCCCATAGAAATCCCAATAACATACATCACAGACATTGAAAAATTAACCCTAAAGTTCCTTTGGAAACATAAAAGACCACAAATAGCCAAGACAATAGTGAGCCAAAAGAGCAACGCTGGAGGTATCACAATACTCAATTTCAAATTATACTACAGAGCCATAGCAATAAAAACAACATGGTACTGGCACAAAAACAAATATGAAGACTGGTGGAACAGAACAGAAGACTTGGATATGAATCCACACAGCTACACCCACCCAATTTATGACAAAGGTGCCTAAAACATACGATGGAGAAAAGACAATCTCTTCAACAAATGTTGCTGTGAAAACTGTGTATCTGCCTACAGAAAACTGAAACTAGATCCATGTTTGTCACCCTGCACAAGTATCAACTCAAAGTGGATTAAGGACTTTGATATAAAACCTGAAACCTTGAAGCTGGTACAGTAAAGAGCAGGAATACCCTGGAAACAACAGGGATAGGCAATGACTTCCTCAGTAGCCCTCAATCGGTTTAGCAACTAAGAGAAAGGATTGACAAATGGGAATACATGGAATTAAAAAGCTTCTGCACAACAAAATAATTGATCCTTTTCAAAGGAAGAGGTCCAAATGGTTTATTGTTTTTTTTTATGTTGTTTTCTTCAACAAAATCAGAGAACAGGAGAGTGGAAAAGGTTCTGCCTGGATACCGGTGTGGGGGTGAATGGATGGTGGGGCGTGGCACAAATAGTGTACACCTTAAGTAAATGCAAAAATGATACCTGTTGAAACTGTTCCAGGAATTGGGGGGGGAGTGAATTCAAGTATAATATATTTGATACATTGTAAGAACTTTTGTAAATACTCTAATGTACCGCCACCCAGAGCAATAATAAACAAACTACATTCTAAAAGTGTGCATTTTATTGAATGTCAATTAAGCCTCAATATAATTAATTTAAAGTTAATATATATAAAGAGTATACAGAGATAATAAAACACATTATTATGTCTTATGTATTATGAAACTGAGTCATTTTTATAGCACTGTCATTTATGTATGTGATTTTATACTTTAATAGTAAATACACAAATAATCAATTTCAAGTATTTTGATTAAAAATCTTGTTGCCTTTTTAAATGTTTCTTCTGCTTAATGGTTTTCCTCTGATATTTAAAATTGCTTTGCTTAATTTACTTCAAGTTAAATTTTCCTAGGAGGTGTGACTATGTAATTTTCTGGTTGGAAGTAGTGCTAACTCCTGAAATCAATAGTGGCATAATTCATCAAGAATGGAGATTTGAGTGACTAGAATAGTTAATACTACATCAGAATAAGGTTAACGATGAATAAATGACTTAACCAACATAAAACTGCTCTAATTACTTGTGTTTGTTTTGTACTGACTTGTTTGCAAATATAATGACATTTTGGAGGTACTGATGCTTATAAAGACAGTATTTTAAACAGAAAAACAAGTTGTTGCATGCACATTTCATTTAAAACTATACAAACAATTTATGTACAAATTTCAAACTTGTAATTGCATAATTTATTTTATCTTTAATGTGCAGCATCATAATAAGTAAGAGGTCCTTGTATTTCCTGCAAGACATATTTACATTTATCTTTGCTGCACAAGAGAAAATGCATTCTTGAAATATGTGTTAAAGATAATTTACTTTATAAGGTGTTACGCATTTGGAGTAGTGGTGTTAGAGCTTCTAATCAAAGAAAGACACGAGTGGTATTTATATCCATATGAGTTTTTTATTCATTTTCATTCTTTGTTTATGAGAATCTAATTCATCATTCAAGTTAGAAATTGAATCTACTGGGAACTGTAAGTTGTTTTAGAGAGATGTGTGCTAATGTTTGATACAGAGAAAATATGTTATCTATTTTCTATGAAAGCTTGTACAAACTTTTGCATTATGCTTTCTCTCTGTACATACCAAGTTCATGTTAAATCTCAGACCTAATGATAATAAATCCACTTTAATATCATTCTACTTTGATTATAGAATCGAGCCTTGTGCTCTGTTCCCATATCCCACCTCTGAGTCCTGTTAATGCTATAAATTTAGTTCTTTCCCTTCTTCTGCCTCTGAGCAGTAGAGCAAGCATGTGAACCTCCCAGTCTACATGCAGGTATTGTCTACATGAGTTCCTGGGAGTGTTAAGGAAAGAGAGGAGTGTGGAGACTTCAATCAGAAGGACTCCAGGGTTGGTGGATAAAAACTTAAGGCTCTATTCCTTCAGGCAAAGTTTTGTATAGATGCAACAGGTTTTATTTGAGGTCCCAAGTGGAATTCACCATAGCTGCCCACATTGATGATAAGTGTTGTGGATTGAATCTGAAGTACCCTCTAATGGCACATGTGTTGAAGGCTTGATCCCCAGCTGGTGGTGCTATTGTATCATGAGGATACCAACCTGGTCAATGGATTTATTCATTGATAAATTCATATTTGAATAGACTACTAGAAGGTGGTGAAAACTGTGGGAAGTGGGCCTTATTGAATGAAATGGCTCACTGGAAGCATACCTTTGGAGGGTTTGTGTTGACCCCAGCCTTTTCCTGTCTCTGTTTCATGGCTGCCACCCAATAGGCAGCATTCTTCTGCTATGCTCTTCTGCTATTATATTTCTGTCTTTTTACATGATTGAAAACATTGTAGCTATTTGAGCATGGACTAAACCCATGAATCAAACAATCTTTTCTCCTTTTTAGTTGTTTTTATTTGGTATTTTGTCACAGTGATGAAAAGCTGACTAACACAATGAGCTCAACAATCTCCCTTTACTATCTTTTTTGTTACTGTCTCTTTTTCCCTCCATCCTCACTCTAGCTTCCTCCCTGGGATCACCTTCAAAATAAAATACTGGTGCCCAAATTAAATGCTTGCATCCAAGGCCTTATTTTAGGCTTTGCTTTCAACTGAACTCAAACCAAGACAACTTTTCCTCTTTATTTTTTTGTGCTGGAAATAACCTTTCTTGACTATACAAGATTATGTTTAATTTAGAGTTTGTATTTCTCAGCTCTAAGGTGGATATGTCAGAATTACACAAGGAGCATGAAAACACTCATCTGAGATCTTGCTCATGTTCTTATTACATGACCCTAAACAAATCTGTGAATCTTACTCTTCCTGCTTATATACTGTAATAGCTGCTTTTTTATGACTATGTTCAAATGAAATTATCTGATTTATAGAAAAGTCTTTATAAGTAGAAAAAACTAAAAGGTACAAAACATTTTACATGCTTTTTGCTCTGGTTTGAGTGTTTTTGTTCCTTCTGAAACTCACACTGAAACTTAATCCTCAAGGGAACAGTGTTGGCAGGTGAATCTTAATGAGAAATCTTTGTGTCATGAAGCTCTGCCTTCCTAAATAGATAAACACCACTATAAAAAGGGCTTTAAGGAGTGGCTTCTCTCTCTTTTGCATTTATGCCATAGGAGGAACATGCTCCATCATGATACCTT
This sequence comes from Castor canadensis, assembly GCF_047511655.1. Lineage (NCBI taxonomy): Eukaryota > Metazoa > Chordata > Mammalia > Rodentia > Castoridae > Castor > Castor canadensis. The sequence goes on along the minus strand of NC_133394.1, from coordinate 30,049,183 downwards.
CATTGCTGCATCTTCTGGAGGACAGTAATGATGCAGCAATGAAGTTATCATCCTGAAAGCAGACTGGGTCCTTACCAGAAGCCAGATGTTGGTGTCATTGTCTCTGACTTTCCATTACTCAGGCCAGTAAGAAATAAATTTCTGTTTTTCACAAATCATCCAATGTGTGGTTGATGCACGGATGACATGCACAGGAATTTCAGGTGCTCAGGATTCTTGAGCCTGCTCTGAGAATGAAAGCACAAACAGACTCTAACAGCAGAGGTCAGAAAGATTTTATATGTAGAGAATTTAGTTGGAGAAAAGATAAGAGAAAGACTGCATATTGGGGAATGCAGGGGGACCTGGAAACCAGTGATCTTATGGGCCAGGATGGGGAGTGGGGTTTTATAGCCTATTTTTCCATTGCCTGAGGGTGGAGATGCATTTCAGATGTAAGCAGGCATTTCCTAGGGAGGAGAAGTGTCTCCTTGACCACTTATCATCTTTTGGGACCTCCTGCAGTCAGTCCTTCAGTCCTTCATTCCCTCCTCTCAATGGTCCCCCTAACTGCTGTTAAGTCTGTTCAGTAACTGCTTCCTGCTGACAGGGGGTGATGACAGGGCCCACAGCATCAGGGCTGACCATGAGAGGGGTTGTCAAGGGGACCCCTGTTGTAGGTCATTTTTCATCTCCACCAGAGGCATTTGTAGTTTGATGGATTCTAGGCGAGAAGAAACAAACTTGACAAGTAAGTTTAAAATGCAAAGCCCAAACACAAGCAAGAGAATAATGGCAACTATAGGCCCCAGAAAGGGTAGGAACCAAGTCCTGGAGGGAAGCCAGGATTTTATTTGTTCTCATACCTGTGTAGAAACCTGAATTTCAAGAGATTGCTTCTGGAGCCATTTTAGCCTGTTGGAGAATGTAATCTGCACGTTCCTCTACAATGCCTGAAGTGTTTACATATGTGCAACAGGAGGTATTGGCAATGGCACATAGCCCCCCCACTTTGTTTGGCTAAAAGAAAATCTAGGGCCAGGTGGTGGTCCATTTCCATACAGGCAAGGTATGACAAAGACCTTTGCATGTCCTTAATAGCAAGGCCTACGTGGTCTGAGGTGTCCTCTACCACTTTGGTTAAGTTTTTTGCAGTTACATGATTGGCAATCACCCCATAATTGATTTCAGCAAGAGCTGCAACTAATGCTGTTATCCCTAAAACTATTAGAGTAACCTCCCTTTTATCCCTATGGGAAGCTGTTCCTATTGTAGTTAGTATTTCTCTTTTCTTTCAAATGGCTGCATGAGCATGCAGGATCAGGAAGGCATACTTAGAAACTGTATAGATGTTGACTCTCTGTTCTTTTGATAGTCTTAGGGCTTCTGTTAGGGCCACTAATTCTGCCAATTGAGCATTTGTATTAGGAGGAAGAGGACCTGATTTGAGGATGCCAAATTCTGTCACAACTGCAAACCCTGAATGTCTGACACCATTCTTGACAAAGGAACTGCCATCAGTGTATAATTCTAGATCTGGGTTTTTTTAAGGGCTGATCAGTTAAGTCAGGTTGGGCAGCATAATTTTCCATAAGTACCTCCTCCCACGAGTGCTCAGGATTTCCTTCTGCCTCTGGTAGAAGGGATGCAGGATTTAGGCTCTGACAGGTCCTTAAAGTTATTTCTGTCCCTCCCAGAAGCTGGGCCTGATATTTAAGTAGACAGCTGTCAGATAGCCAAAGTTCTCCTTTTGAGTTCAAAATTCCCTCTAGGTCGTGTGGGGTATAAACCGTTAGGGAGTGGTTTAGGATAAGTTTCTGAGCTTCAAGCACTAGAAGGCTTACTGCAGCCATTGCTCTGAGGCAGCCTGGCCATCCCTTGGTTACCTGATTTAACTCTTTGCTTAAGTAACCTACTGGCTGGGGAGTGATGCCCCGGAGCTGAGTCACCATGCCCAAAGCCAGTCCTCCCTTTTCATAGACATATAATTGAAACTTGTCTTGTATTGGGAGACCCAGGATGGGAACTGTCATAAAAGCCTTTTTTTTTTGGAATGCATTTTCTGACTTGTCATCCCATTCAATAAATGACTGGGTATCCTGCTGTGCTTCCTTAAGGATTTGATATAAAAGCCTGGCTAGGTCTGCATATTCCAGGATCCAAATTCTACAGTATCCTGTGATCCCCCAAAAGGCCCTCAATTGCTTTACAGTTTTAGGTAGAGGAAACGTCAGGATTGGATGGATTCTGTCTTCTCCTAGAGACCTCATTTCTTTCTCCAGGACAAGACCTAAATATGTAACCCTAGACTGACATAATTGGGCTTTTTCTTTAGAGATTTTATAACCTCTATCTGCTAAGAAGTTTAGTAAGGACTCAGTGGCTCATGAAATGACAGGCTCATTTGGTCCACAGAGCAGGAGTTCATCTACATATTGTAGCAGAGTAGCTTGTGGATATTGCCATTCTGCCAGGTCTTGGGTTAGAGCTAACCCAAAGAGGTAGGGGCTGTCTCTGAATCCCTGGGAGAGGACAGTCTAAGTGACCTGTCCAGACTTTCTTGTGGGGTCCTCAAAGGCAAAGATAGGTTGACTTTTAGGGTGTAAGGGAATGCAAAAGAAGGCATCTTTTAAATCCAGGACAGAGTAGTAAGCAGTACCTGGAGGTATTTGGGCTAAAAGCATATAGGGATTTGGAACTACAGGATGGAGAGGCACTACTGCTTCGTTGATCAGGTGGAGATCCTGGACTAGCCTCCATTTGTTAGATCTCTTTCTAACACCAAGAGTATGAGTATTATATGGGCTGGAGCATTCTATTAGCAGTCCCTGTCTCTTTAAGTCTTTGATTATGGGAATTAGCCCCTCCTTAACTTCTGGCTTTAAAGGATATTGTTTTTGATGGGGAAACCAGGAGGGATCCTTGAGGTGAATTAGGACTGGAACAGCTGTATGTGCCCGTCCCACAGTGTGTCCATCCATCCACACCAAGTGGTCTACTTGTTCCTCTATTAGAGGCAAGCAAAAGTACTCTCCTGGGGGTAAAAGAGGATGTACCCCCAATTTGGATAGAAGGTCTCGCCCTAGTAGAGGAGTAGGGGTTTCTGGGACAATTAAAAAGGAGTGACAGAAATGGAAATCTCCCCAGGAGCAGGCTAAAGGCTGAGTGAAATAACGTTCTAGAGGCTGGCCTGATAAGCCTCCAACAGTAATTTTCTTGGAGGACCTGGATCTGGGAGAGAAAAGAATAGCTGAGATGCTGGCTCCAGTATTGATAAGGAGGCTGACCTTGTGCTTTTCAATTGTGAATAAAACCCTGGGGTCCCCTGCTTTTACGGTGGTCACAGAAGCCTGTATGGGAGGCCCTGGGACCCGTCATTGGATGGGAGGCTTTGACCTCGGTAATCCTGAGAACCGGGGACAGCGTGCCTTCCAATGTTTTCCCTGACAAATGGGGCAGGGTCCCAGAGGTAGCTTTCTCTCGGAGCATTACCTCCTAAAGTGGCCTGCCTGTCCACATTGAAAGCACGTCGTCCTCCAGTTTAGACTTTGCCCCGGGGGAGCCTCTCTGAGCACTGCGATCAAAGCCTCCTGCCTCTTATCCTTTCTCTTTTCTCTTTTCCTTTTCCAGGTCCTTCCTTTCTTTTTCTAAGTCCCTGTTATAGTATACAGATGTGGCTACACGGACCAATTGGTCCAGATCTCTGCTCCCTTCAGCCACCAATTTCTGAAGCTTTTTATGAATATCTTTTAGGACGATTTCCTCTTCCTGTGACTCTGGTATAATGTTGGTATGCTTTTGTAAAGCATCCTTAAGTCCCTGTAGGAAAGCTACTGGAGTTTCTAAGGGTCCTTGCTGTACAGCTGTGACTTGGGAGTAATTAAGAGGTTTTACCTTGGCTCTCCTTAGACCCTCAAGAATGCAGTGGATGAAATGGTTATAACTCCATTCATCCTTGTCATTTTCAGGGTCCCACTTAGGGTTATACCTAGGCACTGCCTGACCTCCTATTGGAATTGGGAATTGAGGTTCCCTCCCCCTCCTCCTCCTGTGAGGGCCCAGTCCCAGACAGGGCTGTAGGGCTGCTTTTATCTAAGTGATAATTGTGTCCAGCTGTTACTGCCTGATCTAGAACCCGCTGTTTCTCCAGAGAAGTGAGGGTCTGAGATAGCAATAGAATTGCATCTTTCCAGCTCAGTTCAAAGTTTTGGCTGACTTCTCTAAATGTCTGGATGTATTGATCAGGGTTTTCTGTGTAATTTCCTAAATCCTTTTCTATTTCTTTAAGTTCACCCACTCTAAAAGGAACATGAGCTCTGTCCCCTCCAGGAATTAACTGGAGGGGGTAGAGTCCTGTGGGACAGCCTGTAGTGTGTGAGGTAGCTGGGGAAGGGAGGAGAGGGGGAGCTGATGGAGCATTAGATGGGTTTTTTGGCTCCAGGGAGTTTGGGGGCTTTTTGCAAAGGGTCACCATGGTTTTGGTATCCAGCCTGCATTTGTTTAGCCATTCTGGGTGGTCTCTTAGGAAAAAGAACAGTTGAATATATGGAACTTTGGTCCACTTTCCCTCCTTTTTACAGAACATAGCTAATTGAAGAATGGTGTTATAATTAATGCTCCCTCTTTCTGGCCATCTTTCCTCTTCTCCCAGAGGATACTGTGACCAAGCCCGGGTGCAGTAAAACTTGAGTCACTTTTGCTGAAGACTTTCTGGATCAAGATCTTTCCAATGTTTTAATAAGCAGGCAATGGGGGGGGGGTGGATCCTTCCTGGATCCTTGAGGCTTGATTGCTCATCTAAAAAGGGAAACAAGGGAAAATTGGTCACCTTAACAGAGGTTTCTCCTTTCACATAGGCATCCCCAGATGAGGAGAAACTCTAGTGGGAGAGGACATCCCACTCTTCCTTGCTCCTTCCACTGCCACTTGTGGGTAGAATCATGGAGGATTTACAGATAGACATCTCAGTTGCACCCACCCCGCTGAGATGATTTTGACCATCTCTCATCTATTTTGACTTGCCTGTTTGCCCTGCGACCCAGGTAGGCCTAGTTCTCCTCTACCAGCTGAATGCTTGTAATTAAAAACAAACAAATAAACAAAAAACTCTATCAAAATAACCAAGAGGGCTTGCATGGCCAGAAGGAGGACCCCTTTAGAGGCATGGATAGGGACTCCTGATGAAGTAGACTTTTGTCCCCCTATATACCCTGTGAGGCATATATGCTTTCTATGAAAGGAGAGAGAGAGAGAGAGAGAGAGAGAGAGAGAGTGCATCTGGGGGCTTTTGCTCTGGTAAGGGGCAAAAAAAACCCCAGAGACCTGTGGTTTTTGCCTTTTAACTGTTTTTTTTTTTTTTTTTGCTTTCCCTGAGGGCAGGCTGCAGAACCTATTTAACCAGTTAATCTGATGCTTGACAAAGAGAGTTAAGCCTAAATTGGAGACTAGCACTTTCTGATGCCTGTAGGGATTTTCTCCAAACTCCCTGAAGAAAGAAGCTCACTGCTATTTATAGTAAAGGCGGGGAGGGGGATACTCATTCTGAAATGCCTGGGAAAGGGGAAGAAGAGACTGAGATTTGGGGAAAAAGAGAGTTTCCAGGCTCAACGCATGAGGGATTATTGATCATCCCTGCTGTCCAGGTTGATCTTACCCAAAGGCAGTACTGGAGCAGTGGAAGCAAGCAGTGACCTCCATTCTCTGGCCATAAAACCATGAAGGAAGCGTAAGAGATCTGGTTGTCTGTTTGTCACGGACATGGCTGGAGAGGTTCAAGACTTAGCCACTTTTGGGGCCCCAGGATCCTTTGGGTCAGGAAGTTGCATCTCCAGCCTTTGGGTGACACCGGGGAATGCCCCAGCCAGAACACCTTTTGTGGCTTGAAGACAAACTCTTCTTTCCACCAGCTGCTTTTGGACCTCCCCTTAAACTGGTCAGATCTTGAAGGAGAGTTAATGTTTAAGGAGAGGAAAAAAGAAAAAGCCTTGGTGCACTGAAGTCGAGTTCCGCCCACGTAGCATCGGCAGTGCAGTATAAACCCTTGCCTGGTGTCTGAGTTTCCTCAGATTGCTTACCCATACAGCTGTAGTGGGCTTGGACCTTTTCCTCAGTTTCCCAAGGAAGAAACCCTCCTTAATAAGACAGAGAGAGAGGGAGAAAAGGTCAACCTGAGAGTTCCACCATAGCTAGGCCGTGGTGGGGGTCTCTCCTGGAAAATAGACTCCACCAGAGTGCCAGATACTCACAGTCACATTCTTAGGCAGGCTTTTCCAGTTTGGCACAACCTATACTGACCTCAGGTGAAGGCTGGTCCCTTCGTGGTTGCCAAATATGATGCATGGATGACACACATAGGAATTTCAGGTGCTCAGGGTTCTTGAGCCTGCTCTGAGAATGAAAGCACAGACAGACTCTAACAGCAGAGGTTGGAAAGATTTTATTTGTAGAGAATTTAGTTGGAGAAAAAGAGAAGAGAAAGACTGCATATTGAGGAATACAGGGGACCCAGAAACCAGTGATCCCATGGGCCAGGGTGGGGAGTGGGGTTTTATAGCCTATTTTTGCATTGCCTAAGGGTGGAGATGCCTTTCAGATGTAAACAGGTGTTTCCTAGGGAGAAGTGTCTCCTTGACCACTTATCATCTTTTGGGACCTCCTGCAGTCCGTCCTTCAATCCTTCATGGTTCTTTGCCATAGTAGCACAAAATGAACCTAACCACCACCTGACATACTTTCTTAACATATTACTTTCTGAAATTTAGTGGTTATCGACATTCACCCTTTCTTTGTACTTATAAATATATTTATATTATAAACTTTAAAATTTTATTCTCAGCAGTTATAGTCATCAAGTATATCACCCTTTACATGAAGTGAAGTAGTATAGTGTATGTATTTATTAGTTTAATAACCTAAAAGTTTAGAAATGACTTGAAATCTGGAAGAATCTAGGATTCAGTTTAGGATTCTCTTCTGTCTCTCCTCTCTTTTTCTCTCTCTTCTTTTCCCTCTTTCTTCTTCTGTCTCCCAGCTAATTTTACTTACCTTTGCTGAATTCATTCTTAGGTTTTCTACATATCATGGAACAGGATCCTTTCTATTTACTGTCTTGTATTATCCCAGCTTGGAAAGTGGGGTGATGATATGTCTAACTTCACATTTTCAGAAAATTTCCAGGCATCACAAATTGGTGATAATGGGATATGTGTTCATCCTTGATCTAATTGCTGTAGAGGATAAAGTTTTCTGATCTGCAAAGACTGCCAGATCTTTCTCTCCCTCTCCCTGCTCCTCCTCAGAAAGATATATTTACACATTTATTTGCAGTGCTTCTTTCTAAACACTAAGAAAACTACCAACTTCACTAGGCATTTTTTGTTTTTGAGTGGGGAAAGTAATGACCCTGGGAATTTGAATTTAGCAATGCTTTATCCCAAAGGTAAACTATTTTGGATAATAAAAGTATGTGGAATTTGGGGGAAGTAGGTTCAAGAAGTAAGCAGTAATTAGCAAATGAATGCAGATAGGGGACAAACTTGAAACAAAATTTAAGTAGGATATCAGGTTACTTCTATGGTATAATTTTCTCTAAAACGACAAGATAATTCTACATTGGAGAATCTCTTGTAAATTTTGAAAGGCCAAATTACAGATTTGAATGGTAAAAGGTCATAGAGACTAATATATATATTATATATAATATATAATATACATATAGACTGTATATTTTGGACTATATATATTAGTCTATATTAAACATATACACACACACACACACACAGAGAGAGAGAGAGAGAGAGAGAGAGAGAGAGAGAGAGAGAAAGAGAGAGACAGAGATAGAGAAACAGAGAGACTACATATAAATTGTTGGTGTTTACAGTTAGCATCATCATCTCTCCAAAGACTGGTTAATTACCATTTTTCCAGACTCTGCTGTGGTTTGCTCAGGAAATTTAGATTCATAGTGAAGACACTGATGGTGAGTTTTCTGAGCTTTTCTCTCTCAGTTGTGAGTAGTAGAAGGCACAATATTCTCCAAGTATGAATTTATTTTTTCTTACATCACAGTAATAGAGTATGACTGAAACAATGCTTTTGTTACTTTATTGTGTTACCTTTCTTGCACATGGAAAGATTGTATTTCCTTGCTGTTAAATTGTGTCATGGAGATTGATTTTTGGTCAATGGGATGTGAACAGTTATAATGCATACTATTTCTTGGCCTGGCCTTTAAAAGAATCTGAATAAATCTCCTGGCCTAGTTTTCCATTATACACTGATCCTGATACAGGCATTAGAAATGGTGCAACCAGAGGATGGAGCAGGGCTGCTTAACCTACATTGGACTTTTTGTTATTTTTTTTTATGTCTCTGAAATTCCAGGATTATCTATTGCAACAGACAGGGTGACTTACTAACTAATACATTGTGCCATTATCCTAATCACTACATACTTATGACTGACAAGAAATAAAAATTTCAATCTGACAATAGGATTGTGGATTTCATCATTGCCTTTTGTTATAAACTTGCTAGTAAATGCTTTTATGGAGTCAAAAAGTATCCACCATTATGGTGAAAGTTATTTGACACCTCTAGAATTTCTGTTCCCATACATGCTATTCTGACCTTACTCTCTGAGTATACCTCAAGGATATAAAAGATAAGCTAAAAAATTCAGTGCATTCCACTGTTACTGGAAAATATTTTGCTACATCTCATTCACCATTGCTTTTCTGAGTTAATTTCTTCCTTGCAATGTGCCATGAGTCCTTAATTCTCTGTCTTTTACATGCTCGGTATAATATCCCTTCAAGAATTCCATTCATATAGAGATTAATTAATAATTGATCTCAGTCTTTATATTCAATTATTGCATTATTATTTTAATTCAAATAGAAGGTAAATTCAGTTAAAGCAACCATGTAAATAGTGTAATGTTAAAATATATTTTTTTTTCATTTTACTATTTTAAAATATTCTTTTTCATGGAAAATGAACCATACTTCTTATTTGTTGTTATTATTATATTTTGTCTACTCTGAGAGTTTCTAATTATGTTAGTTCAGTTGGTTCAGACTACAAAAAGAATTCCTGGAATTTCTTGAGTTTCTAATTTAATGTTTGTTCCTTATTTCCTTTTCAATTATTTAGGTTTTTGTGTAATGCCTCCTTTGTTTCCTATCTAGTCAAGATTATACTTGTTCTCTCAGAATCTACTGTCTTTATAAAACCTTTTAATTATTATCATAATTTCTTTTATTCATCTTTGTATAATTCTATAAAAGCTTGTTCTACCAAAGTGACATTTTATTTCTCATTATTTCACTAGCACCTAATTATTTTGTCTTATGCTCTTTCTGTAGGAATCTTTATGGATTGCACATGGATTTAATACTTCCTCTTACCAACTGTCTTAAAAGAAGCACTTCATTATATATTATCTTTTTCCAGTCTCCAAATGTTCCAATCATATGAGAGCTGCCTTTCAACTTTTAATAATCTCTGGTGCATATGTTAAATACTACTTTTCTATTCTTCATAGTTTCCCATAGAGTGTGTAGTTTCTAGTAAATTCTTAACCATTCTTAAACAAAACTGAATTAGATTAAATGCACATTTTTATGAGTGGCTATAATAGCCATAGCAGTTGATGTAAATGTCAAAATCTTTGCCTATATCCTAATACTCTTTATAAATAAGGGAGACAATTAATGACAGTTCATTCTAGCTAAAGAAGCACATGAAATGGAATATTCTTAGTCAGGAGCACTTTGAATGTCACAAATGCTGATGCTTCCATGAAGTGTCTTGGGTGTACTGCTTACTCACTTGGCTCTAGAGATAGAACCAACTGGTTCCAAATGTACAGATATAAAGTGGTAGGCTAGATATTTAAAGCCTCTGTAGCTCACCTTTTTATTTGTTTTTGTTTTAGATTTTGTTTTTTATCTATAAAATAGCAGTGGTTACTACATAGGTTGTTATGAGATCTAAGTGAGTAAGCTATGTGGTATGTACTAAGCAGCATAAACTGTTAAGCATAATTTCAAAACTGTGTTGATTACATAAGGTATAAATGTCCACTCATGCACATAAATATAACACTAAATTTGCTCAGATACCTATATTACCTGAGTTAGTACCTCAGGCTTCCTCTGCATAAGTCTCATACAGGGATCTTTAAATGGTTCAGGCTGGTTAGAGTTTAACAAAATACAGATTTTTTTTTTTTTTTTGAAATTTGGGCTCTAGAAAAGTAGCAATAGCACTGTTTGGGAGTGGTACCAGGTGGAGAGAAAATTCAGTTAAATCATATACAATTTTGTACAACATTTAATTAAAATAATTAAATATGTTGATATTGAAAGACCAAGCTTTCTATGTAGTGAGGTGTTTGCTGCCACTGAAGCAAAATATCACACACTGGAAAATTTGTAAAGAGCACAGATTTATTTCTCACAGTTCTGAAGACTGGGGAGTTCAAACCAAGAGCAGTTTCAGTGTCTGGAAGCTCATCCTCTGCTTCAAGGTGCTGCCTTATTGCTGTGTCCTTTGGAGATGAGTGCTGTAAAGTCATAGGGCAGAAGGGACAAAAGGAATGAACCTACTCCCTGAAGTCTGTTTACAAAGACACTAATCTTGTTTTTCAGTACAGAGCCCTCACGGCCTAATCATTTCCTAAAGGCCCCACCTCTTAATACTGTAGCATTGGGGAATTAAGTTTCAACATGGACTTTGGAGGGGCACAAATACATAATCCATAGCAGATGGCTGTCAGTTATGGATATTAGAGACCATTTTGGACCAAATTCTAAACATTTTTTTTCCTTGCATTATCTTCTGCTGGGTCATCCTGCTGTTACAGTCTTTCTGAATTTTCTTGATAAACATCCAAGGTGCCCACACTAAACTTGTGCTAGTGCTAGAGTGTTCTTACTCAAATGCATAACATCAAGGTAGCTATCACCATTACTATAGCTGCTTCTCCTTCTAGCATGCTTGGATGCTAGCAAACTGAGGGGTAGATTTGTAATATTTACTGATTTCCACTGATAAATTGCCAAACCTCATATAAAGCTACCAATTGTTTTTAGCAATGGGTTTGTAAATGCCTTCTTGTTTAACAATGGCTTTATAACAACCACTAAAAGCTAGTGCCACAATCCAGTGCTTACATATTTCTTTCTATATATGATCACTTTACTATAAAAATTTTATTACTGTGAACAAGGGTAAAGTTTCTCCTAATATTAACTTCAACTTCTGATATTCTTGAGTGATAAAGAATAAATTTGGGACAAAAACAACTTCTAGGCAAAATGATACTAGAAATTTGTTCTTCAGACATTTTCTGTCTCCTCCTTTGAAAAGTGTATGCCATTATTACAGAGTGTTCTTATGGGTTTTGTGACTAAGTACTGGGCATTGGTTACAAGGGGGTTCTATTTTTCCCTTTCCTTCCTCTGTAGGCAACAGAATGCACATGGAAAAATAATGGATGTAGAGAAATTTAGAACACTTTAATTCAAAATGCCTATCACAGCTTGCCCTTTCCTCCCCAAAATGCCTCCAATTCTCCCTTAAGCATTCTGAAGAAAACTTTGAAACAATTAAACTGCAATTTAATGCACTACAGCTGTCTTACTAGACTTGCTCAACACCCTCTTTTAATGAGTTGTCTCATTCTTCAATTCCCTTTACCCATTTATATTTTAGCAAGCATTACATTTGAACACTACACGAGCTGGTGATAACAACAGAAAACCAATTATTATTTCCTTTTCATAACAATACAAAACTCTAAAGGCAAGGATTGTTCCATTACACTTTTCTGATTATCCCACTTACAATGAGGAGTTGCATTCCTTTTTATAGCTGGACAGAAATGGATGCCAATTGCCTGCTAGTTTAGCAAAACATGCACAGATTACATTTTGCATGACATTCGGCAGATAAAGAGGGGAGAAATTAGTGTTGAAACCTGCAAGAAAAAAAATTACACTATTGTTAGATTTCCCAATAGCAGATTAATTCCTCATGTTCAAAAGCTTTAGGTATTAATAATTTTAGTCATTGCTGATTCACTTGTTCTTATATCTGAGTCCCACAATTTCTCCACTAACAGTATGCTCACTTGATTCTGAACAACAAAGCTGAAAACCAGTTTGTTAACTTAAGGGCCAAGGGACAAATGCACAGACAAAAATCCCACTGTTTCTTCTATGTATATGATTCCTGGAAGAATATGTATAATATCTTTCTCTAAATGACACAGGACATCTCTGGCATGTTACCTTGCTTATCTTTGTGACAGTCTGATTAAATTAATTAGGTAGATAATGGTTCATCAAAGGAGGGGGAAAGGGTAACAGTAGCGATGGTTCTGGCAGGTGCGGTGGCTCAAGTCTATAATCTTAGCAATTTAGGATGCAGAGATCAAAGGATTGCTGTTCCAGATCAGCAGAGCAAGAATGAATACATGAGACCTCATCTCACTCAGTGTCTGGGCATAGTGTTAGGCACCTGTCATCCCAGCTACATAGGAAAGCACAAATAGGAAGATGGAAAGCCTGGATGACCCAGGTCTAATGCGATACCCATCTCAAAAATAACCAACATGACAAGCGGTGGTAGAGTGACTCAAGTGGTAGAGAAATCACGAGGCCCTGAATTTAACTAACTCACAATGCTTCCATAAAAAAAGTGGTAATGATCCTTTTTCAACTCCCCCTTAATGTTCAAGCAGGGAAATAAATGATCTTTTTTAGGATTTTCTTTTAAGGTGGGCTAGCCCTGACCAAAACAATAAGACAGGATTGTAATAAGGAAAATTGAGAAATTATGAATTGATACAAGATAGTGATACTATTTTCAAACATACATCACAGTAATGTGATGAAATCAGAATAGTTTCATACAAAGACTCAGTTTGGTAAAAATTATCTATTAATTATTTGTGGAGGTCCAAAAACTCAGGGCAAAAATTATATGGTTCAAAAAAGAACAGACCAACCACTTTAAAGCTTTTAGTATGTTATATAAAGCACCAAGGGAAGTACTTCAGAAATAAAAAAGATAAACTTTATGCCTTATGATTTTTAATATTGATCAAAGATGTGGACATTTAAAATGGCATAAAAGTTATTGTAAAACATATCAGCAAAGTCATTAATTATGGTGCTTATCTAATAAAAGGTAGCAGAATAGGCCATCCCACAGTATGCTTATTTGATTTTGAACTGAAGGCAAGTAAAAAGAAGCAGATACAAGAAAAACTCTCGTCCTTACCCATTGGCCTAAATAGGCAGAGTATCAATTTTTAAATGTGTCCCCACCTCTTCCATCTTTTACTAATAAAGACAGAAGTTAATAGCTGGAAACACTCTGCACCCTTATAAACTCAGAAATAGCACTAGAAGAATCTATATAACAATCTTTACTAGACAGACATGTCTATCACATCCTTCTGCATATTAACCTTCTCACAACTTATAGCCCCTAGAAGTTCAAAGTCCTCTTCCTTTGTCTTGTCATTTCTCTAAAAATTTATGGGACTTCTGTTAGGATGATATATAACTCAACATTTTAACCAGTCCCTTGAGTTACTCATCAATGAGTGAGCTCTTGTGTAAACATGATTGCATGCATTAATAAAGTTTTCCTTTTCTCTTATTAATCTGTCTTTTGTCAGTCTAGTTGGCAGGACCCTAGTCAATGAAGATAAGATGGGTAGAGGAAAATAAGTGTTACTCCTCTTTTATACAATTGTATGTGCACGTTTGGACAATGTTTTTCTGATGGACCGCTTTCTGTCCTATATGGTGTAGATAAGCTTAGGTCAGTCTAATTCCAAATAGAATTACTCAATCCAAGATCCAGATATTATCCTATAAATCAGTAATATATATATATATATATATATGTATATATTTCTTAGATACATGAAAGTTCTTTTCCACTCTCAACAATGAGCAGATCAATTTTTAGGAGTCATTCTGACTGAACAATTTGATTGCATCTTAAGAGGTTAAAACTCCTCTGGCAAAATATGCTGATTTATTGGTTTCAAAATGGAAATGAAAATTCTAAGTGCTGGATCAGCAAAACTAAGACATAGAAAGCTAGTGACCTTCAGGGCTCTCATGAGATTCTGTGTTAGGGTGTCCTGATCCCAAACTCAAAGAAGCAATTGGCTCCTTCAGCTTTAAACAAACCATGGTATTCTAAATTACACATCTTAGGCTGGGCTTTGAGAGAAAAATCAGAGTGGTATGGCCCCAATTCTGCTAAGATACCAAGTTGAACACATCCAGGAAATATAATGATATATTGACATTTTAGTATATGTAAGTAGCTCTCCCTAGAGCAAAATTCCATTTTGACTTTTGTATTATAAAGTATGCATCATTATAGCCCTGCTTTTATAGGCTTTCCTCACAATGACCATTCATGTTCTTCACAGCATGCTGACACCCCACCTATAAAAGTTCTCCCATAGACCTCACATTTCTTGCAACTTTTCCCTTTCTGCCTTTATATTTTTCAAAAATATAATTTCAAATACTAGATCATATTGCTTAAAGTCTCTAATATGATTTCCATTCAGCACACTATTCGAAATATATGAAAATATTGCCTTAGAATTTTGGAATACTCAAACTGGCTCAATACTTTCTAAGAATGTTTAAAGTAATTTTAAAATAGAGAGGATAAGTAATATCTTTACTTGCGTGTCTATTAATGAGTTAGAAACAACCTATGTGCTCAAGAATTTCGTGTTCTGTTGATGCCGCCAAGGAAATCCGTATTGTCTTTAATTTTTATTTTTTATTGTTGTTCTGGGAGTACATTGTGATATTTACAAAAGTTCTTACAATATATCAAATATATCATACTTGAATTTGTCCCCTTCATCCCCTCTCCCCTCATTCTTGGACTAGTTTCAACAGGTCTCTGTATTCTTTTTTTTTTATATTTTTCCTCTTATGGCAATGCTGGTTTTTCTGTTTCCTTAGAAAATTCTCACTCAGATCTTAAAATTGAATTTAAATGTTATCTCTGCTCCTTGAGAGAATGCTGGATCTTAATCTGCTTTGACATAAATACTTTCCACATATAATTCTTTGTTGCATCATGTGTTTATGTTTTACTTCACCAAACTGTGCATTTGCCCAGTATTTTATTAATTATTTCATTCAAGGCAGTTGGAACAATGTTGATAACTTAACAGAGCAATAAGAATGCATGCTGAGTAAATGAATAAATAGTGTACATGGATCAAAAAGAAAAGAAATATGATAGAAAAGGAGCATGCTGATTCTAATGATGCTGGATTTCAGGGTCTCTGTTCCTGAGTATTCAGAGTCAACACATAGAAACAACCATGTTCAGATTTAACAGACAACACAGTTCTATTGCTGTGTTTTCAAAGTTAAATTTCTCAGTTAGAAAAAATAATTGTATTCCAATTATTTTGAGACATGCATACACATCATTTTGGAATTCCTTAATATTCAGAGTAGTTCATTAGTGCCAGATATAAATAAACTGAATATGAGTCTCTGCTTTTGAGAGATTTGCTGTCTAAATGGTTTTGCAAATACACTTTTAAAGCTTATGTAAATGTCTTGAATCCACAGATAATTGGTTATTTGTCATTGATCTATAGGCAAATTAAATGCTCCAAAACCATATCAAAAAAAGAGAAAGAAATAATGCAACACATTTACTAATAGGTTTTGTTCCGTTCCTTATTCAAATTAACATAGACCTTGTTAATTTGCAAGAAGGTAGAGGATATCAGCAGCAGTGAAAATCACCTGACATTTGACAAATCTTATTCTACAATTTCTGATACTAATCACAGATTTTAAAAAAGAAAAACTGTCTCAGATTGAGAGTTCATTGGGACTCAGACACATCTTCATTAAGATTGCTGTAATCTGATAAACCTTTTTCCTCCCTCTAAAACAAAAAGAGACAAATCAATGAGACTGTGTCAATTCACACTAGAAAACAACACTGCTCACAAACAGCTAAACATCTCTATTTACATGTTCATAAAAGCAGGGGTATAACTCAGTGGAATAGCACTTGCCTAAAATGCATGATCCTGAGTTTGATCCTCAACACCACATAAAAAAAGAAAAAAAATCATATGTATAGGTATAATTATCAATTGTATTAAACAGCTGCTATACCATGGAATAGTGAGTAGATAAATTGCTTTTTATGGGTATAGATCACCTATGAGATGTTAATTTCAATTTTATCTCAACATGAACTGTTTGGTTTCAATTTCTTTAGTTCAGTGTTGCTATTAACTGATGCTAACAAAAAATTCTTATTTTATGTAATTGTAAGTATTTTGAATTTTGAACAAACTCATACACCCTTTTTTAATGATCTCCCTTTATTTTGTATACTTATTAAGCATTCATCTGCTAAGCATTAGGATCTAAAATGCAATGCAGTTCTTTTATGAGACCATATAAATAAAATCACAAGTTATCTCACATTGAGGTCTCTGCTTTTCTTAAGAAAAATCAAACCCTATTATTTTAGTTTTCAGGCCTGCATTCTTACTCAATTTTCAAGAAATGTGTTGAGTCAAAAAGCTTAAAAGGCAATTTAGAAATGTTCACTCTATGCAAAATGCCAGAAAACCAGGGCACAGATCCTTGTATAGTTAACACAGTGCCCCACCTCCTTCCTATCCAAACTCTTCAGAGTCACAAATGAAGAGAGAACAACCTGAATTTAGTACAAATTACATACCCTTAAATCTTTCCTAGAGGAAAGGTGCATATAAATCACAGAGAAAGGTTCTTAAAATTTGGTTTAAGCACATCTCCATCTCCTCAAATCTTTCTACTCTAACAAGCACCTAAAATACCTTCTTTTATTCATACAGATCTTGACTCCTTTGCCATGTAAATGACCTACTCCCATGATTATTCAGTCATACCTCGGTCCTCATACTATATACACTCTATCCAAGACAGTACCTAAAATGTACATTGTATGTCATTTCCCTTTGAAAACTGATTAGTATCCTAACACAATCCACTATGATGGTTACAGTCTAATAAGATACTAAAAATTCCCCCAAATTAATAAAAATAATGAAAGTGAGGGTATGTAGAATTGGTAATCGAAAGAAAAATGCCACTAATTGGCATAAAGGAAGTTTTCCTTTGATACCATCAAAATTTTGCCTGTGGTCATATCTTTTACTTCTTTCTTATGTTTCTACATACCTATTACTCTTCTTAAGCACCACCATTATGTCTCTTTCATAGCTTTGAGGAGTTTATAAAATAATAAATTATCCCCACTAAGCCAATACTGTTATGGAATGAGGAGCTGAAATCATTGTGAAAGTGATTCAGAGCATTAGTTCTCAGGAATAAGAGATAAGAAGTAGGGGTTATGCTAAGTTGAACAGCATAGAAGCAGCAAATATTTCGTGGAACATATAAGAACTTCACCTTCTAATTATAAAAAAGTCAATTAATTCTATTCCGAGTGAGACACAAGTGAGATTGATTAGATGTAGAGAGCAATGGAAAGGAGCCACAATATCTCTGTGAATTTGGCCCTTAAGTGACCATCAAGTAACTGAAATGCCTAGGTTTCTTAAAACTAAAACATATTAAAAGCAAATGTTTCAATTGGAAAACTGGTAATGATTTTTAAATGCTTTCATGCATAAACTTATCCTCAACTCTTCCTTCCTCTTTCCTTCCCTCTTTCCTTTCCTTACTTCTTCTTTCCTCCTTCACACAGTCAACATATCAGTTTGATTATTTTTCTCTGTGACAGAAACTACATATGCAGACATGACCCAATCTACTAGGAGTTAGATATTACAGGGAAATATAGATAGTAAATCAATGAGAAAAGAAATAGATGTATGATTATAAATTATGATGAATGTTTATAAAAGTGGTATTATATGGCAGGTAAGAACCTATCCTTTAATGTCTACTTAGGTTTTGATTCTCCCACTAAATTTGTCTAATTTCACACTGTGTTTCATTTCGTCATCCACAAAATGATAGCAATATGATATTTGCTTCTTTGTAGAAATAGAGAAAGCATCCTTCATCTTCAGAATGAAAGAATTAGTATGTAAATAAAGGTCAATCTTTTAAGGCAATGGCTGAGGAAATATTGATCTCATATTGGCTGTCTTGGATGATCAGAGATGGCTCCACAATATATTGATATATACTCTTTGTTGATATCTCTATAAATATTTTATGTATTCATCTATATATTTATCCTGGTGCATCCCACAAAATGAAAAGGGGCTTAACATTATCAGCATTTCTTTCTTCATAATAAGGAAATATCACTTTCATATATGGCTAATCAATGATTCAGGGGAATTTTCTATAATCATATAATTAATTGACTTGGTCTTGTGGTACTGGGAATCAAACCCAGGGTCTCTTGCATGCTAGACAAGCACTCCAGAATTGAACTGTATTTTCATTTGTTACAAATTAATGTAAGTCTCACCGGGAGAACTGTTTGACTACATCTATTTTTTTGACGTGAGTCATTTTGTATTAACACAGTATAGAATAAGTGTTATGCTCCCATTTAATATAATACAAATTAGAAGTTCCCTAAAAATTAACTGATTAACCTGAAATATGCATTATTGAAACTTAAACCATGAGGAAAGTGTCTCTGTTTGAAAGTGTACAATAAACACAAAGCTTCAAGAACCACTGTTCTGAAAGGGGCAATTTAGGTTTTGGGCAGTCACTCATGCCAGCTTTGAAATTTGCTGTTAGCAGAAATTCAATGCAAAGTGCTAGGCCATTTGAATCATTCACTCAGGAACCACCATATTTGCTCTGCTGATAATCTTTGCACACTGATGGTCTTATGAGTTTTTCTTAGTGTCTCCCATTTTACACACTGGTATAATTCAATAAGATAGTTAGGGCCTAATATATTTTCTTCTAGAACAATTCTCAATCTGTCAGGTCCTTTTGGTGAGTGAGACAGGAGGCATGTTTATTTCTAGGCTGTGTGGTAGAGTTTACATATTATAGCTTCATTTTGTAAATGGGCCCTAAGTGCCCTAAAAGCAAGGAGACCAGGCCTTTTCAATGGTCTGCCTTATTGCTCCTTGGGAGGAACCATACAGCATTCACTTGAAGAACTGGTTAATGCAGCATTTATTTTCAGCATATCAGCAGTTTTCTTTTTTCTTTCCAAGGGACACAGAATTTATGTGTGTGTTTTGATATGGGTTTGTATTTTTATATACTCTAATCTCTGATATCATCAATAATTTGTTTAGAGCACCTTACAAAGGTAAATATTTTAATTGGGTTTATTTCTTTACTTAACTATAGTAAATTGCAAAACTAGTTTAAATATAGCAAATAGAATGTACCTAGTAGCATCAGAGAAATATGAGGGGAAGTTTTAGACATTTAATAAGTGACTACCAGAAAAGCAGTGACCATATTCTTGTATCTCTTATACCACCTATTTAGTGCCTATCACCTGATACACTACAACTGTATGCTACAAAACATTTGGTTTAAGGATTGCGTTACTCAGTTTACTCTTTTCTGACTACCTGAGTCAAGTCATTCCCTTCACAGGAGTCTCATTAGTGTGAAATCTATTGACAATACTTTTGTGTTTTCTTTTTCATTTTATTTTTTGTTTTTCTGTGCTAGAGATTGATCCCAGGGCCTTGCACTTACTAGGCAAGCACTCTATCACTGATCTACAGTGATAAGTCTCCCTATGTAGCTCAAGCTAACCTTAAACTCTTGATCTTCCTGCCTTACCTCCTGACTACTATAATTACAGACATGTGCCACCATGCCCAGTTTAGTGTTTGTTTTTTTAAAGACTCTTATATTAAATAAAAACATAATGATTACAAATAGCAGTTTCATTTATTGCCTTTTGTCTATTAAAACTAAATAGACAAAAAAACCCAAAATGTAGAAATTCAATTTGACCATAGCATATTTTAGGACTCTTCCTGCCTTCCTCTGTCCTCTATCTCTCCCTTTCTTTGTTCTTTTCTATAGTCATTCTATCTGAGGACTACATTTCTATACCTGATAGGGATGCTTTTAGAGTCAGTAAAGTAATGACACTTGAATTATAATAAGCAAATACCAGCAAATGTCCTTATCAGAGTGTCATATGCTAAAAATCAAATATGATTAAAACATTTTAGACTTAGGTAAAACAGACCATGACTATTCCTTGCTTTGCACTTTGGATGATAGATAATACCCCCTAACTCCCTTATCACCAAGCCCTTAATAAAAGATTAGTCCACACTCAGTGTCAAGAAGTAAGAAACAAGAGCTGAATAGAGAATTTTATCACACCTTAAAGCTCTCCTTATATTATCCTTTTGGTGAGCATTTCAATAGTTCATTCATTCATTCATATTTAAAAATCTTAAATATAATGGAGAGGGTGAACTATATACTGTGTACATGTATGAATTATCACAATGAAATCTCCTTGTATTATTAATGAATGCTAATTCAAAAATAAAATTAAATTACAAAATATTTTTATTCACTTGTTTATTTTTATTGTTGTGCTGGATGGAGGTACATTGTGGCATTTACAAAAGTTCTTACAATATATCAAATATGTAATTCTTGAATTCACTCTATATTTAAAAGCTTTTTTATGATTGGAGTCATGAATGAGACAAAGTTCTCATTTTCTGGACTTACTGAAGAAATCATAAAGCAAAGATATAATTTCAGCTTGTGATCTTCTCTATGAAAAGTTAAAGCCAGTTATGAAGATAAAGCATAAGATGATTGGCAAGGTGTTAATAGGGCTGTGATGATTGTGGAAAGCATTTCCAAACAGGTGACTGTGAAGGTTTTTTGACATATTATGTTAATTAGAATACAATCCCCAGTTATTTAATCAAACAGTAATCGAGAATATCCAATGAAGAAATTGAGCAGATATAGTTAAAGTCACTAATCAGTTGACTTTAAAGAGTGACTATTCTGGATGTACCTGGCTTAATTAATTGGAAGGCCTTTAAATCATGATTGAGGCTTTCCTGGGAGACACAAGCAATTCTGCCTAAAGGTAAAAGCTTCATGCCAGTGGAGTTCCTTTCCATCTGGTGGCCTGCTCTGCATGCTATGTACTTGATAAGCAAGCCCCACGATTTCACGTGTCATATCCTTTAAAAATATCTTTGTCTCTGTCATTCTGTTACTCTTGCTGTTTCTGTTTCTCTCTCTCTCTCTCTCCTTCTCCCTCTCTCTGTGTATGTATGTGTGTTTGTATGTTTCTGCTGCTTCTCTGTTGAGCTCCAAATATTTAAATAACATTATTTAAGAAAAATTTCAATAAACTGGGAAAATGAGTAATTTTAACATCTTTAAGCGACTTATTTAGTCAAGGAAAAGAGAAAGAAACTTGCATAGAAATGAGAATTTGAAGAAGAGAAAAATTGTCAATATTTCAAGTGTGAAATCATGGTTCAGAGAGTTGTATATTGAGGCAGAGAGTGATGGGGGCAGACATTATAGGGTTTTATAGAACGTGGAAATGGGTTGGTTTTGTTTGAGTATAAGGGAAAGACATTGAGGAACTTGACCAGTGAACTAATGGACTTTAATGAAGACTTCTGCTTTTGTAGAAAAGCCAATGCTAAGTGGTCGTGACCTGCACAAGGAAGAATTATCACAGGGGTATCTTTGCAGTGAATGATGGTGGCAGGATTGGAGTGGTGACAGAGAAAGTAGTAAAAACATAGATGGTTTGAGGGTATGGTTTTTTGAAAGAGTGGTATGGTTTATTGCTGAGAAACTGAGTACATAGAGGCATTATTTACTGTGAATGCAGGAACAGATATGCAGTAAGAAGATGAGAAATATTGGGATACAGGAGAAAAGCCACATCTGGAGTTCCAGAGCCAGGTAAGTTATGTAGTATGGTTTTGGAAAAGCATAAAAGTTCTCTTCCATTGCTTCTGTTTCCATGAAATTAAATAAAGAAGAAAACCATCTGAGAGTAAGAAGGAGGAGCACATGTTGAAAGTCTGGGAAGAAATTAATAGAACTGAGGTTGTTGAGACCTGTTTCATGGGAGCATGATTTTCATCTATCTTCCCACAGGAAGATGTGGAGTCATAGATTTGGTGAGGGGAAAAAGGGAAAAATTGAGAGTGGTAAGAAAGTTGAGTGTATATGCAAGAAATTGCTATTGTGATGGACCACGGAATGTAGCTTGTGTAATGAGGTGAAATGAGGACATAAATGGGGTGCACAAACAGGTGGTAGAGTGGATTGTATGTCCTGGTTAAATAAAGAATCTTGGGAGACTACAATTTGAATTTGCAAGAGTGAGCTGAAAGATGGGGGTGGTAGGTTGTCGGAGACAAGGCTCCCTTTGTGAGCCATTCTGTCTTGACCTTGCCCACGGTTGTTTGTCCCAACTTCTCCACCTCCAGCACAAGATAGCGCCGTCCCTGCTTCTCTTCCGGGAGTTTACCTTGCCGCCGGCGCGAACGTGCACCCTATCAGAAGTCCTATAGCAGAACCAGCCAACCAGCCTGCACCTCGTCGTACCCCTCACTCCCTCAGCACATAAATACCCCTGTGTGAACAATAAAATTTTGCAGCTTGATCAGAACTCCTGTCTTGCTGTCTCCTTCATGTCTCTTGTCCCTTCATTCTTCCCCTTCTAGGTTTGCTACCCACGCTGATGTGTCCTGCAGGACGGGACATCTGGCGCCCAACGTGGCTGTAGCTATTCCTGTGATTGTGGGGAGAACACCGTCGTCCTCCGGAAAGGCTTGGCGCCAAGCAGAGTTCGCGATCGCCTTGGCAAACGCAACCGAGAGACAGATCCAGGAGGAGAGTGAGGACGGCGAACGGTGAGTGACCCACCCTGGGACAAGCAGTGTCGTCACATGATTTGTTTCTTTCAGGCCTCAAGGAGGCCCTCAAGACACGAGGGGCTCGTGTTAAGAAAAAAGACTTGAGGTCATTATTTTGTTACATAGGAGATTTATGTCCTTGGTTTCCTCTCGAAGGAACCATTGATGGTAAGAGATGGCTCCGGGTCGGAGACTGTTTAAAAGACTATTATGAATCTTTTGGCCCTGAAAAAGTCCCTGTGACCGCCTTTTCTTATTGGAACTTGATTAATGACATTCTCAAAAGTGCACCCTTTGATAATGGTACTTTAAAACTTGTTAAAATTGGGCAAAATGCTATGCAGACGGCTTCCCGCCCTCCTACAGGGGTCTCTGATGGTGGAGGACCCACGGATGCTGTCAAACATCTTCAAATAATCGAGCTTTTAAAACCCCAAATCCCTGAACTCACATATCACCCCTTAATGTTGCCTAAATCTCAGATTCCAGATTTAGATCCCAATACATTAGGTATTTTGGGAAGTACCTTCTCCTTGCTTAACACTTCCAACCCCACCCTTGCTAAGGATTGCTGGCTTTGCATGACCACAGGAGCAATAATGCCCATGGCAATACCTGTTAACGCCACCATAAATAATCAGGATACCTGCCAATCTGGACTTCCCTTTAAAGTACAGCTTATGGATGCACCTACAGTATGCCTTCAGGCAGGATGCAAAATAATTCTTATGATATTGACGTTGGGGTTAGTTCTTTTGGAAATTGCTCATCAGTTCTAAATTATTCCTCACCCACCCCAGTTCTTTGTCCCCCCAACAGTACAGTTTTTTTGTGTGGAGGAAACTCAGCCTTCCCCAGGCTTCCAGCAAATTGGACTGGTGGCTGTGTTGTTGCCTTATTACTCCCAGACATTACTGTTATTTCAGGAGATGAACCTTTGCCCATTCCTAGCTTAGACACCTTAATTAAAAGACATAAATGGGCAATACAAGCCTTGCTGCTCCTTGCCAGCCTTGGAATAACAGCAGCTATAGGCACAGGTACAGCTGGCTTAGGCACGGCTATACACTCTTACCGTCGCCTATCTCAACAACTTATAGATGATGTACAAACTCTATCTGGAACCATTAAGGATTTACAGGACCAAATAGACTCCCTGGCAGAAGTCCTTCAGAACAGGCGAGGCTTAGATCTGCTAACAGCCAACCAGGGAGGTATCTGCTTGGCCTTAGGGGAAAGATGCTGCTTTTATGCCAATAAATCAGGCATAGTACACACCAAAATTAAACAGCTTCAAGAAGATTTAGAAAAGAGACGAAGGGAGCTATTTGAAAACCCCCTCTGGACTGGACTTAATGGAATTCTACCCTACCTTCTTCCACTATTAGGCCCCTTGCTAGGTCTACTTTTAATTGTGATCATAGGGCCCTGCATTATAAACAGGCTGATACAATTCATTAAAGAACAAATTAACACCTTAGCCTCTAAGCCTATACAGGTCCATTATCATCGTCTGGATATGGAAGACCGTGCTCCTGAGACCCTCCTTTCAATAAGAACTCGCTAAATGCTCCATCTGGGTTTCCAAATTTTCTCTCTGCCACCCCCTCTTCTTATATAACATTCTTGACCACTCATCGCCCATTGGGCCCTCCTCCACTGGGCCCCTCTGCTTGGGGGAGGCAGCACCCAGGGAGAGTGATCATAAAGGCTTTTCTAAACGAGGGTGCAGGTAAGACTGCAGGAGGGTGGATCCTAGGATCCCCAGACCCAAGACCGCTGTATGACATGCCCTGGTGCATGGCGGTTGGCATGCTCCTAAAAAATCCGCCTCCTCAAAAAACATGCCGAGGAGATTCTCTTGAGAACTTAGCAAGGACGCTTGCTTACAAAGCAAAAATGATCTCCACCCTGAGGAACTGGGCCTCTGTCATCCCCTCTCAATAAGCCGACATAT
The DNA here is from genome assembly GCF_047511655.1 of Castor canadensis. Lineage (NCBI taxonomy): Eukaryota > Metazoa > Chordata > Mammalia > Rodentia > Castoridae > Castor > Castor canadensis. The sequence continues at coordinate 30,024,329 of NC_133394.1, read as the reverse complement.
TCTGGTCATGTTTGTATAAGAATAAGGGAGAAATGTCGGAGACAAGGCTCCCTTTGTGAGCCATTCTGTCTTGACCTTGCCCACGGTTGTTTGTCCCAACTTCTCCACCTCCAGCACAAGATGGCGCCGTCCCTGCTTCTCTTCCGGGAGTTTACCTTGCCGCCGGCGCGAACGTGCACCCTATCAGAAGTCCTATAGCAGAACCAGCCAACCAGCCTGCACCTCGTCGTACCCCTCACGCCCTCAGCGCATAAATACCCCTGTGTGAACAATAAAATTTTGCAGCTTGATGAGAACTCCTGTCTTGCTGTCTCCTTCGTGTCTCTTGTCCCTTCATTCTTCCCCTTCTAGGTTCGCTACCCATGCTGATGTGTCCTGCAGGACGGGACAGTAGGTGGTGAAAGATGGGCACTAGAAACTAAGGTGATGGTAAGAGTTTAGTTGTAGGTAAGAAAAAACTCCAGAGTTTAGCTGAAGCTATGAATAAAGGAGACTATCAACAAAAGTATCTGAAGTGATAAAACAATCAATGATTTGAGAGGCCAAGGTATTGGAAGTATTATTTATGTAGACTCAAAATTATCAAGACTGATAACAAGATTAGTCTGGGGAGACTGACAGAGTGTCTGGTGAAGAACCAAATTATAGTAGATTTTGTAGAAAAGAACAGCAAAAGCAGTTTTTTGAGAGCTTCTGAGGAGACAGTACAATTAAGTAAGTGAGTATGGTTTCTGAAGCAGATTTTGGAAACAGATGAAGGCTGGGTCGTCCTACAAAAAGCTCATGATGATCTGTATGGCTTAAATCTTAAAGTGTTTAGTATAATGCCTGGTGGTGGTCTCTTTTAGAAAACTGGAAGGCAGAAGACTTCCCACTCAGTAACATGAAAGTTTTGATAGCATCTTCCTTGTGCTCATATAATACAGCAGGTTTGCTATGCATCCACTGAGCCATGGCATACCTGGTCATGGTCACCTCATTCTGACCAACGTGGGTTCTACTGCAGAGCCAGGAAGCTTTCATTCACTCAGACACCTAAACACGAATTCTCCCTCCACTTTATTCTGCAACTCCAACCAATTCACAAGTCCTTAACAGTGATTGAGATTGTTACTTCGCTTTCATGTTATTTCCTCTGTCTTGGCATTCAGACTGTTCTCATCTATCAGTGATATTATTACAAATTTGCAGCAGCATCCAAACTTGTCTCTGTCTTCAGTCTTCAACTCTGTGATCCTTTTAAATTATCTCCAGCTAGAGACAGAGTTCTGAAGTGTAAAAATAGTGCTATCACCTCCCAATTTAAGACCCTTGATAGCTCTTTGCTGCTCTCAGGATAAAGTGGAGCCTCTCTCTTCAGTTTCCATTGCCCTCACACACCTTTATCTCATAGTCCTCACCTATGCTTTTTGCCACTTCTGACCTGGTACTCTCAATGAACTATGCTGAACAACTGATACCTCCCCCATACTTTGTGCTGTGTGAACTATTGCACATGCTTTGACCCTGCCTGGAACGTGACAGCCCTTAGTAGTTATTCTTTAGGTTTCAACCTAGATGCTGCCTTTTCTATGAGGGATGAGCACAATATGAGGCACATATTACAAGGTCAGGGCAAGATAGTACCAAAGAGATGGGATAGCTTTAGCCAAAGAGAAGCTCTGAAGTGTATGACAATGTTCTCATCCTATCCACTCACTGAGGCATGTCTAGAGACATTTACAAATAGAGAAGACTATGGGCCTTCCCTTGGCAATGGAGGACTCTTTCTGACAGATTTGGGTATAATTGTAAAATAATGGCATGCAAGACCCACTTAAATAAATGCCAAAGGAACATTTAAGCAAAGGTGATTTTATGCTATGGGTAAGTTAGGTCTCCTGACCTTTTGGCTTTTGCCATAGTTCTACTATTGCTGTTTTCCAACATCACTGTTGGCATTGCTGTATCAGATCATCAAACAAATGTATGCATACATGAGCCTGATTGAGGACATGGTTCTGTGTCTTTTCCAGGGCTTCCCACACCTCATGCTAAATAAGAGATAGGCCTGGGGCTTTTATCTATGTACCAAAGAATATTATATTATGTTCATCGTGGTTTTGTTTTCTAATTGCATATGAAGACATCTAGGGAAATTGAGGTTGACCAGCCAGAATACCCTTTTTATTCATTAAAACTAAGTTTTGAAACTCTCTAATATGCTAGGCTTTGGAGATACAGCAGTAAATAAGCAAACCAAGTAACTGTTCTGCCAATTATAAGCTAGGAAGAGAGGCAGGCAGTAGATAGGGAAAGGTGTAAGGTGTCCATGGAAGGAGAATAACAGAGCATCACAGATGCAACCTTGGGGATTTGGGAAGTCTTTGGGAATTGATCTTTTGGCTGTGGCAGATGAAAGGATGTGCAGTAACTACATAAGACTGAAGTTGGTTCAGAAGGTGATGCTTTCCTCCTGCTTTTGGACTGGCTGTTGATTTGCTTTCTCTTGTTGATTATATGGTCACAATCACCGGAATACTGCATTTAATTGTAAGAACTTCTATAATATAACAGCTTGAAAGCTACAAATCATGTCATGCTTTTAAGAAAACTCAATGCATGAAAATTTGTATTTCAAAGGTAAAGATACATTACAACCCCAAGAACAACAACCTATGTTTTCGCCACTTTATCACACCTCAAGCTGTCTATTTTAAGTAGCCTACTTATTGCATAGAATTGCTGAATGACCAAGACTATAAAACTGCATTGAGGATAACCCATTGCTTTTATGTTTTTATTTCATTGTCTTTGCACATGTATCATTGTCTAAGTTATTTTCCTTTATTATCTGAAGACTTCCCTGAGAAGACTAAGCTATGGGAACATGGAGCAGGTACATAGACAAATATAGTAGATGCTATATTTTATTCAACATTACCCTACATTCAACCATAGAACAATGTAATTGGACCAAACTTTTGAGAATGACATTCTGTACTTAGGATTTATAAGAATATTTACATTCAAATAATATGAGTTGTATACAGAAAATGCTTGACGTCATAATTTCCGTAATTCAATGAAATAAGTAACCAAAGTCATGTTAACAAAGGACAAACTGTTATTCAGTGGTATTGTGTACATAGATACCTGAATTTAAATGTAGATATTGACATCCTATGAGTCAATACATCCAAGAACATTTTTAAAAGGTATTTTTCTCAGTAAATTTGTGTATTTCTTCTTAGTAGAGTCTCCCTATAAGATATAAAACATGTAGGAATTATTTTGAAGAGATTTTCATATAATAATCAAGTAAATATGTTATGTCAGAATAATTATTTTTATTATTACTATTTGGCTGTACTGGGATTGAACCTAGGGCCTCCTGCATGTTAGTTTTCTTTGTCACTGAATTATATCCCCAACCCTAGAGTTATAATTATGTAGAAATATTCAGATGTGATGGGTTCATTGAAAATTTTGTCATAGAGATCTGAAATGTACTACCTAAAACTAGTCATCCCAAAAATTTGCATACATTAGTAATGGCATTGTAACAATTCTCTGGAATAGTAAAGGGAGCATTTATTATTATTATTTTTTTGCTCTTTCTAAGGATTGTTTTCATGTGGTATACTTTGCAAACACTTTTTACCATCATTTCTGAAATGTAACCTTTTTTCTGAGGAAGAGTTGTTTTTCTGAACTTTTGTCATAAAAGAAAAGCATGTGTCAGGGACAGAAAATATTATATACCTAACCTAAATTTCTTCTTAGTGAAGCCCTGGTCACTGGTATGTGGGCTATACAAACAGTTTGTTGATTAAGTTTAAGCAATAGATACATTGAGTAATTTCTCAGCATGTTGACTTTATATCTAAGAAAACCATAAAATCTATGGGTCCCCACAGTGGAGGCCAAAACTCTATACTTATTCAGTATTACTCAGTCCCTATACTACTTAAAGTAAATGTCCTTTTTGGGTTGGCTAAGATTGGCTATGATCCAGAAGATTGGGTAAGAAATGTTTAGCAATATACTCCATATTCAATTCCTACCTCAAATACCACCAACTTTATTCTCAAATCATTCCATTTCTTTGCTTTAGTAAATTTCCTATACTGATTATTTAAAATCTTATGTTCTGTTAGCATTTTGGGCTATTTGCATATGTTTTATAACATAACCAATTGCAGACTTTTAATGATTTGATTTGTGACCCTTTGTTTTTATTATTCTAATTAAGACAATCAATAAATCTCAAAAAATACATTTTGGCCTCATTTGAGGCCAAATGTGTGTGTTAGGTAATGCATTAAATGCTGTTAGGAAAAACGATGATGTGATTCATGAAGTGGCAGCAAATTAAGATGGAAAGGGATTGATTTTATCTCCAGATTGTTAAGACATGAAAGAAATATCATAGTTGATTTTGTTAGAAGGAAATGGGTTGTCTACCTTAATCAGAGCTTTTGTAATTAAGCCACTCAAATAGCTTGAAGAAAATAAAGCAATTGGAGGAACATGAAAAGGAGGCAGGAATTCAATATAAGGTTACTGGTCTATTTTATGAAATCTTTAGAAACAAATCTGGTTATTATTTATTTTATTTTTACAATCTTAGTTTCTCCCAATCTTCATGTGTCTTCAGAAGTTGTTGTCTTTGCTTTGTTTTTCATGTTTGCTTTATTCATGTTTCCTTTTTTCAAACCAACTTTCTCTTCATTCTTAAAAAGATTGAAAAAAACCAATGATGTTAAAACCTACCTTTTATTCTAAGAAAGAAAGAGCTGGTGCACCCACCTCAAATCAAGTGCCTATCTCTGGGCCAGTGAGCAATGAATAGTGTTTTACATAGTGCAAACATGACTGGACGTGTTGTAACCCTGAGTCAGGTAGGAAATTTTCAAGAAAAATCAAATAAAATAAGGTTGGACAGATATTACAAGATGTGTCTTCTGTTAGCACAACATCAGCTTTCAGGACAAAATAATAAATGCCCATGTAAATGACCACTTGGTAATGATGAGAACACTTAATTCTAACTGAGAGTTTTTCCAGAAAATGGTTTGGTCACAAGTGAGGGGTTGTCTTGTAAGAAGAGGAAACATTTTCTTATATCTTGGTTATGGCCAATTATGACCTGATTAACTCTTATTTTGTTATATGCTAACTTTTGGGGGGACTTTTTATGTGTTATGATGTTAGTCAGAATTCTAGAGAAAGAGAACCAGTAGGATAGATGATAGATAGATACAAAGAGACAAAGATACATGAATTTATTTTAAGAAACTGACTTATGTTTTTCTAAAGTACCTATAAGTGGTCAGCTCAAAATCTTTAGGACAAATTGGTAGACCAGAGAATTGGTATTCTAGCCTTGATTCCAAAGACTGAAAACTCAAGTAGAATTTCTGTGTTGCAAAGTAGAATCATGATCCCTTCTGATTCAGTCTCAGTCTTTTTGCCTAAGGCTTCCACTTGTAGAATGAAACGTGCCCATATTCTGAAGGATAATCTACTTAAAATCAGCCTATAAATTGTAGTTACATCTTTAAAAATACCTTTACAGCAAAATATGGGTGAAAGTTTGAACTACTGGTCACCATTGTCTAGTCACATGGACACACAAAATTAACTACCATAGCTACAAATCCTCATTGGTTTTCTATGTTAATGTGCTGTTAACTACTTTAAATTCTGTAAAGAGAGTCTATGCTATTTCTTGTCTTCTTGTGATTATATTTTCTATTATTTCCATGTTCAGTTTGTTTATACACTGTTATTTAGGAATGACAAAACAGACAGAAATGTACTTGTGTCTATATATTTTTAATTATTCTTGTTTTTTCAAGTGTGCATTACATCATTTGCAAACTTTCAGAATTATTACAGCAAATGTAATTTATATTACTACAATATAGGTGACAATGTTACAGAAAGGTAAGATGTTTTAGGATTAAATTAAATAATTCTTCTTTTCATTATTACAAATGGCCAAGTCAACATTCACTCAATTCTCTAGCTATTGCAAATGTAGAAAACACATTCTAACATAAGTCAAATATCAATAAAATTTTATTGCATGAGAAAATAAAAATGTCATAAGTGGTCTGAAATTATTAGAAATAAAATCTCTTAAATTATGGAGAAATTAGTATATCAGCAAGACAGGAAACCAGAGTAATAGAGTAACTGAGAAATAAAGGAAATTTAGAGCAATTAAAGTTGAGGAATGAGTAAAAAATTACAGATCCACGTTTCTGATGTCAATGAAGAAACTCAAAGACTAAACAAGAAATAGACTTTAAAAGCTTAGGATTCAAATATAATTTCCACTGAATTACTAATTCAATAATACAAATTAGTTAATCTCAATTTTAAATTGTTTTTTAAAAATGGTTCATATTTGGCAACTTTAGTGTGGATTTAATAAAGAGTTGGCTATTATTAGATTCTGAATGTGAATTTGTAATCATAAACCAATATGAAAAAAAAATCAACATTTCATCAAAGATTCAAGATGTTCTTTCTTTACTGCCATATTATTGTTGTACTGGGGTGCATTATGACATTTACAAAAGTTCTTAAAATATATCATGTTTGAATTCATCCCTCCATCATTCTCCTTCATCCCCCATCCCACATTCCTGGAATAGTTTCAACAAGTCTTTGTAAAATAGAGTTCTATCTTTTAGATTTGTTAAAGAGAATGAAAAATGTAAAGTTCTCAAATCTAGGTTTTCTTACATTGTTTATAAGGACATGTTTTAATTGTTGTCACCACTATGAATACACTCAGCCAATCAATACACAGTCAAATTAACTGAACTGTATAACCCAGATTGAGGGTTTCACACTCATGTGGCATGCCAATAAGTTCTGGAAATGAGATGCCAAAAGACTCAGTGAACTTATCAAATATTCAGTGTTTATTTTCTAAAAATACTTCTTTTAAGTCAGTTTTTATTGTATTATAGTCATAGGAAATTTCTGACAACAGTTTCTGGTGGTTTTTATTTTAAGCTCTAACATGAAGCTAAAAAATGAAGACTTCAAAAACATCTAGGTTCCATTGCTTTCAATTTTACCTATCTAGACCAAAGTTGTTCAAGCTTTTTGGTTAGAAAACAGGCTGTACATTTAAAAAATTATGAAAACAGAACACACACAAATAGAATTTGCTGTACTAATAAAATAAAAGACATAAAATGTTAATGAAACATTTAATGGTCTACATAATCATTATTGTACTGCATAGTAATTAGGTATAAAATTGTAAGCAACTCACATGAA